>NW_027491052.1:4360000-4960000 GCF_021521415.1 Bidens hawaiensis
TTCGGGATGAAATTTCTAAAAGTTATGAATCCTGTAACATTCATTACTTTTCAAATCCGAAAACACGACCCGTTTCAAATTTTCGGATATTTTGTTCTCAATTATTTATATGTGTGTGTGTGTCTATATATATATATATATGGATATGTTATTATATTCCCAATGTTTAATGTTCAATGTTCGTTGAGTATCTCACTATTCAATTGTTTATAAATTCCCGAGCCTTAACGTTAATCGAGCCGTGCGGGTTAAACGTGTAAATAATCCAAAACCAAAAACTATATATTTTAATTATAAAGTCTAGGGTTAAAAACGAAAGTTTAAATAATTCAAAGATTCTAAAACTTTAGGGTTTAAAGTGTAAATATGAATTCAAAATATAATAAAATATATAAAATTAACCCTACCCCTCCCGTCCCAGCCCCCGTATTTCCGACGGGCCTCCGGCCGCCGGAATCCGGCGACAAAGGTGGCCGCCGGCCGCCTTTAAACTTTTTTTTAATATATTAAGTATTACAGAAATCGTCTATCTTCGTTAATATATCAAAATCAACTCGTTAATTGCCGTTAATCATGTCAACGAACTCCGTGATGAACGCCGGAAAATCCGGAAATCAAATTAAACGTCTTAACGCATAGACGCTCCCTTTTACTAGTATAAATTGTTGATTAAGACACTGTACAACTCGCTCATACCTCTCATTCTCTCTAAACATCTCTATATTCTTCAAATTAATCCGGCCAAAGTTTGGCTCCGGCGACTTGTGGTTCTCCGTCAAAGCAAAACATTATAAGGTAATTTATATATGCCTTTTAACGTCGTTGAGTCAATAAACAAAACCCCAAACTAATTTTAACGAACATGGAACAGATTCTTCGATTGAATTATTAGGGTTCATGATGAAGATGATGAACCTGATATGTGTATACATATAACTTTTTTTCTAGTATCTAAACGAATTACAACTTTGGCTCACTAGTTAAAACTGTTGTGTTGTAAACACCAGACCCGGGTTTGAAACCTGGGTCAAGCGTTTTCTTCTATTTTTGTTAAACTGTTAATACTATTATTATTATTAAATAAAATCATTGCAAACTAATAATATATATATATATATATAATCAAAACCATGATCTCAACGAATATGAAGCCTAGATCATATGGTTAGTACACGTACCTTATAACTTCAAGACCTGGGTTCGAAACTTGGGTCAATACCATTTTTTTATTAAATATTTTTCTATTTATTAATAATAACTAAATTCTTTTAATCATTTAAAAATCAAAATAAATTTATAAAACATTTTTTAAATTAAATAAAAAATTATGTAAATTAACTATAAAATATATCTCACCATTTTACATTTAAAAATCAAGTTATCGTTTTCGAAAGTCGTTATTAAAAATCGTTTAATAAACGTAAAGTAAACTTTAAATGTTTAGAAATCGTTTAGTCAACGCAATAATTATAATTATAACTTATAATCAATAGTTCAAGCTTTTCGAACATATAAACTTCGTTTTCTCGCCATTAAAGTGCTTAAATCGTACTAAAAACCGATTTATCGTTAAAACATAAATAATAATATAATAATAAAAATATAAAATAACACCTTACAAGGTATGCAATAACCCGTTAACCAAATTTATATAAATTTTGTAATCTCGTTAGTTAGATTTTGCCTTTGTTTAATTATAGTTCAAGAAGTTCGAGTTCTTTAACGCACTTTCGGTTGCTTTGGTTTCGTTATCATGTTTTCGGCTTATATTACAAGTTAGCTTCAATTTCAAGGTGAGTTTCTCACCACCCCTTTTTTAAACGTTTACATATTTTGGGGTAGCACATGTATCTTATTACAAATTCAGTGTATTACGATTTCGCTTACAAACTACAATTCACTATATGGACTTGTGTGTTACTTGATTACTTGCTCGAATTTACTTGCACATGGTAGCCTCAATAAGTTTGATCATACGCCCCCCTTTGCACTCAGGTCCATTTGTATCGAGTGGAAAAGGGCCTCATTATCCGAGTACATTGGTTGTTACCAACTGGAAAGGACCTTACTTGCGCGATTACCCGAGTACGTTGGTTGATACCAACTGGAAAGGACTTTACTTGCTCGTTTATCACTTGTCCATGAATTGTATGATTTTTACGTATTATATCAAACTGTGAAAATCTCACCAGCAATGTTCATAGCTGACTTTATTTTATACATATGTTACAGGTGTAAAGATACAAGGATGAAAGCTAGAAGAGACATAGCATGCCTATAGGACATTCAAAGAACAACTTATCGTTTGTTTATTTATTTGTTACAACTTGTACTATTTGATAAACTCGTGTTACATGAAGATTTAAATGAAATAATGTTATTATAGTCACCTAATAGTGTCACGTGTGTTTGAGCAATCTGTACGTCACACTCGGGCGTTTCCGCTTTAGCCAGGGCGTTACAATGTGCATCAACATTCCCGCTACAACGCATGAGAGCATTTTCTAGTTTCCCTTTATTTTCCATCTTCATCATTATCTCTCGCCCTAAAATTTGGAGCTTCATGAATAGTGCTTCTTTAACATAGAGATTCAAACTCATCATCCTTCATAAATATTGTTAGTGTTTAAAAAGGAAAAAAAATAATAAAATTACTTTGTGATTGATATAAAGATAGAGAATGAGATGCTGTAGGTTAATTAAAATTTAGAAATGTGATATTTAGTTAAATTGTAGAGATAAAGATTCTAATCTTGAATGCCCATGATGCAACAAAACTTGACAATATTATCTCATGAATCTATCAACTTTTGACAAACAACTAAAACTTGAAATTGATTGTGTAAATCAAACATGTAATTAATTTTTCATTTTTTTGAATAGCAATTTTTAAAACTAATACAAAGTTACAAACAACGATTTTGAGTACGATGGATTTAATATGACTCTTACGACTAAGAGTATAGGCCACGACATTGCTTTTCCGAGGTAGTGGAGAATTTCACAATCGTAATCGCTTAACAACTCGACCCATCGTCTGAAAATGTGTTGTAAACTTTTATGGTCGGTGAAGACCACTCATTTCGTGCCGTAAAGGAGTGTCTCTAAATTTTAAGGCAAGCACGACTGCTATAAGTTTGAGATCTTACATCGTGTAATTTTTCTCGTGAACCTTGAGTTGACACAATGCGTAAGCAATGACCTTGTATCGTTGCATAAGAACACAACCGAAACCTTGGATCGAGGCGTCACAAAAGACAACAAAATCGTCATTGCCCTTGGGTAGAGCAAAGATTAGAGCATTGCAAAGCATGTCCTTTAGGGTTTGAAACGTTTCCTCTTGATTGGAACCCCATTAACAAACTTTCCTTTTATGGGTTAGTGCGGTGAGGGGTGAAGCAAGCTTTAAGAACTTACAAATGAAATGATGGTAATATCCCGCTAAACCGAGAAACGAACGAACCTCTGTTGGAGAAGACGGGGTCTTCCAATTTTTAACAGCTTCGATTTTAGCGTTATCAACATGAATACCCTCGTTGTTGACGATGTGGCCCAAGAATTGAACTTGCTTTAGCCACAATTCGCATTTGGAGAACTTAGCGTAAAGTTGTTCTTTTCATAATAAGTCCAAAATGGTGCACAAATGATCTTTGTGCGCGGTCTCGGATTTGGAATATATCAAGATATTATCGATGAAAACAATCACGAAATTGCAAAGGCAGGGTTTACAAACATGATTCATAATGTCCGTGAAAACTACGGGAACATTGGTTAACCCAAATTACATAACTCGAAACTCAAAGTGGCCATAATGCGTACGGAAGGTGGTCCTGGGTATGTCATCTTTGTGGACACGGAGTTGGTGATAACCCGATCGGAGATCAATCTTGGAGAAACATGCGGCTCCTAGAAGTTGATCAAAAATATTATCGATATGCGGAAGGGGATAACGGTTAGTAAGCTTGTTGAGCTCAGGGTAGTCAATGCACATTCGAAGAGGATCATCCATCTTCTTGACGAACAATACGAGTGCGTCCCATGCAGGCAAACTCGGGCGAATAAAACATTTCTTATTTAAATCACGTCTTTGTTGAGATAGTTTTATCACATTTTGGAGTCGACCGTAGTTACAAATGAGTCAAAGAATTGAATTTTTGTTTAATGTATTGAAATCGAAACCAGATAACGTCCTAAGGAGTCTAACAGAATAACTATCACTTGTTAGTAGAAAGACCGAAACATGTAAACGTTTTAAAACATAAAGGACATCCTTTCTAAATATATAAGTTGAGTGTCACCACGTTAAATATTATCAAAACATAAAGTGTTGAGGTTATTCTAAGTTGTAACTTCAGTCAAATAACAATAGTTTCTTTCATTGGTAGACTATTCTAGAAAAGTAAGATGAAATCGAATCCGGTTCCCATATTGATTTCTTAGTTCTTATCAATTCTTTTTTTGAATATTGAACTTTTTAAAATCGTATAGACGGACCATTTTTTTTTCTTTTTTTTTTTCATGAGAATGAATATGTTTTTATGTTATTTCATACTGTAGAATTCTTTTCTTTGGAGGATTATTTTCTCGTGAGAAGTAATGCATTTCTTAAGATATTATGCATGGATCAGATATATCATGGCGAATTCTTCAGAAAAAAAATTGTGTCTTCCATAATGGATTCTAATAAATGAGATTTCGAGTAAGTGTTTTCATAATCTTCTTCTGTTCGAAGCAATGATTCATCGAAATAATTAGTCGCCATTGATATCTACACATCTGACAAATGTTCGGGAGTTCACCTATGCAATCATTTTCCCTCTTTTCGCAAATCTCGTTTGTATAAATCTTCTCTTTGTTTTCGGGGCCTCTATTGAGTTACAAAATTTAAAATGTCAAATCTTTGATTATTCCATCGTCTATGATTGAGTTGCTAAAATTTATGGATTGGGCTTTACATGTTTAGATTTTCTTAAAATATTTCATACTTGAATATAAAAAATTTATAAGCTCAACAGTTAATATTAATTTATTTTGTGGGTTAACTTATTAAAATTAAGGGTACAAAAGGTGGTAGAGATATATAAAACAAACAGTCAGACACAGTGTATATAATTCTTCATTAACAGTTAATATTAATTTATTTTGTGGGTTAACTTATTAAAATTAAGGGTACAAAAGATGGTAGAGATGTATAAAACAAATAGTCAAACACAACGTTTATATATTCGTCATTACTCTTATTCCTTGACCTAATTTATGTGTCAAATCAAACAAAGGGCTCGTACTCCACCCATCACCAATCTTTACTTTTTATTTGTTTCTTTTTAATAATTTCAATGTAAATTTACTTAGAAAAATTGACCATTTATTTTTCATGGCTTTGTCGTATCTCCTTGCCATGGGATATCTTGATGAAAGTAATTAACCAGAAAATTGGAATGATCAATCGCTCATCTTTGATATTATCCCACATATATATTACAAGGAAATCTCTTATTTTGGAGATAATATTTTAACTATTAAAGCCAATTACAAGGCAAATATATATGCTAAATATAATACTCTATTACTCTCCCGCAGTCTTAGCTGGAGGGGAACGTAGACTAAGATTGGACCGAAAATCTTGAAATAGAGTACACGGAAGACCCTTTGTAAAGATGTCAGATATCTGATATGAAGAGGGAACGTGAAGGACCCGCACCTGACCTCGTTGGACCTGTTCACGAATGAAGTGAATGTCGAGCTTGATATGTTTTGTCCTCTGATGTTGTACTGGGTTTCCAGATAAGTAAATGGCACTGACGTTGTCACAGTAAACAATGGTGGCCCGTGTGAGTGGTCGATGTATCTCTAATAGGAGATTGCTTAGCCAACAAATTTCAGCAACAACATTCGCCACTCCGCGATATTCTGCCTCGACACTAGAACGAGATATGGTCGGGTGGCGTTTAGAAGACCAAGAAATTAAATTAGAACCATAATACACACAATACTCGGATGTGCTTCGACGAGTATCCGGACAACCTGCCTAGTCAGCGTCAGTGTAAGCGAGTAAAGTGGGGCTCGATTGACTACCCGTTGTGAGACCAAGGCTGATGGTCCCTTTAATATATCAAATGATTCGTTTAAGGGCATCCCAGTGATCCGTCATAGGAGCATGCATGTACATACATACCTGTTGGACTACATAACTTATGTCTGCCCTGGTAAACGTCAAGTATTGCAAGGCACTAGCCATGCTACGATAAAGGACGGGATCCGCAAATGGTGTGCCAGAACAACTGCCGAGTTTCCCGTTCATGTCAACAGGGTTAGCCGCTGGTTTGCAAGAATCCATACCAGCCCGATGAATCATATCCTGAGCATAATTTTGCTGGGAAAGAAATACACTACGACGGTTCGAGTTGCTGAAATACCAAGAAAATAGTTCAGTGGTCCCAAATCTTTCATGGCAAATTCGGATGCTAAAGAAGACACAAGATGGTGATGAAGAGCCTCGGATGATGTGGTGAGAAGAATGTCGTCAACGTATAGAAGTATGCAGAGTCCCGACCATGATTTAATATGAAGAGAGAGTTATCACACTGACTTTACTTGAACCCCAAGTGCAAGACACAATTTGTTAATCTTTGATACTAAGCACGAGGTGCTTGTTTGAGCTCATACAATGACTTTTTCAGTAAGCAAACATGATTCGGATAATCTTTGTTTCGAAACCCCATGGGTTGATACATGTAGACGGTTTCGTTTAACTTGCCATGCAAAAAAGCATTTGTGTAACACCCCGGCTAAAGCGGAAACTCCTGAGTGTGACGTACAGATTGTTCAAACACACGTGACACTATTAGGTGACCATAATAATAGTATTTCATTTAAATCTTCATGTAACACAAGTTTATCAAATAATACAAGTTGTAACAAATAAATAAACAAATGATAAGTTGTTCTTTGAATATCCTATAGGCATGCTATGTGTCTTCTAACTTTCATCCTCGTATCTTTACACCTCTAACATATGTACAAAATAAAGTCAGCTATGAACATAGCTGGTGAGAATCCCACAGTTTGATATAATAGGTAAAAATCATACAATTCATGGACAAGTAATAAACGAGCAAGTAAAGTCCTTTCCAGTTGGTATCAACCTACGTACTCGGGTAATCGCGCAAGTAAGGTCCTTTCAAGTTGGTAACAACCAACGTACTCGGATAATGAGGCCCTTTTTCGCTCGATACAATGGACTTGAGTGCAAAGGGGAGCGTATAATCATACTTATTGAGGCTACCACGTGCAAATAAATTCGAGCAAGTAATCAAGTAACACACAAGTCTATATAGTGAATTGTAGTTTGTAAGCAAAATCGTAAATACCTGAAGTTTTGTAAGATAATATGATACCCCAAAATATGAAAATGTTTAAAAATGGGGTTGTGAGAAACTCACCTTTGAAATAGCCGATAAACGAGAAACGAAATCTGAAAGCAACTGAAAATGCATTATAAGAACTCAAAGCGATTGAACTTCTCGAACTATAAATAAAAATAAATACGAAAGTTTAAAGACTAACTAACAGGATTATACGAGTTAATTGTTTCGATGTAATCCAATATTATAAACCACATGAAGGAAAACAAAGTTTCATAAAAAAAAAAAAAAAATATTTTATTATCTTAAGGCGTGCGTGAATTATTTTAATATTATTCCAAGCTTAACAGGAGTTTATTGGTTTTTAATGTTATAACCTTAATACTAATATGAGGGTTACGGTTCTACGTTGAACGGATTTTAGATGGGAATCTTAACTTGAACGATTATAACTAAGGCATTAAAATAAAGTTAACAGATTAAAAGATAACGGATTTTAAAGTTAACGAGCTAAGGTTTAACTAAATAAAATTTAATGAATTAAAAACTTTATGGATTTTAAAGTTAATGAATTATAAATTTATTATAAAGGAAATTTATAAATTCATTTTTTTTAACGATTTAATATTATCTACTCAACGTTTAGCGCATTAAAGCTAATATATTAAAGAAACGGAAGAGTAACTAATTTTAACGGTTTATAGTTAACGAAACTAGTTGGTTTAGCGTAATTGGAAGTTATGTTTTAGTTGAACATGATTAATTATAATTTAAAATTTTATTTAGCTTAAAATAATTTTATTTAGTTTTAAAACAATTTTATTTGATTTAAAATCATTTTGAATATTTATTAAAGGAAAAAGGTTTTTTATTTCTTTTTTTTTTAAATATTAACAAAAACGGCCTGACTCGAGTTCAAACTCGGGTCCTTCCGTTCAAACCCAAGTTTATTAGCCAACTGATCAATTTTGTATATTTGTTGTTAGAATGGAAATAACAATGTATATATTTTATCATCTTGTTCATCTTCCCCGTTAGAAACCCTAGGATTCAATTCCCTTAAATCCGTCCCATGATTGATTTGATTGTATTATGTTAGGGGTTTCGATTAAAGGCTAAAAACTATACAAAAGCATATACATATTACCTGTAGATGTTATGAAATGATGATGAACACAATGGCCGGAAAAACAAGTTTTGACGGATTAATTTCTTGATATAGAGAGTGTTTAAAGTTAAACTGATGATGGGGAAGAGTGTAGTTTGATGTTGAGGTCCTATTTATACTACTAATTGAAAAAACTATCGATTAAATGTTGTTAACTGTTCCTTGGCCATTTTTCGACAGTCACGCGGCCTTACAGGGATTAATTGGTGATTTGCAACAATTATGGAGCAATTAAAGTGTTAGTTGACTATTATTATCGTGGTCTAAATTTGTTATACTAACCAAACGGGTCAAAAGGGGATGATTTCGGAGTGATATAAGCTTCGCCGGAAAATAGTTGCCGCCGCTGGACGGCGGTTCATCGGGAAACCGGGTAACAGGGGCTGGATGGTTGGGAAAAGAATAATTTAATTCAAATTTACACTTAGGCCCTCTGAGTTTCAAGATTGTTTAATTCATAATGATTAATTATATTTACAAGTTTAACCTTTAACTTTAATAGGTTATTAATGATCTTTCAAATTAAATATTATAATTTGCAAACTAGATCCCAAACTTTGAAATGTGCAATAATAAGTTATAAAGCTTGGATAGTATATTATACCCGTAAAGTTACGAATGGTTTAACTATATTATACACTTTAAATCCCAAAGTTTCGTGAATTGAAAATGAAAAGGAATCGAAGTAACGAGAAACGTAACTCATCGTGAATATAATATTAAAGATAAAATAATGAAGTAGAATGCGCGTAAACGATAAATCAAGTCAATTTATCGAACTCAATAGAAATAGACGAATAATAAATACATTAATGAAACTCGAGATATATATAACAAAACCGAAAATTTTTAAATGGATCGGGTTTTAGGGTTTGAAAAGTAACGAATGTTACAGAGTGGTGAGAAGAATGTTGTCAACGTATAGAAGTATGCAGAGTCCCGACCATGATTTAATATGAAGAGAGAGTTATCACACTGACTTTGCTTGAACCCCAAATGCAAGACACAATTTGTGAATCTTTGATACTAAGCACGAGGTGCTTGTTTGAGCTCATACAATGACTTTTTCAGTAAGCAAACATGATTCGGATAATCTTTGTTTCGAAACCCCATGGGTTGATACATGTAGACGGTTTCGTTTAACTTGCCATACAAAAAAGCGTTTGTCACATCCAATTAACAGACCGACCATGAGCGTGATAATGCTATAGATAAAACTGTGCGGATCGTTGCCGGTTTAACAACCGGGATAAATGTTTCCCCATAATCAATGCCAACCTGTTGAGAATGTCCATCACAAACTAGGCAGGCTTTATACCGCTCAAAAGTGCCATTAGAGTTAAAATTATGCTTAAACAACCACATGCTACATACGATATTCATTTGAGGGTGACGTGGGACAAGTTCCCAAGTCTCATTATTAATAAGGGCATTATATTCATCGGTCATGGCGTTGTACCATTCCGGTATGGACAAGGCAAATGCGGGATTTTTTGGTATAGGTACAATGGTTTATGCCAATAGATTAAAATTTTCTTGGGTTTTATAATGCCTTCCATGCCCCGAGTTCGCAATGGTATAGGTATGATATGGTTGTATAGGTGGAGGTTGGTGAGGTGATGGGGAAGAAGCTGGTGTATTGTTGTTGGACGGTGGGAGGGTGAGTTGTGGGTGTGGATGGAGTGGGTATGTGGGCCGTAGGTGGGGAGATATGGTCTAGTGGGGATGTAGGATCTTGTGGGTGGGTCGGTGTGGGAATATGGGCAGTGGGTGGTGAACAGCCATGGGGGGATGTGGTTGGTTGTGATTGGGCAGTGGGATTTGTGGTAGGGATATGGGTATCAACCGCGAACCAAATGTGAGGATGGGGTGGTATGTTCAGGAACGTGTATGATGGTGGGTGTGTAGGAGAGTTTGCGAAAGGAAAAATAGTTTCGTCAAAGATGACATGGCGAGATATTGTTATTTGATGTGTGGTTAGGTCTAAACATTTGTACCCGTGATGGTGAGTGGGTTATCCAAGGAAAACACATGGGTAGGAACGTTGAGCGAGCTTGTTGGTTAGAGTGGAGGGGTGAAGTGAATAGCAAAGAGATGTAAACTCAAAGATGATCATAAGTAGGGTAACGTTTGTAGAGGAGTTCGGTGGGTATTTTGAAGTTATGGTTTTTACTAGGTAAAATATTAATTAAATATGTGGCCATTTCTAGAGCATGATACCAAAAAGTGGGAGGAAGAGATGCATGAGCGAGAAGAGTTCGGATCATATTATTAATGGAGCGGATTTTGCGTTCTGCTTTTCCATTTTGCGATGAGGTGTGGGGACATGATAGATGGGAAATCATACCATGTTGGTTACAAATTGTTTGAATGGTTTGTTGATATACTCGGTTCCGTTGTCACATTGGAAAGTTTTTATTTGTCTTTCGAATCAAGTTTCCAATTGTTTCGAAAAGGTAGAGAAGATAAGAATACTTGTGATTTTTTAGCAAGGGGATAAGTCCACAAGAAATTGTTTAGGTCGCCCAAGAATAATATATAATAGCGATGTCCCCCGGTACTTATTACAGGAGATACCCAAAGGCTGCTATGAATAATGTCAATCGATAAAAAGTGCATGTATTATAGGGCATAAAAGGTAATTTTACATTCTCTCCAAAAACACAAGATTAGCAAAGCGTTCTATTAAACTTATTAAAAGAAAGAACATTCGACTGTTTCAAAGATGCTAATAAAGTCGGGCCAGGATGACCGAGTCGTTGATACCAAAGTTGATTGGAGATCGCATCAAAAGTGGAAGGTGAAGTTTTCTGAGTAGACTCCGGTGGAAGCAGCGGATAAAAATCACAGCTGCTGTTGCATCAAAGGATAGGGTCCGGGCCTTGAAATCTTTTACAAGAAAACCTAATGGGTCAAATTCTATGGAAACCCAATTATCAATGGTAATGAACATAAATAAGGTTTTTGATTAAATTAGGGGCGTATAAGACATTGTTTAGTTTTAATGGGGGGAAAGATTGTGGTAGGTTTTGGTTTCCTTGCCCTTGAACCGGAATGGTAGTTCCATTTCCGATAATAATATTATTGAAAATGCCATTATTAAAATGAGATTGAAAATTACCCGGATTATTGGTCATATGGGAAATTGCACCGGTGTCCATGTGCCATTGATCAGGTGGATCAAGTGAAGTGGTGTAAAGAGCTTGCTCAATATTAGTTGGAGTGTAAGCAATGTGATACGATTGAGCAGGTCACAGACCAAGAAGACCCGCACCGAGTTGCTTGGGCGTTGGTGCAATTCGGTAGGGACAAGGAGGTTGAGCCGATGGTTGATGATAGTTTTTTGGTGGATTTTACTGGGTTGCCATTGTTGTGAGGATTGGGCTTGGTTACAATTTGAAAAGTGTGGACTGCTCACCTGGTCGTAGGGGGGGGGGGGTGACCAAAATTGGGTTGACCAATAGCAAGATTAATATTCTCATTGGTAATATTGGATTTTGGTTTCCATGGTGAGAATTTTAGAGGGTGATTGAAGAGGAAGGAGATGGCTGATGAAGGGGTGGGTGGTGGCTAGCGTAACCTAACTTGTGATACCATGATGGAAGTCGGGCCCGGCCCAACAGCATACCAAGGTCAAGCGAGGGCTTAAGGCCCCAAAAAAGAAGAGGACCCCATTTTTTTAAGTCTTTTGTTATGGGCGTCTGCATTCTATTTTTGGGCTGCTTACTGAGCAATAATTAGGGTTTTAGATTTCAAGGAAAATGCAGTCGTCTAATTAATATTGCTTTTATTAGTTATTAACAATTCCTTTCCCAAATATGAAATCTGCAAAAATTTGCTATTAACTCTTGTGTGATTCTCCCTCTTCTGGCTTGCCCAATTTACTAAGGTAAACAGTCAATTATATGGTTTGCTACTTTGCTAATTACATATTGTTAATTGTTATTGACTTATCGTTTTTTAAGACCTATTTGTGGGATAGAACAATAGGTATTGTTGCCACAGATTGTTAATTGTTTTGTTAATCAATTTTATACCGACTTATTAGTTGTTGATTGGTTGTATTTCCTCTCAGAAATTAAATATGTAGTTTGTTTTTATACTGACTCATTTCTATATTTTTCATTTTTCTTTGGATAACAATTTTCTTAATTTTATTTCAATTTATTTGTTTTCAAGCTAACTTGGATATGCTTCAACATATTTGTTTGATTATAAGATTTAAGTAAAGCTTAGATAATGTTGATTTATGTAACATAAGCACACCTTTTGAGAAAAAAATTGTGACCTAAAGCTTGAAATACAAATGAACACTTGCCATAGTATTTTAGCAGTTGCACTAGACTTTGAAACTCAGCTCCTCTAAGTTATTATTTTCTGGTAGTACTTAATAAGGCGCATCCATCATTCATTCAAAAATTATAAAAAGTGCATTGCTTATGTGTTATGCGTGACACCCCAACTTAAGGCAGAAATTCCCGGGTGTGATCCGATTGCTTACAGCTCGAAGATACTATCATTATATAAATGTGACAATATCTATTTAATTATTTTATTTCAAATGTACACACAATAGCCAAATATAACAAAACAATTCAAATAAATATATATAACAAATTTAAATTCATGTTTGTCTTCATTAAAACCCTAAGGTCTTTCTAAGTGTCCATGCTTCAACTTCAAATCAATAGCAACCTGCATATTTGTAGAAAACAGAGTTTGTCAACAACACATGTTGAGTAAGTTTATCACCAGTTTTGCAATAAAATAATGTTAATATAATAAATATAATAAATAAAAGAAATAAGCAAAACGTGATAAATGTGGTAAATGAATCAAACCATGAGCAAATAAGTTGTCAATTAAACCATTGCCAAGCGAATCGAGCACCGGTAAATCAACCATGAGCAAATAATAATTAGACCGTTGCCAAGAGAATCGGGCGTTGGTCAATAGCATGAGAACCCTATGCAAGGGGATATGCGGGACCCTCCGAACATGAATGCGCACATAAACAAGTAAGCACATAACAAGTATATTTGATTAATTACATACAATTACACGTTTGCTATTGTTTGATATATATATATATATATATATATATATATATATATATATATATATATCAAAACGTTTAGAAAACCTCGTTAAATATAAGGTGACAAAGCTCACCTTAGATTAATGACAAGCGAATATAAATACGAATAAGCTAGTTAACGAATAAGTGAGTCGTCTACTACACGTCAAACGATATAAACAATCAGAATCTGAAACTTTGAGATATGATAATATAAGTAAAAACGAACTCGTTGCCGCTGGAATCAACCCAAACGGGCGTTTAGAACTCAAGTTATGTTATATTTAAGATTTAAGCGAGCTGGTACTAACCAGAATCTGAACAGCGAGTCGGAAGTCGGGTTTTGGTCAGCCTTAAAATTTCGTTACGAGAATAAAATTCTTCTGGACCAAAGGTTGAATCCGACCAGAAGTATGAGAAAACGTTAAGTTAAACAAGTTGACTATTTTGCCCTTTATCGAGTTTTAAACAAACGATTCCTATGTTTACAACTTACCCGTAAAGTGAAAGGATCAACGGATACGATGAGTCAAAGGTCCACACGTATGCAAAGTCAACTGTTTATGAGCGTATTTTCAACAATAAATCAAAAACCGAAGAAGATGATGAAGGGTGGAGGTAGGTGACGGCTGGAGGGTGTTTATTTAGGGTTTAGGGAAGTTTATGGTAGGAGAAATAAGGATTGTTTATATAGGAAACACTAAAACGAAGTAATTATGGTTATTTACTCGTTTAAGCAACCGAATAAGCATTTAATGACCGAATCAATGAAATAATCTGTAGATTTTGTATGTATTTTAGTTATATTAGGTTTCTTGGACCTTAATTCACTCGACTTATGCCCAAAATAAGCTATTTAGATACCAAAAACGAATTAGGAAACAAAATAATCAATTAATGAGAAAATCGGGTATAATAACTTAAAGACTTCGGTTTGGACAGCAATAAAACGAAATTAAAATGTTTTATAACATTATTTGACATATCTTGGAGCTTAAGTTTCGTTAATTTAATCGAAAATAGGAAAGAATTGGCAAAACTAGTCCCAGTAGTTCCCGAAAATGCGATTTTTAGCCGTTTTAAGCGATTTTAAAGGTTTCTAATGGCTATTTGGTATAATTGAAAGTTATGAAATTATAAAATTAGTTAAACCAAGTTAAATACCAATAACTACAAGTTTTAAATAGCTCGAAAGATCCGAATTAAGTTCTCGAATCGATTTAAACAAATATGAAAAATCCGAGATGTTACATTATGTATCAAAAGGGCCTCACTTTTACAATTTACTTTAGGCCTCAAAAAGTGTTGGACCGGCCCTGATAGAAGTAATTAACCAGAATATTGGAATGATCAATCCCTCATATTTGATATTATCTCATGTATATATTACAAGAAAAACTCCTATTTTGAAGATAATATTCTAACTATTAAAGCCAATTACATGGAAAATATATATGCTAAATATAATACTCTATTATATCTATATATGTATAACTTTTAATAGGTTAAGCACCAAAATCTATCATGTTTAATTATAACTCAAATATCATTTCGATAATTGAGTATGTTATGTGAAATCATGTGTTGTTGGGATGTGTTTTTTAATCGTACCTAAATACCAAATCCAACCTGAAGTCACCCGAATTAAAATTAGAGAATACCTAAAAAAACCCGAACCCGACCAACCCGAACCTTAAATGGGTAGGTTATTAGGTCTTTTTTTCTCAACAAAGAACCCGAATAACCCAACCCGAACAACTCAAAAAACAAAACTTGAAAACAACCCGAACATGTATTGTCTTTTCTTTAAAGATGTGTTTTGGTTTGAAATATTTGGTATTTGGAATACTTCGTTTTATAGTTAATTTTGAACTTTTGAATATTATCATATCATATTATCATATTATCATATAATGTTTGAATTTTTATGATATTTATTTAGTAACATGATGATATTTTGTTAATAATTTTTTTTCCATTATACATTTAAGCCCGAAAACCAAACAGCCCGACTCGAATTAACCCGAACCCTACCAACTCGAACTTATATGGGTCGGTTATTGGTTCACTTTTTATTGGCCAAAAACCCAAACAATCATACTCAAAAAAACCTGAAACCTAAAAAATTAACCCGAAGAATACCCCTATTGTGTTGATTTGAAAGCTTAAAAACTCATCACCAAGGTGCGTTGTCGATAACGCCATATACTCTTCCACGTTGGAGAGCAACAGCAAACTCATCATAATGCCTCCCCTCTTGCAAAATCGCTGCCACGTTGGCCGCCCACGTCCCCATAATGCCTCAAACCTTCTCATCGACAACACACAACCTAAAAGCATCCACAATAAGAGGGGAAAAAACATCAAAAACCATGTTTAGGCAACATAACAATATCACTTTTTAAAACACCAAAATTCACCCAATAAAAATTCTGAAAGCACTCAAAAATATACTAAATCATCGTCACCTTTTATAATAAATTTTATTCAACACCTAACTCCTCACATTAGACCCACCACCTCCAAAATGCCTCATTTTATCTTGTGAAAGAACTACTTTGAAAAATGCATTTTAATAATGACTTTCACGATAGATAAATATCAATGTTTTCAAGATTGGTCGGACAATGAACCGGACGGGTAACCAGTTCAACCGATTGAACTGTTCCGATAGGCGGAATAACTTTTGTCAAAAAATTGATAAAATAAAATTTTTCAAAAAATATTTTTTTAGTAAAACTGGTTCAACCGGTCCGGTTTTCTGGTCGGACCGGTCTGACCTGTTCAGACCGACCGGTTCTCTGGGAACGAGCGAACTACATAGAACGGACAGGTCAGTGGATCGAATCCCATTCGGACCGGCCGGTCCGATCCAATCTCAGCATCATTGATAAGTATAGATGATGTGGACAAACATGTCATAAAAATTGCTTATGGTGAATGTCTAATGCTTCAAATTTAAAAATAATTACAGATTTATCTCCTTTTTTTTCTAACGGCTAATATCCTTTTTTACTTCATCTATTTATTACATGTCGCATATGAGATTAGAGCTCACAACGTTTTTTACTTCACCTAGATCAAGATTCAAGCTAATGATTGTAATAAAAGACATATTAAAAGTAATCATTGAAAATTAAAGATAAAGAGGCCAATATAACTTTATAGCTGCATGCGGTGATTGTGATTAAACTTAGCCCACTAGAAAATAGCTTCTTCGTTTCTTTCTTACAAGCATTTCTAACAAATTTTCCACAACTCAAAGACAGAATTACAAATTTTGTCCTTTAAAATAAGTCGAATTACGGTTCGTGTCCTTTGTTAAGTTTCCTTGCAGGCGGTGTACTTTAAACTTTTTTTTCCTACAAGTTTTGTCCTTTACGCTAACTGGGTTAGAAAAAGTCAGTTAAATGCCCTCACGTGAGACGCATGTGAGGGCATTTTTGTCTTTTCGTCTACCCTGCAACTTCATCATCATCATCATCATCATCATCATCATCTTCTTCTTCATTTTTTGCATATCTCAATCAAAACCCTAAAATCATCTTTAATATGTCAAAATCAAATTACAGTCTCCAACCTCCCGTCACCGTCTTCCCCACTCAACTGCCGCCACCGTCTCCCAGCTCCAACGACGTCACCGTTGGGACTGGGTGCCGGAGGTGGTTTCTTTCCATTTCACATGGGACTGGGTGGGTGATTGCTTTGCTATCACTTTCATGGTGGTAGCCCTCTTTCCATTTCACATGTAGACAATAATCCTCTTCAAGTCAAATCCATTCAAACCAATAAACAAACGCGTCCGGATTGATTCTTTGATTATTCAATTCAGGATTCCAACTACAAGCTACCCACGTTCTTTCGTCTCTTCTTCCACAAATTAAATAACCATAAAAATCCCACCTTTAAGCTGGGTTATCATTTTCTTGTACTCAATTCCACCAAAACCCCATCTGGGTATCTCAATTTCGATCCAAAAATGGGCGTTTGCATCAGCAAAAGCAAGAGTCATTCAAGACCTGATGTGGGTGTTGCTTACAATCACAGATCCGATGAGCCAAACATAGTTTACACCAAATCTCCAGCTCCGGCCGACCAAATTCCGGCCAAGAAACCACCTCCGGCACCCAGTCCCAACGGTGGCGTCCTTGGAGCTGGGAGACGGTGGCGGCAGTTGAGTGGGGAAGACGGTGACGGGAGGTTGGAGACTGTAATTTGATTTTGACATATTAAAGATGATTTTAGGGTTTTGATTGAGATATGCAAAAAATGAAGAAGAAGAAGAAGATGATGATGATGAAGTTGCAGGGTAGACGAAAAGACAAAAATGCCCTCACATGCGTCTCACGTGAGGGCATTTAACTGACTTTTTCTAACCCAGTTAGCGTAAAGGACAAAACTTGTAGGAAAAAAAAGTTTAAAGTACACCGCCTGCAAGGAAACTTAACAAAGGACACGAACCGTAATTCGACTTATTTTAAAGGACAAAATTTGTAATTCTGTCAAACTCAAAAATTCTAACAAGTTTATCGCAACTTTAATTTTACACAAGTTTCCTGCAACATACCGACACAAAAAAGTGTTGTCGCAAACGTAAATTCTTTTTCTGACTAATTACCGACAATTATGTTAATTATTAAACTTCAGAACAAAAAGTCAAAATATAAATAAAGTAGGGGTCTACAAGAAACCAGAAAATCGATTTAAATCTGAAGAAACTGAAAATTCAAATTGAAAAGCCCAAACCGAAACAAAAGCTGAGGTTTTTGTTTTATGTTTTTGTAAAAACCAAACTAAACCAAATTTCTAAATTTTTATTTGTTATATTAAGTAATTTATAAGAATTTAAAAAATATGTAGCTTAAATACTTTGGTCCAAATGTATAATCATCAATTAGTTAATAATTAACAAAATTGTTTATACCCAAATCATTATTTTCGGCCAACTTTTTTTTCGAACTAAAATTTTCAAGCTCAACTGACAAAACCGAGAAAAACGAAACCAAACCGAAACTACAACGGAAAAAAAAAACTAAACCGAATTGTTCAAAAATCCAAAAACCAAAGTTTCGTTTTTTGATTGGGTTTTACCCCAAAAACGCACCGAACCGCACCCCTTGATAATTAAGTATCATGATTTTGTAGCTAGATGGTAGGAACGCAGGCATATTTTGCTACATGTTTGTGACAACTTTGGAAAAAGGTATTAAAATACACTGTTGTGGCAAAACTGTTGCAAAAGTTGCAAAGTTTGCTACGAGTTTTCGTCACTCTATATTATTTATTGAATATAACATTAATAAAAATGAAACCACACTTTGGTTGCAAAATTGCCGATAGGTAAATTTGCGACGGTGTTTTTTCCCACGTGACGATATGGTTGGAAACTTGTTGCAATGATATATTTGCCACAATTTTGCTACAAAAATGGGTGCGTTTGTTTCACATAATTCATGGGAATTCAAAGGAATTGGAATTAAAATCCCATGACATGACGTGTTCGTTTCGTTGGAATTGCGTTTGTTTCACATAATTCGTGAGAATTCAAAGATATTGGAATTAAAATCCCATGACATGACGTATTCGTTTCGTTGGAATTGGAAAACTTAATTTCATTTTGGTTTGTTAGGTTGTCAAGGAATTGGAATTGGAATTCAATTCTTTCAAATTCTTTCAAATAAAGAGATTCTAAACCCTTCCAAATTGTGTAGGATTTCAAGTGAATTCGTTGGAATCTTTTCTCAAGTTTTTTTTTAACGAGAACAACAAATAAAACATTTTAGTTTTTATATATATTTTTTTTGTTTTCGATTTTTATTTTGAGTTCTAAATTTTTTATTATTTTTTTTATTAGAAGCTAATAAATAGGCCATCACTACGAAAATTGTTCTTGATCATGAATAAAAAGACAAACCAAGAACTAGTTTGAAGCCTTGATTCAGATGTAAATCATTGAAGACGACGGGTTCTAGCTAAGGATAAGAAACAAGAATAACCTATCAAAGCCTGAATCTAAGTTCATATACAACTTTGATCACACTACTCATATACAAACTTTTTTCATAATAGTTAAAGTTATTCATCACACAAACCTTAACGATAGTATACTCATAGGGATTGACGAGCTTTATATATTAGGTGACATAGTAGGTTGTAGATTGCATGTTAAATGTTCTTATACCTTTGTGTGCATATACATGTAAAGATATATATTGTTGGCTTGTTGCAGTCTTCAAAGAATTTATACCGGCATGTGACATCAAGGATGTAAGTTTTTAAAATAATAATATTATTACTACTAGCTTTTAAACCCATATATTACACGGGATTTGTCAAATGATAAAAATTAATAAAGTTCGTTATTTGAAATAAAGACACAAAATTAAATTAAAAAAATAATGCAATATATAGTACAAACAATAAAAAGTCTAGAATCTTAATTTTACAAATCAGAGAAAATTTTTTTATATATAACATTTGTAGTTTTATCACAATTATATACTATTTAGTATTATTAGGACTATAAACATAATCAACATTTTTTATTTTATGTTTTTACTTTGTATCTTTATTTTGTTTGTTTCAAATAATTAATTTATTAATTTAAACATTGACAAATCTCGTGTATGACACTAAGTTCTAGAGCTAGATGAAATAAACAATTGATAAAATAAATTTATTTAGGTTTATATTCATAGCCTAATTTTCCTCCTAATTCTCTAAGTTATAACCATTTTGGCAAAATGGTTTTACCCATAATCCATGGATAGCTAGGATGAATGAGGTGAGAGATTAAAAAATTAGGAAAGAAATTTAGGCTAGGATTAAATATGGTTAGGACACTTAAGCATTAGTATTTTGTTTATTATAAGAGTAAGATTTAGAAAATGGTTAAAAATACATCAAGGTGAAAGAGATACATCATCAACAAGATGATTATACACTAATAATAAGTGACCCCCAAACAATGACGGAGATTTTAAAAACCATTATTGTCACGCCATACATTAGTGACACACTACCAATCTTAGTGATTTTCAAGGCCAGACAATAGTGCATGTTTGCACCGAGGGCACAACCCGCCGTGCCAATAAGTTGTAAAAAAATTGAACTCTGCTACTTTTAGACTTTAGTTAAACACTAGATTTATGTTCATGCGCACGTAGTTATAGGTGGCACACGTAATTATACAATTATGAACATGTCAATTTTGATGATTTTATATATTTTATCGATCATACATATAAATGCCCATCATCTTGTATAATGTATACGATTATAAGTGATGATAGTTGCTTGTCTTCTAGTATTTTCTACATCATTATTTTATTACTATCGTCATCCTTAATTTATGCGCTTGGAAAAAAAAACCGAAAAAGAAAAGGATGCTTATATACTAGCTTTAGAAGAGAATATTAGGTATTTGTTTGCAAATCTTAGGACAGAAGGAGATTTAGATCAAGTGGAACCTTTTCACTTTGGTCCAAAGTGGTTGTATGGTGGAATCCTACTGGACTTGGTTAAAGCAAGTAATGTCTTTGTCTGAATGGTTATGGCTAAGTTGGAATCTTTGTACATATCTGTACTTCATTCATGCTGTTGCTGTCAAGATTCCCATAGAACGACTGGGTGGAACTGAAATAGCGCCGGGGGAGCGATTTACAAGTTTGGTACTTGAATCCTACAAAAAAGACACCTTTAATCTAGCCACACAGAGAATCAGAGGTTGCCGCTGTGACCAGCCTCTAACGTAAGAATGAGCATATGAGGCAAGGCTAAAGGAATGATCAATTAAAGTATGTGCTTGTTAGAAAGAATTGAATGCGAGTCTCTATTGAGGAGGGTTGCTTCTACAACAATAGTCCGAGGGATAATTGTTTTATCCAGTGACCCGAAATAAGGCAAGGCCATCATTCTTATAGCATCTTGTGCATTTAATGCCATAACGGGTTTTCGTTGTGGATACCATACATTTGGTTGACTTGATCCTCCTTGTTTCATCCGGGGCTTTTTCCTGACTTGGGCATCCCTAGCTTTCCTCTTATTGTTGGACTTAATTGCATGGATCGAGCAACACGAACAACACCGATATTTTGTGAGAACTTCTCACGACTCTTTCAATATTATTAAGAACGAAAACCACACAAAATACAATAACCCTAAACTATCTGTTTATACTAAAACCTTAACTTGCTCACCAAGAAACCTAATTAGACTCAAACTAGGAAACCAAATAAATAAATAAAAATAACTAATCTTATTCCTAATTAATAAAACTATACCAACTCAAACTAAAACTCTTTAAACTTTAAACATTTATCAAGATTAATCATTCATTCACCCCCTTAATCTTGATATGGATTTGTTACTCTTCAAAATAGTGTTGGATCTAAATCTTCACAAACCAAATTAGTAGCTTCTTCTTTCGGTTTTGGTCCGGGACACTCATATGCAAAATGACCATATTCAAGACAATTATAGCATCTGATATGAGCTTTACCTCGACCCATACCTTTATCCTTTTGATTTTCGTTGGGTTGGAACCAACCACCTTTACCTCGTCCAACGCCACGTCCTCTACCTCGACCACGTCCATGGTCGCTTTTCCCTCGTCCACAACATTCACAAACATCCTCTTCTTTCTTCGAACTTTCCTGCCCATCAGTTTTAGTAAGCAACAACTTACTTTGTCCGCTATCACCCATCTCATCTTGCTCCCTGATTCGTTCCTCATAGGCCGTTAACCTACCTATTGCTTCTTTGAATGGCATGGTGTCCAAATCTGAATATTGCTCAATATGAGCAACAATCTGAAGGTACTTCTTTGGCACCGAATCTATCAGCTTTCGCACTAACACTTCATCTTCGAGAGTTGAACCAAGACTAGTAAATCTTGAAACAAATCCGCTTAACTTTCCGCAAACTCTTCAATCGTATTTGTCTCCTTCATTCGTAGTTGCTCAAATTCTCTTCTTAAACTCGCTAAACGTGCTCTTTGGACCCTGTCGGCACCAAGAAACCTTACACGTAAAGCTTCCCATATGTCTTTCGCACTCCGGTTCCTAGCAACTTGAAGGAGTATATCCACTGGTAAAGCTTGATAGATAATCGCCCTTGCAATCTTGTTCTTCTTTTCATCAATGGCTTCATCGTTTACTGACTTAATTGTCTCCCACAACCCTTGTGCATCCAAAACTGGCTCCATTAGAATTGTCCAAGTGTTGTAGTTCGTTGTTGTCAATCTTGGTACTTGAAACGAGGCGGTGTTGTTTTCTTGAACCGGGCCATTCCCTGCATTGTTTGGATTATTAGCCATTCTTTTCTTCGAATCTTCTTAACGTCACACAGATCGCCCTCTTTGATCGCTCACACAGATACGATCACAGCGAATCACACAGATTTACAGTGCTTCTTCTTTCAACGAATCACACAGATTAACGTTGTCTTTTTTTTCAACGAATCACACTGATTAACGCTGATTCTTCTTCTTGATCGTTTACACAGATATGATCGCCTTCGTCTTCTTGATCGTTCACACAGATACGATCGTCTTCTTCACTGTTTGATTGCTACACTATTGCAATCCGTCTTCTCAGGCGGGTTCGATCTTCTTCCTTGTTGCTCAAGTCTTCAGGTCGGTTGCTTGACACTTCTGCTTGCTTAGCAGAATAATTAATTCACAACATGCTTTGTTTACTTCTAATTTCTCGATCAAATTTGTGGCTAGGAAAGTTTCCTTTTAAAACTAATTATTTCACCATAATTTCTTCCTTCTCGAATTCAGTAGTACATAGAGAGGTGCTACTTTTTTTTATTAATTCACCACCTCTCCTAATTGCAAACTCCTTGCAATTTATTTTACCTACTTGATTCTTGAATTAATTCCATCGACGCTTGCTTCCTTTGTTTGACAATTCCAGCCGAAAAATATTAGAGGTGCCAATTTGCTTGATTTCTTTCTTTGATCAAATTAGCACGCCCCTCTTATGGATGCCTGCAAATATTCAACGTCTTCACAAGTCTCTTTAAACTCCCGCTCTGATACCAATTGTTGGACTTAATTGCATGGATCGAGCAATACGAACAACACCGATATTTTGTGAGAACTCCTCACGACTATTTCAATATCATTAAGAACGAAAACCACACAAAATACAATAACCCTAAACCATCTATTTATACTAAAACCTTAACTTGCTCACCAAGAAACCTAATTAGACTCAAACCAGGAAACCAAATAAATAAATAAAAAAAACCAATCTTATTCCTAATTAATAAAACTATACCGACTCAACTAAAACTCTTTAAACTTTAAACCTTTATCAAGATTAATCATTCACTTATTGTTCTTGTCCACCAAGCCCCCACCCCTGGGGACTTTTAGGGACTTTGTGCTGTTGTGACAAGGTCCTGCCATGATGCACATATCTTTCTTTGTATGATTCTATCTTTCTCGTTCACTAGGGGTTTGGGTTCGGGTTACCTCATCACATGCTATAGCCTTCTTCAATACAGTTGTTCTTGTTTATACCTTTGTTTCATGCATATCAATATGGATCATGCTGTTTATTGAAAGCCATTTGGGTTCATTAGTTCAAGATAACAATAAAACAGATGTTAAACTGGGGTTCATCAAAACAGTATCTTCATCTCGAAATCAAGATGTTGTTTAAATTCTGATTTCTTGGTTTTTAAATTAGGTAGCAAATCCCGTCCGGAGTCCAGTAAGCGCAATTTTCGCCATTTGGATGAAAGTAAAGGGAAAAAAAAGATGAAACATAATTCTAAGAAATCAAGCGCTAATTTCTTGTTCTAGTGATCTCAAATGTTTTCGCCAGTAGGGTTTACCAACAACAATTTAGTCATGAAGATCTTCTGGATGACACCATGACTTTTAGTACATTGATCGTCTCTTTGATGGATTCGAACAACTTACAAGTGTTCTTCGTAAAAAGAAACAAACAAAAAAAGTTTTAAATATTTGCTTCATCAAACAGGGTGTTATTATTGGATATGTTGTTATGGGATCGGTGACTAGTGACAGAGACAGTCTTTTAAACTTCTTAAATGTATGGGTTCGAGTCCCACTTGTATAAAGAAATTTGCCATTTAAAAAAATAAGTAAAATTGTTGGGCATGTTGTTCTCCACCCCCACCAATCCCACCATCCGACAGTCGACCACAACAATCGAGGCTTTGCCATCTGTTTTCAAGCTTATACTCCGTATTATTTTAGTTTCGTATTCGTACGGGTCTTCTCACTCTTATTTCTTTAGTTTTAGGCCCACTGCTAAGTGCCAACCAACAAAGTCACTTAGCCCACACAAGTTCTTAGCCCACTCACTTCTAATCTAGCTCATGTTTTGTGAATTAGTATTTGTTTGTAAACTTAATTTAATAAACTTATTGCAAATGAACGATAACTAATACATTTTTGTTTTACTTAGGTAGCGTTTGGTATTCAAGATTGGAGGACGGAATGGAATAACTCATTGTGAGGGAATGAAAAAAAATGTGTTTGGTTGATCAAAGGAATGAAATGACCCATTACCTAGTCCATTTCATTCCCTTTAAAATACCTCAATTTCATTCCATTCATACCCCATGTTTTTTTTCATCTCATTCCCTCTTTCACCCTACATCACCTCCACCACCCACCACCATCAACACCCACCACCACCAACCACCACCGCCGTCGCCACCAACCACCACCATTGTCGTCCACCACCAGTGTTACCGCCACCAACCGCTGTCATTAGTGTCAGCCGCCCACCACTGCCATCCGTCCGCTGCCACTATCAACCATCGCCCCCGCCCTCACCACCACCACCTGCTGCCCACCGTCACCGCTGCCCACTGCCGCAATTGCCACTACCACCTCCACTGTTACCGCCACCACCCAACACCACCAGCACCACCACCACCCACCTCCAACCACCATTATTTTCCGTCGCCCACCACCACCAACCACCATCACCGCCCCACCAATGCCACGACCGCAACCTACCTCTCGCCACCACGGCCACTCACTACCATTTTAGTTTTATTTTTTTTCCTACCTACCAAACAACGCAAAGTAATCATTCATTGGATTCCCATGTAGTAACCAAACATCTCATTGGAATGGTAATAACTCATTCCATTACCACGTCCATTCCATTACTACGTCCATTCCATTCCATCGTCCATTCCATTACCTTATTCCAAACGGACCCTTAGTTTAGTAAGTTGATTCTTTTATTTCCTTCATTTTTTTTTATTTTACATATAACAACTCATGCACTACATAATTTTACACCAGCTAAAATTCACATAAATACCCACAACGTGGTTTGAACTTCGAACCCTCACCACTTGGTTGAGGGAAATTCATCAATGTCATTGGACCAAAGGTCACTTGGCATTAAATATTAACGATAAAAAGATTGTTAGAAACTTTGTAACAAATATCTTAGTTTAAAGTTTAGAAATGTTTAGAAATAACTAAAAAAGTAACAGTAAAGTCATCTGAAGTTTAATTTGATGATTTTTTTTTAACTTATGATTATGTAATAATTGTAAAATAAACTCAGAACTGGAAATCACGAGTAGATATACCACTTGTTTGTTGTCCTAATGCTGTTTTAACTATTCCAACTTTTATGTTTTCGTTTTCTTCCTTACAATTGTCTCTCATCTCATATTTTACGATCCCTTCGAGCGTTCGATCTCCTACCACTCCGACAACATGATTTAATTAGGTAACTAGTACATATTAGAGATGATATCCAATAAGGATAAGTAATATATTCTCTACTTCTCTAGTATTAACTCATGTATTCTATTTGTAGGGACACTAGTGTTGGAATTCCATAGAATATAACTAGTATAGTTTTTGCGTTAAATTAGCAAATGTTGTCCTGGAACAATTATATTAAATTTATTTGTTGCATAAGCTTACAAAATCTTCCAGTCTTTCAAATACCTTTTTGACAAATTGATAAGCTTCCTGGAATTAAGATGAAAGCTTTGAAATCTTGCACGTTTGAGTTTTAACGCTTGAGTATTTCCAATTTCATTAGACGATGTCATCTAAATATTAAGTTTGCTTGAGTATTAATTAATTTATGAAAAAATTAAATATCATAAAAAATAACACATGTTTTCTATATTTTTTTTCTTACAAAAGTTACTTAATAATTTTTGACGCATTAAAGTCTTTCTATATATTATATATTTGAACAAAATTATGACTTTTTAAAAACAACTTAAACACTTGAGTGTATCAACTAACATTTGTCTTTGACATAAGGATTGACGTGAAATGGTGATTGGTGAGAAAAGTTTGTGGGAAGTTTGTGTGTTGCTAATGTGTCATATGAGTAGATGTGACTTTTTAGGTTTTTATTGTGGTGAGGCTCGACGAGAATCCATAGTTTGTCAAACCCTATGGATCGCCACAATGAATTAGGCAAAGCCCACACACAGCGTTTTCAGGTGGTCTCCTCTTCCGATATGTGGTGGTGAGAGGATGACATTTGCCTCAAGACCATATGGCTTTCTTGACTTCTCTCCTCCATGTTAGCTGTCCTTTCCTTCTGCCTCGAAACACGGATGCCGCGTCCCCCCTTCCATTGCAAGTGCTCTAATGCATTTCAAATGACCTTACTAGTAAAACATAAATCTCATACATCTCAAACAACCCAGAATTTCTATTTACCTAATATCCAAATAAGGCTTCCACTCTTTATCCTTACAGAGCAAATTGAAACCCTCCTTCGAAAAGAATTATTCTTTTCATAAAATTTTCAAATTTCATCAACTTATTATTCCAATCAATTAAGGCCTAGCTAATACCACAAAGTCCTCATCCCTAAACTATATTTCGCTACCAACCAAAAAAGTGTCATCCAGATGTTTTTTTAGTTTTTAGTAAATCTACATGTTATTATGACATTTTCTTCTCATTTATCTTGCAACATATCACCACCTCTATCTCCATCTTGATTTTATGTCACTTAGCCACAACACTATAGTGCCTAGTATTATCAAACCGCCACTATACAACGCAAGATATGCCCCCTAGTGTAACCCGACTTCTAAAGAAAACAGCTTCTAATGTTAAATAAGACGCCTTGCAAACAAGTGATAACCGAATCCTCAGTAGCCACCACGCTCTCTTTATGTTTCCACGTTTAATAGCAAATATTTATTAGAAATATAAAAGATCCTCCTCCTTTTTCTGTGAAACATGATTAAAATTATTGTTGTGTTAGGTTTCCATAATTGAAATAATTGTTGCTTTTTAGGTATCAATGATTGAATATATTTCTTTCAATGTATGTTGAACACCGCAAGTCAATTTCTTTCACCCCTTCTTGTCATATATACACCTGCTTATATTTTATAAACCTTTGTATACATCCAACACATATAGAATATACGAACACATAATCTGACAACATTCTTTTGCCTCATGGGTAGGGCCCACAACTGTATTCTCATATGTGAAAGCATTCTTTCCTGTTGATTTGTTAGCATCTTTCTGTACTTTGCCTTTTATTTAAACCAATGAGGGAATACTTGTCTTTTCTTGTATTATTTAGATATCTAAAGTTCTTGATGTTGATGACTTTGGACAATAGATACAACAATGATTCTATTAAACTAAAAAGCATAACAGCTTTATCACAAAACAGTCCAAAATCTGGAAATCTGCACATGAATTAACAATCCATCATCTTCTTGTTCTTGAATTAATTCATGTTTCTTTATAAACACCTCCCTCCATAACCTGCATTTCTGAAGAGGATTTGCTTCATTTCGTCACACCCTATCATCAATCGATTCTCCCGTGCCTAAGTTCCATATAAAATTTGTTAAAAGGTTTATATAATAAAGGACATTCGACAAATATAATTAATTAATTTTAAGCAATGAATTGCAATAACTATATTAACACTTATACAAGTTGCTTTAACCATGGTATATAATACGGTTTTGTAACATCTTACTGTATTCTTTTTATACCCTTTTCTATATCTGTCGAGCGCTATATACAAGTGCGTTAAGCGGTTTTTGCGATATTCTACTTACAAAACTTGAATATGTGGATTTAATTCTTTAAATGAAACTTACTTCAGAACATGAAGCTTGAAGGGAAAATTCATTGAAACAACTGATGACACATTGTTGCATGTCTAGTCCAAGTGCTTCAAGTGTGTTCAATGTTGATAACAACAATCCAGGTTTTGTTGAACAACAAATCTGGATTCGGGTATCGATATTTCCTCTCTCCACATGAAACTGTAAAATTTATTTCACATAACCATCAGTCACTATGTGTTTTTTGTGTAATTCAAATGGTAGAAGAAAAACAGTACCTTTGGGGGGTTTCTTACATGTGATTCATTCATGTTGAATTCTTTAACACTTGCCAACATTTTCATATGATCCATATCAGAATCAATGTCTTGTTCTTTCAAATCTTGAATCTTTTCCATGAGTTCTTTCATGTAATCTATTGTATCTCCAAGGATTGATGTTCTATCCATCTAAAAGAAAAGATTATTAGTTAAAAAAAACACTAAATTATGGGGGTATTGCTTGTTATACCTTGCTTATCTTGGGAACAATTGATCTGAGCATGGTAAGCCTGTCATTTAATCGTTTTCGCCTCCGTCTTTCCGCCATTAAATTCTTAGAAGGTTGTCCTTCAACTTTCTTAGATTTACTCTTCTTTTCCTCATTCAATCCCATGTTGAAAGCAGTTGGGATCTTATCATGAGAAACAACATGCTCCTTGCGATCTCCATCACCATCATTGTCTTCTTGTTCCACTATTAGTGGAAACATATGTTGATCATATGATGAAGAAACCGACCCATTGATCGGTATGAAGGTGTCGAAACATGGTACCGAAGAGTAGATAGATTCGTCGGTATAAGGGGATTGAAAATCAGGTTGCATGGATGATGTAATGAGTTGTGAAAATGAAGATGAAGAAGGTAATAATAAAAAGTCATCATCTTCTTGAAGGGGGAATAAGTGAGTAGTGTCAATGGTGGTGAGTTCTTGAGAATTAGAAAATGTGGACCATGTCTCCATGGTTGGTGCCACCAGATCTTCCAGGAGACCTTGTTGACTAATTGGTTGGTGCATTTCTCTCAATGTGTGGCTATGTGGGAAGTGCTTTTGGCTTTTATAACAAGTGCATGTGAGTTAAGTCTAGTGTGTAATATTATACCATTGTAATATTTGGTTTTTGTCATATAAAAATATTCATATTGTAGTGTATGATTTTGTGGATATACATGTGACAAATATCCATGTCACAATAAAGTCTTGAAGTGAATTCAAATATTCAATTGTGGGTTATATAATAAAGTCGTTAAATATGACGAAAATTTTTTAAAACCAAGCTATATGTGACCGAAAAGAATATACTATCAGTTATACAAGTTATATTTGTAATTAAATAAGATAGTCTACTTACAATAATGAGATTATGATTGGTAACTTAGCCCTCAAATTTGCTAAACCGACTTAGAAAACTAGGTCTAAACTTCGAGCAAATATCCTATAACTAAAAATTATGTCGGTAAGTGTTTGAAAGTCTTAAGTGTTAACCGATCTCTGGGGAGAGTTGGCTTAAATAGGCCTTACACGACCAAAAGCCCACCAATACATGACTTCCAAAGCTTATTAGTGTCTTAAGTTGACGAGTCATTAGTTTAAACATCTATCACTAGCTAGCGTTTGAGCAAACCAATTAAACAACTTCAAAACACTTGGTTTTGAAATCGAAAAGAATATTGCTAGTAACATAAACCAAAAACACAAATTATTATTTAATTTTATGTCTATTCTTTCTTAAATAGGCATATAAGCATGATTCTCATAATAATTTACTTTTTTTGTTAAAACAATCATGTTCATTGGATTACATTGAAACAGAAGGCAAGCCGGCAACAAGTTGCACCGCTACCCCGTTTTGAATCGGGGTAGGTCCTTTCTGAAAATTACGTAGGTGACCGTGACATAATGTTTAAAAGTTGTACGCTCTATATTCCATTCAATTTGGCAACTTGCTTTGATGTGCATAATCAAATTGAAGATGATTCAACTAATACGGGACAAAACGTTAGTAAATAAATGTCCCACCATAAAAATTTTGTGAGTTAGCTCTATACCAAGGTGATGCACAATGTTTACTTTTAAACCAGCATTTTTCTAACGTAGAGTGGAAGTGGATGCACAAAAAAGCAATGCTTTTTAATAGGAAAACGATATACTTTTAATGAAAAAAACAATTATCTTAATATATGCATGTTTTTAATATTGGAGTGAGGTTCTTAATAAGGAAAACTTAATTTACTAAATAACTAATAAAATGTGTGAATTAACGAAGCTCAGAATCCATGTGTTTTTAACTTTTTATATTCAAACAAAATCAATCAAAAATAAATTTTTTTTGGCGAAAACCGTCATAATGCAGCCCCTGCATAGGGTATTTAGGTTCAAAAATAAGACAGGTAGCATATGATTGTCTGTCATAATGTCTGGCCGGTCACGTCGTTCTCGTCTATTTAGTTTACAGCCTAGTAACTCCCTAATGCATCAAAATCTGGAGCTGTTCTAATTTTTTACTTGTCATTTTTACTCATGTCTCATGATATATGGTATGGTGTTTACTCTCATAAGAATATTGTAGATTCTAGTCATTGTAAGGTTAAAGTGGTCTTCAAATGTGAAAACCCGATGTTGTAGAAAATATATTCCATTGCTTGTGTTGTATAATAATGGAAAATGACAAAATAATTTTTAATTTTAAAAAGAAATCCAGGTTGCTGGTTTAAGTATAAGCCCACAATATTGGAGTGAAAAGTGGTTTGAGTGGGTTCGGATTGGCTCTTTAACATGTGATTTACACGACCTTTGACACTGACTGCTGTTGTCCTTGATGTGCATCCATCATTGTACCATCAAATCATTTATTCCTCGATTACTTTTTTGTTTTTCTAATTTTGTGTTAAAAAAGATAACAAAAAACTCTAGCTGCCTTTCTCATATTGAAGAAGAAATATTATATCGGTTATAAATCATTGGAGTTCAAATTAACCAACCTTATAACGTGAGTGTGATGTAGCAACCTATAAATAAGTTATAAACTTATAGGGATATTTTAACCCAATATCAAATGCATTTATTTATTATTTTTAAGTATAAGAAAAAAGGTTAACAAGATAAGATCTCCTCTAGCACAAGGCCAAAGGGAGAGCTTCGAGAGGTGGTTGCCATACCAACGAGCGCATCCATGTAAGAAGAAAGAGTGGTTTTTGAGAATGAAAGACAGTGGAATCCATTGAAAGAGGACAGGGAGTCACATCCGTGGGAAGAGACATGGGCGAAGCATAAGCATGACTTGTGGTCCCCCGTGTATGGTTTAGATTTCGTTAACATGATTGATATCAAATTTATCATTTATAATGTAATCTACTTAACCTATGTGTAATCGATTTCACGTGTGTGAAACATTGTGTCGGTGTGACGTTTTTGGTTTGTGGGTGAGGGTGGTCACGTGAGTGAGGTGCGAGAACAATCTTTGGGTTCGGTGTGCAAAGATGAAAAAAAAGAGTTGTTAGGTTCATTAAATCAAAAAAAATAAAAAATAAAAAAAATCTTATGTTTATAAACAGTTCTCTTCTTCATTCAATCTTCACACGATTCATCTTATATACAATTTGCATATATCCATCTTATATAAGGTTAGGTAATCGTGTTTAAAATAAATAAATTTAAGTAAACAATAAAATAATGTGAAATACAAAACATATGTTAAACAAATATAAAAATATAATATATGATAAAGTAAATTACACACTTTACTACATGGAAATAAAAAGTTGTTAAAAATTTATAAATCTCTAAATATTTCTTTGTATATAATATTTGTAGTTTTAATTGTAACTTTATTTTCTATTTAAAAAATTAGTAGTTTCATTTTGTTTCTGCTTTTAATTCTAGATAATACAATACATAACTGACCATGTGTTAAAACAAGTTGTTTCAAAACCAAACCAACTTTCTATAGTTGTTGACCTTAATTTTTATTTATCTTCATTACAAAACAAACATAAAGTGAAAAAATTTTTTTTTTGAATTTAAAACTAATTGTTTTATCTATTATAGAATTTTTTTAAGAATAAAAGTGTGAGTTCCAATGTTACTTTTATATATGATTTCAGCTTCTATAATACGATTATCATATTGTATTTTTACATGTAGTTTAGTTTCATTGCATAGGCCACTTTTCTAGTTAATATTTTTGGCAATATCACTTCAACATCGACGTTTGGGACTAACCTATAACTTGAAAACCTTAGATTTTGAAGATATTTAAAGCATTAGGAAAGTATTACTTTTTTGTAACATATCATTTTATTTGTAACAGATACCATCTGAACAATGGTAATAATTTTCATCTCTTGGAAACATGAATAGCAAACGTGTAACATGTCGGATTTTCCAAACCCATATTCGTTTACGAACGAAACATTTTAGATCTTTATTATTTTTGAAAATCCAATATTTATAAGTAAATAAGTTTCATAATGTTCACTTTAAGTCCCTCATACTTCAAATAATGTTTAATTCTTATTTATTTTATAAAAGGTTCATTAAATGTCCAAACATCAAACTATAGGGGCTAATCATGTAAAATTGAAACATGCACCCAAAGTGGGCTGGGGCGCTGTGCGACCACCATGGGTGGTGGCCGCCGCGCGGCGCTACGGCCATACTGGTCAGATCGTTTAATAACTCGTTTAAGATATAAAATCGTTTAATTTCGGCATATTAGAGTGAATTAAGGACCAAGTAATCATAATATAACTAAAATACAACTCCTAATTCGTTTTACCTTGTCCAAGATCAGATCTTTATGAATCTTTTTATGATTCTTTCTTTTAAACCATATTTATTTGCTTAAACGGGCCAAAAAGCCTATAATTAGTTATGTTTAGCTATTCCTATATAAACAAGTCATAACCATCTGCTGTAAAATTTAATCAAACCCTAAAGAACATCCCTCAGCCGTCTCTAGCCTTTGCCATCTCGTATTCCCTTCGGTTTTTGGTGTTTTGTTGAAGAACCGTTCATATCCGTTTGACTTTGCAAGTTCAAGAACCTTTGACTTCCGTTTCTCATCAATCCTTTCACTTTCCGGGTAAGTTGTAAACTTTAAAATCGTTCATACATATTTCCTAGTCAATAACCTTCAATCAATTTCGGTGGTTGATGGGTGTTGACTGGTCAATTGCTTTAAAACCCGTTAAAGGGCAAAACAGTCAACAAGTTTGACTTTGCGTTTTCTCATGCTTCTGGTCGGATTCAACGTTCGGTCCAGAAGACTTTTATTCTTCTAACGTGATTTTAAGGCTACTGCCTAAAACCTGAATTCCGACTCGCTGTTCGAATTCTGGTCAGTACTAGCTCGCTTAAACGTTTAATTCAACATAACTAGAGTTCTACTCATCCGTTTGGATTGATTCCGGTGGCATTAAGTTCGTTTTTATTTATAGTTTCATATCACAAAGTTTCAGGTTCTGATCAGTTACCTTGTTTGGCGCGTATTGGACGACTCGATTATCCGTTGACTCGTTTATTCTTAATTATACCCACTTGCCTTTAATCTAAGGCGAGTTTGATCATTCCCCTTTTTATACACTGTTTTCTAACGTTTTGGGGACATATGCGTACTTACTCATATTTTCTATTCTATATATATATACACTCAAAATCGCAAACATAATTATTGTGTGAATATCAGTTGAATGCTATTTGCTAATTGCTACATGTTTAATTGTTTACTTGATAACGTTCGGAGAGGTCCAACATATCCCCTTGTAGAGGGTTCTCATTAGTATGATTATACGACCGTTTTAGTAACCAGAGCCCGATTCACTTGGCGAAGGTAAACCGACAATTTAGTCATTGTAATCAATGCCCGATTCGCTTGGCAACGATTCATTGGCGCACGAGTACAACTTGGTTTTGATTTGTTAAGGTTTGATTGATTATTACCTCATAGATTGGTTTGCGCATTTAACACTTATCATTTATTATTTATTTATTATATAACTATTTGTTGTGTCAAAATTGGTGATCATCTCACTCAACATGTTTGTTGACAAAACTCCATTTTCTACGTATATGCAGGTTGCCTGAGTTGAAGGATGGACACTAGAAAGACCTTAGGGTTATATTGAAGACAAACTTGAATTTAAATGACTGTACTTATTTATTTGAATGGTTTTGTTGTATTTGATTGTTGTGTGTATTATTTGAATAAAATAATTAATTAGATATTGTCATTTATAATTATGATAGTATCTTCGAGCTGTGAGCAATCGGATCACACCCCGACATTTCCGCCTTAGGTTGGGGTGTGACAAAACGGTTGTTAGTTTATTGAACAAACTCATTTTTTGGTGCAAGTATTACTCATTCACTAAAGATATCTATACTTTTGAAATGTTCAAAAAAAAAAGAATATACAATGTCAATTTATCATCTGATTAACAGTGTGCTTAAGTCTAACATTTTTATTCATAAGGTAGGAGTTTGTCTTATCCACCTGAAAAACTAAAACATGTAGTCTAGTGTTTATATATATATATATATATATATATATATATATATAGGGGATGGATCTTGCGATAAGTAATATTATAGCGAGAAGTGCGAGAAATAAATCTGAGCCATTGATATGCTTGATCTATGGTTCATAATCATAATGACATTCTTGTAATAATATGGAATTAATTTATAAGGCTTTTATTGAAAATGGTTACTTTGGTCTTATTCTATCATAATAAATGTTTATAATTCAATGAATTCCCTAAACGTTTGCTAATAAATCACTTAATGATTAATACTAGCATAATATTCCTATCCGTATCTAATACCAATGTTTGACTTCATTTTTTTTTCGTTTCTTTCAAATATACAAATATTGAAATGCATCACGATATAACTTTAATTTGTTGTTATTTATTTTTTTTTTTCATTTGTTTCAAATCATAAATAATTTAATTCATGAAATTATTTTACAAACTATTTTACACAAATAATATTATGTAAGTTCATATACGTATTGTGTAGATGATTTCACGAATGTCTATGCGGAAATTTTATAAGTGTAGGCTATTAGCATGATCTGTTATTTATTATATGTAGTTTAATGTAAAAAAAAAAAATTATTTCATAGTGTGTAGGTTCATATATGTACTATGTAGGTGGTATTTTGAATTGTATATGTATAAATTATATCTCGTGTAGGTTTATATATGTAATGTGTATGTGTTATTTCGAATTGTGTATGTGTATATTTTATCGTGTGTAGGTCCATATATGTACCATGTACATGGTATTTCGAATTGTGTATATGTAAATTTTATTGTATGTAGTTATGTAAGTTCATGTATGTACTGTGTAGATGGTATTTCTAATTGTGTATGTGTAAATTTTATCGTGTGTAGGTTCATATATATACACTGAGGAGGTGGAATTTTGAATTGTATGTGTAAATTTTATTGTATGTATGATCATTTATGTACTGTGTATGTGATTTTACGAATTCAGTATAAAGTTGAAAATCTTCATAAATTTGGTTAAGTTCAAAAAATTAAAATGAGGGAATTAATCCTAAATTAAAAATACAAAAAAAAAAGCAATTTAAAAAAAAATAGCATGCAACTTAGTTATATTTGTTGATGAAATGAAATTATGAAGACCGATTATTTTATGGCAAATGAAACTAGTTATATTATAAAAATATTTAAATTAAAAACAAAAAATATGTAACTCATCCCACACATAAGTTACTTGCCATGTATGAAAAAAAAAACTTTTTACTAAGATGTCCCTTCTATTAAAATAAATCATAAATAAAAAGAAAAATTTTGAGTAGGGTTCAGCGCGTCGTACACAACCTCTTCAGCTTCTAGGTCCCAAAGCTTCGTTTTTAGCAGGATTGGCTTTGCTGTTCAAAAGGGGTTGCGGCGCAGCTTGTTGCCCGTTTGCCTGCCACTTTATTGTAATCGTTTTATAGTAAATTATATAAAACTTCGGTTATAATTACTTCTCGCACTTCTCACACTAAGAAACACTTCTAAAATGAACCTAATCCTATATATATATATATATATATATATATATATATAGGTTTTTAAGATGATTAACTTAACATAAATGATGTTTGATTAAATAGTCAAGTAGAAAAAATTATAAATGGATACTCTTTCAAACCAACCTGTGAGCTGAAACTCATTCTAGTCATAGACTATTTTGACTTGAACCATGTTTGATCCTTTAATCGGTTAAAAAAAAACTTACTCGTTTAAATTAACATAAGCACTGAGAATACATAAATAGTGAATTTATCTTTTAAGAGTTTGAAAGAAAAAACTTGTAATTAAGTAAACAATTTTATATATTTAATAAGTTAAAGTTTATTGAAATTTTTAAATTTAAATTAAGCTTGCCCTTCATCCAAAATTATTATTTTTTATAAAACATTAATTTTGGAATAATTATTCAAAATCAATGTGAAAATTGGTTACTTTTAGAAGCTTAATTTAATAACTAATATAATATATTTAATTTATGTAAAACAAAATACTATATTTACGTTGGTAATAATTCTTTTAAATAAGAAAATAATTATTAAAAAGAGAAAAGATAGATTAAAAAGAAATTTATTTAATATGAGAGATATGAGGAGAACTTTTATAAGGATCATTTTGGTTGTCACACGTCACCTTTAAAAATGTTTATTTGTTATATTGTTTAGATGCTTACATTCTTCATACAATACCCTTCATCATGAGTCCATTTGCCAATTCTATCAAAACAAGCAGACTGAGCAAGGTAAACCAAACCAATTTAACCCAAGCATTTCCAATCCTAACTTGGTTTACAGGCCCCCAATTTAAAACCGACCCAAACAAATCATTCTACACATTTGTCAACTGAGCACTTAAATTCGTTTTCAAGACCCAACGGGGACTCGAAACCGTTTATGAAACACAACCATCACAAAAATAAAATCAAATAAAAGCTACTTACAACATCTAGTCCTAATGCTACTTATTGTAAAAATGAGAGGTGGAAGGTTAAGGAAGAACTTGCATTAGCTATATCCTATTATTGAGAGGGTCCAGAATAGACTTAACGGGTGGAAGGCATCGTCGTTATCATTCGGGGGTAGGCTCACTTTAGTGAAGTTACGGAGTTTACCTCTTTACTTTTTCTCCTATTTTCATGCTCCATTGAAAGTGGTTAAAGCCTTGGAAAAAATAAGGAGAAACTTCGTGTGGGGTGGGGGGGGGGGATAAATTGGTCAACTGGGACTCGGTGGTTACCGAAGAGGTTCAATGGTTTATTTGGTGTTACTTGCCAAATGGTGGTGGAGATCTGCATTAAAGCCATCCATTCAACTCGGTTGCATTCAGATGGTAAGATGGCTTGAGCATCTATTTGCGGATCGTGGCAAAAAAATCTCCAAAATATATAGAAACTTTTCTACTATGGGTATTAATCTGAGTGAACTTTTTGTTACAGAAGTGGGGTTGGGGAACAACACTCGATTTTGGCTAGTTATCTAGTTATGCAAGTTCTCATTGAAAGATGTATTCCTCGAGCTGTATAAATTGGAGGTGACAAAAAATTGCCTAGTTAGTGATAGGGTGGTTTCCATTGGAACGGGGGCGGTTGACGTGGTTTGGGCCTGGTCTAAATCGAATCTTTTGCCGGCTAATTTGGTTGATATTGAAGATCTGAAGGAGATGGTGATTTTGTTTTCATTTCACCATGGCAAAGTAGACGTTTGGAGATGGGTGACCGACTCTTCAGATATTTTTTCAGTTCAAAGTTTAAGAAGAGTATTGTCTGATCATATTTATGGGGGTCGCTCTCCTCTTTGCACTTGGGAGCCTTGGATCCCCATAAATATCAATTGCTTCATCTGGAGACTTTTGCAAAATAGAATCCCAGTTGTGGTTAACTTGGTCGCTAGAGGGTTGAACTCAATTTCATCTATATGCTCGTTTTGCCAGTCTTTGGACGAATCGTCAGTTCATGTTTTTCTTGAGTGTCCAAAAGCAAAAGAAGCGTGGAGAGCGATTTCGCTTTGGTGTCAATGGGATTTGACAGGTTTTGATTCTTTTGAACAACTTTTGGAGGGGGCGAATGAACCAGGCTGCAGTGCGGTTAGGAGGGCTTTGTGTTCGATTATTTTTACATCCATTTGGTTCATATGAAGCGTCGCAACACTCAGATTTTCAACAATAGACTAAAATCTACAGTTAATTGAAGAAGAGATTATAACAAATCTTTTTGGTTGAATCAAGCACTGGTGCCATAAAGAAATTGTTTGGCATGATGGGGTGACCTAATCTTTATCTTGTATTTTGGTTTGATATTTTGTAGGGGTTGTAGTGCTCTTCTTTTTATATTTTGTTTTGTACTGGTTCATTTCTAGTTTCCTGCTTAGGGTGTTTTTTGTTTTTGTGAATGAATCTCTTATTTTGCTGTTAAAAAAAAAATAGCTTGGGCCTTGGGCCTTGGATCGACATGTCCAATGACCCTATAATTGGTAATGATTATTTTGTATTTCTTATTATTTTTCTAGTAATGTTTATCTTACTATTTTTTAGCAATGTTATATATTTGTTATTATTTTGTTTATTTTCAAGTGATTTTTACTGTTTATTCGTTATAGGGAATAATTAAACAGGCATAAGTTTTTGCGAATGGTTCATGAAATGGGCAGTTTAAAAATGACATGTTCACTGTTGTAAAGGAGTATCACCATTGTTAAATCTATAATAAATTATCGCCGGTAATATTGTTAACGATAAAAAAGAACAAAAACGTGTAAAAAATTTAATCATTCAAAGCCTAATAAACTTAGTCTTATATTTATAAGAACAAAAACATTCTTAAATCTTTTAAATTACTTCTCAAACACACAACATATGCAACCCGCAATGCAAGCAAGATCCTGCATTTACTACATGCATTTTATTCATCAGTGTCACATCAACTTTTTACCTAACATACATTCTCTCTCCTCTTTTTAACTCCAACCCTTCATTCCCACATGCATCCTCTCTCTCTTCCACATAACCATTTGATTTTCTATTTTTGGGACCGATTAAAACATGCATTTGCACGCACTTGATGAATTGCATGCTTCCTACATGCATCCACCTTCAATGCAATTCTTCTCACATGCACATTCTACCTCATCATATGCACACCATTAAATGCATGCATTGGAGATGGTCTTATATACGTTATTTTTTTTTTTCATATAACTATTTTTTCGTTAGTTAGATAAATGTCGCATAAAATCAAAAGAATCACTACCAACTAAATATGATATTTGTTATTGTTGGTTTTAACTATATAAACTTTTCATCGGGATGACCACTTTTACTTGCAATTATTTCATATGAAAGTTTAGAATTCTTTTATGTATAGAATACGATGCAGGTGGACACTTAAAAAACATTCATCATATACCGTAAAATTACTTTAGAAATCCGCATATTATACGAGTTAAATAAAAAATATTAAATAATTCGTAATGAAAATTTAAGAATTATAAAATGATTTTTATAGAGAAGACATAACTTAATTAGGAATTAGCTTAAAATTTAGCTCAAAACTCTGATTTTGTATTTGGCGTGAGTTCGAGCCACTCGGCTCCATTTGGCACTTGAATTTAATAATTTAATCAAGATGCAAGGTGGGATTTACTTATGATTAGCCAATTAGGGACTGTGCTCTTGATTGGGCTAAAAATAAATAGAAATTACAATTAAATCAATCAATCTGGCAATGGACAAATTCATTTGGGTTCGATTTTTTTTATATCAACAAAATTTCATTAAAACTAGTAAGACGTTAGCACCACGAATACAAACATAACAAAAAAGAAAAGAAAAAAAAGGCACAACTACCCACACCAACTAAACATTACAAAAACAAAATTTACGCTCAGAAAGCTTGTCAATCCTCTCATGAGAGTCTACGTTTTCTACTTCTATTCTTGACTCAAAAAAAGTTAAAAATTTTTACCTCCTCAATCAAGCTCGAAATTTGAATGGGCTTACCGGTATGGAGTATGGACTACCGTGTTTCTACTTTCGAGTTATGTTAGAGCCAATTTCAAATGAGATTTTTCATTTTCTTTTCTCTCTCTTTTTTTTTCTTTTTTCTTTTTTTTATACCTGAATGAGCTTTGAAGTATGAGATATTCGTAGAAACATAATACTTTATCTAACCATTTACCATCCATGCAAGCCACACAATCATTTTACATATCTGGTCATCAAGTTAATTGAATTTATTTAACTTCTTGCATTTTGCATGCACTTGGAATATAATGAAATTGTTTACAACCACCTAACTTAAAAAAGAAAACACACAAAAAAAAAAAGAAGAAGAAGAAGAAAGAAAAAAGTTCTACAGGGTTGTAGCCATAGTACGAAAAGTGTCGTTATACGAAAGAAGATTCCCAACTAAATTAAAAGAGAAATACGATACGGTTGTAGTTCGAAATGCTATGCTATGTAGTACAAAATGTTGGCCTTCAAGAGCGCACAAGCACGGAAGCTGAATTGATGATGGTAGCAGAGATGAGAATGTTGTGATGGATGTACGTGAGACACGTAATGTTGGGTCATATAATAGTATAGATTATGGGTGACCAGTATATCAGACAATATAAAAAAGAGAGGATTGAGATGGTTTAGGCATGCGAAGAAAAAACAGTCGACAACACTAGTTAGAACAGCGAAACCCTCATTATCTTCTTAAATTCCCAAATGAATCTTGAATTTTGAATCCTTTTTCTATGGTGATACTTTCAACAACAAAATCATCAACCTCACACTTGATCCAGCTTCTTTCATCGACATATCTTTGATTTTGTATAAGCTACTCATAACCTTATATATAATGTTTCGCAAAATATTACCTCATTGACAAATCACTAAAGACATCTAATATTGGGACATCCTGATACTTATGTGATATATGGTCCTCTTGTAAATTGAAAATAAAAAATATATGGTTTTGTTACCAGTGTCATGTGACGTCACGTGACCCACTAATAAATTAGTATTGTTCACGTTTTGTGTGGTTAGGATATAAGAACATTCGCAGCCTGTCCCATATCCTTATCTTTATAATTACATTAGAAAATATTATATTTTTTTTCTACGTTTGAATTAAATAACACTTTTTATAGCTTTATCATCATAGTTTTCTCTCTTGTTTACTCATAACCAATCAACAAATATTAAAATATAAATAGGGGCAAACAATATTTTCACAAATTTACAAAAAATCACTACATTTTCTCTATATACCCTATAATTTACACTCACAACCACTCAAAAACCCCATCATATAATTTGCAAACTCCTCTTACATAATTTTACAGGATGAATTGAGAATGCTCTTATGATATTCTAAATATAATTTTAATAAAATACATATGCAATTATTTAATAGCTTAATGTAAAATTTTATATAATGTTATCATATATAATCTTTTATTTAATATATAATGTTAGATATAATATAATATTACAGTAATATTATTATGTATTATAATAATATATTATATTATATTATAACAACATAATACCATTAGACTATGTACATCTGGAATGAGCTGTTTCAATATGTGATTTCATTTGCTCATTCCTAATGTAATGTATTATGTTACTTATGTATAGTGAAGTAAAAGCATGGTAGCTTGTTTATGTTTATTTTTATAATTAAAATAAAAATACTATATTTTCTTTTAATTTAAGTTAAATAATATTTTCTTATAATTTTATCATCTATTTCACTCACAACTTTTCATAAAACATTAAAAAAATTATACATAGTGAAAAATGTTTTTCCAAATTAACTCTTAAACAGTAACTTCTTTTTGCACTCTATACAATATAAAGAAACCACACAAATAAATATAAATGAACACACAAATAAATATAAATGAACCATTGTGAATACTATCACTTACTGTTACAAAATTAATAGCATTCACTAACTTTTCAATAAAAACGCGCAATAAACACGATTATTAATATTCACTTTAAAAAAAACAACTTTTTTTTCAGCCCCATAGTAATTAAACTCCAAAAATTAGCACCCCATTTAGAAAAAAAAAATCTTATATTTTGGATTAATGAAGAACAAAAATAGGAACAAATCAACAAAAACTTAAACCAACATAAAGGAAGCAGTAGTCAACGCCGACTACTACTTAAACTTTATCCAGTCACAAAACCACCACTTCCACCTCCGATGACCACCACCATCATCATCTTCACCCTCTTGACCACCACCACCTTAGCATTCACCCAATCAAAAGCACCCAACTTCCCATGCCAACCACCACACAACACCTACCCATTCTGCAACACCACCTTACCCATCCACACCCGGGCCCACTCCCTCCTATCCCACCTCACTCTCTCCGACAAGATCACCCGCCTCTCCAACAATGACACCGGCACACCCCGCCTCGGCATCCCACCCTACCAATGGTGGTCGGAGTCCCTCCACGGCATCGCCGTCAACGGCCCCGGCGTCACCTTCTCCGCCGGACCCATCTCCACCGCCACCGGGTTCCCACAAGTCATCCTGACAGCGTCCTCGTTCAACCGGACGCTGTGGGGGTTGATTGCTTCCGCCATTGCGGTTGAAGCAAGGGCAATGTATAACTCCGGTCAAGCTGGGTTGACTTTCTGGGCGCCCACGATTAATGTGTTTAGGGATCCCAGGTGGGGCAGAGGGCAGGAGACGCCTGGGGAGGATCCGGCGGTGGTGGCGGCGTATGCGGTGGAGTATGTCACTCGGTTTCAACGGGAGAGTGGTGGTGGTGGTGGTGGTGGTGATAATAATAATAATAAGAAGAAGAAGAAGATGGGTCAACGGAGAAGGGTGTTGGCTGACGGTGGTGGTGGTGATGATGGGTTGATGGTGTCGGCGTGTTGTAAGCATTATAGTGCTTATGATTTGGAGAAGTGGGAGAAGTATGCGAGATACAACTTCAATGCCATTGTAAGAATCCATTCATGGTGTTTTTCGGGTCGGGTTTTGGGTTTTTAAATTTAAATCCGAAATCCGACCCGCATCTGTCATGGTTTTTTTGGGTTTGGGTTTAATCGGGTTGGGTTAATTGAGTTTCGAGTATTTGGTCAAAAAAATCTTATTTTTTTTAAAGTAACATGGAAAAATTAAAACATAAATAACCATGAATAATAAACCAACATAACCCAAAAACACAATCCGCAAACAAGTAAAATTGAAAAAAGTCCAATGATGAAGTAAAGTAAAGCGCATAAACGTCTTTAATGCAATTTGGGGTGTTTTCCAGTTGAAACTTCGTGTTTCTCGGGCCGGATTTTTTGGGGTTCAGATTTTTAATTCAAACATGAAACCCAAAAGAATCCGTCACTTTTTTCGGGTTTGGGTTTTATCGGGTTAGGTTAAAGTGAGTATTTGACCGAGAAAATTAGAAAACTTAAAAAATAAAAAGTAAAATGCTAAAAATTAAAACAAGCATCAACGTAAATAACCAAATAATAAACCAACATGAACCAAAAACACAATCCGCAAACAAGTCTAAACGAAAAAAGTCCAACGTAAAAGTCTTCATTCGTCACGTCCAATCCTTTGTTTGCTTAGAAAAATAAAGTCAAATGTAATAAGTATTAGAATTGTTAGATATAGCATGAACACACATTAATAATAATAACAACAACAACAACAACAATAATAATAACTGCCTTTATCAATTTCGTGTTCACCCGAAACCCAAAAACTAGAGCCAAAAACCGACATGAATTACTACGGTTTGGGTTCGGGTTAATGTTTTTTCGGTTTCAGGTTTTCTCGGGTTGGGTTTTTGTTAAAAGCAGCATGCTTAAATGCAATGTATCTAATTATCTAATTCCATCAATGCAATTTTTTGTTTACAATTTAGTAAAACTAAAAAATGAAATTAACCAATTATTTGTATAAAATCTGGTAAAATTTTTAAAGCTGAAATTAACCAAAATAAAAGCTGTATGTATGCAGGTAACGAAGCAGGATATGCAGGACACATATGAACCACCATTTAGAAGTTGCATCCAAGATGCTAAAGCCAGCTGCTTAATGTGTTCATATAATGCAGTCAACGGAATACCCGCTTGCGCGGACCACACTCTGTTACAAAAAGCACGAAGCCAGTGGGGCTTTAACGGGTTCGCGATTTATTCATTATTCCATAAACTGATACAAAATATGAATAAATTCCATTTTTTGAAATTAACGTAATCCGGTTAAATGCATAAACTACAGATACATAACTTCTGATTGTGACGCGGTGGCCACTATATACGAGTACCAAAACTACACAAACAGCGCCGAGGATGCAGTAGCCATTGCTCTAAAAGCCGGTTTGTTACATTTTCAATAATAATATTTGTTAATATTACTTATTGATTCACTGATTATCCAAACTTGAAACGCGTGTGTAGGAACCGATATTAACTGTGGAACATACATGTTGAGGAACATGATGTCTGCAATTGATAATGGGAAAGTGAAAGAAGAAGATTTAGACAAAGCTCTTTTGAATTTGTTTAAGGTGCAGCTTCGGTTAGGACTTTTTGATGGGAACCCGCTTAACGGGAAGTTTGGGAAATTGGGGCCTGCGGATGTTTGCACTTCGGGTCACAAGAATTTGGCCTTGGAAGCAGTTAGACAAGGCGTGGTGCTTTTGAAGAATGATAATCGGTTACTACCTTTGCGAAAGAACGTTGTTGAGTCATTAGCTGTTATTGGTCCGATGGGGAACGTTACTGATGAGTTGGGTGGAGGATACACAGGTTTGAAGTTCTTTAATTTGATTATTTTGCAGATTAAATATTTAGAAATTCCGAGCTCGGCTCGTTTAGAGATGTGTTCTAAAGCTCGAACCAAGTTCGGTTCGTTTATCATTTATTGCGAGCCAGTTCAAGCTCAATATGTGAAGCTTGGGCTTACTTATTAAACAAGCATATTTTTAGGCTCGACCTCGTTTAAGCTCGGCTTGATTCGAGCTTTTAGCAAGCTGATCTCAAGTAGCTCACAAACAGTCCAATTTGTTCATATGCAGGAGTTCCATGCAGTCCAACAAGCATATTCGAAGGCCTAAAACAATACATAAAGAAAACAGTTTACTCACCAGGCTGCCTAGATGTCGCGTGCACTAACAAAACAGGATTTGCAGAAGCGATTTCCATTTCCCGAGAGGCCGATTATGTAATCGTGGTGGCGGGTCTCGATTTGTCTCAAGAAACCGAAGACCGTGACCGGATTAGTCTTCTTTTGCCCGGTTATCAAACCGCACTGGTTACTTCCATTGCCAACAAAACTAAAAAACCCATAGTTTTAGTCCTCACAGGCGGTGGGCCCCTTGACGTATCGTTTGCACAAAAAGACCCACGGTTCGCAAGCATAATATGGGTCGGGTACCCTGGAGAAGCCGGTGGCAAAGCACTTGCAGAAATCATATTTGGTGATTATAACCCAAGTGGAAAGTTACCCGTGACGTGGTATCCCGAATCGTTTACGTGCGTACCGATGAATAATATGAACATGAGACCCGATCAATCTAAACATTATCCTGGTAGAACCTATCGGTTCTACACCGGTGATGTAGTTTATGGATTCGGGTATGGTTTAAGTTACTCTAATTACACCTACAATATCCTCTCGGCACCCGACAACCTTAAAGTTTACAAAAACATCATACAGAGAAAACAGGATTTTGACAACTATCTATATGTGGATGAACTTGAAGAAGAGTGTGATTCTTTGAGGTTTCAGGTGGAAGTCTCGGTTACAAACCATGGCCCCGTCGATGGCGGTGCAGTTGTGATGGTGTTTGTGAGAACCCCGGGCTTGTTTAAAGGGGCGCCGTTGAAACAACTTGTTGAGTTTGAACGTGTGCATACAGTTTCTTGTAAGGATACTAAAACAAGTATCTTGGTTGATTCGTGTAAGCATCTTAGTATTGCTGATGAGTTTGGAAGATCGATATTGCCTTTGGGCGATCATAGGTTGTTGGTTGGTGATATCGAGCATGTTGTGTCGATTGTTATGTGATGAAAGTACAAAGTGTATACCCCAGCACATTGCTGTTTTATGTTATGTTGAAATTATTGGTCATAAAAAGTTGAAGTATATGATGCCAATACCATGCATTATTATAAGATCATGTTCCCCCTTCCCTCTAATCATGGAGAAACAAACCATGAAGAACAACCAAAAAAAGATTACAAGGGACGAAAGAGAAGAAATACAAGGAAAATTAACTTTAAAACATTTTTTACAGCCTTACAGGGTTTAATGTTACTGTAATGTGTAATTCAATATAGAGAATTTACCGAAATTCGAAACACACTTTAGTACACGTGAAATAACATTGAGTTTGAACCAATTTCGAATACAAATAAATTAGCTGATTGGTATTGTTGGTTTACATCTGAACTGAGAAGTTTTAATTGCCAAAAAGTATATCAATTAACAAATAGGGAGCCTAATTATAAGATTTAAAAAAAAACCACTACTTTTATGTAATTTGTTTAATTTAGTTGTTCTTATTTGTTGGTTTAAATTCAAAATTTTTAAGACACTTGATTTTAGTTATTAGAGTGTTAGTTATTGTGAATATGAATTTTAGTGTTGAGAACCTGAATTACTTAATTCAATTAGAATATTTAGAATTTTATTATTAGATCGTTAATTATGTTAATTATGAGAATATAAGATAGGAGAATGATTAATCACATTTTGTATTCACAATTCATATAACTTTAAGTCATATAACCGAACCCGTTCTGATCTAAAACCAATCCCATGTCGAAAACCGTCCCGGCCGGAAACCCGATTCGAACTCGTTCCAATCTGAAACCCATCTCGTGCGGAAATCAATTCCGGCCTCGAAATCCGATCTGAACTGAACCCATCCCGTGCCAAAACCCGTCCCGCCCGAAACCCAATCCGAACCAAACCCGCTCTGATCTGAAACCCTTTTTGTGCCGAAAGTCATGTCGGCCTGTCTCGTGCTGAAACTCGTGTTGGCTCAAAACCCGATCCGAAATCCATCCCGTCCGAAAACCAGAGCCCGAAATCCATCCCGGTCCGAATCGAACTCGTTCCGATCCGAAACCCGATTCGTGTTGAACCTATCTCGTGCGGAATCTCATGTCGGCCCGAAACCAGTTCGGAACCAAACCAATTCCGATTTGAAACATGTCCCATTTCCTTTCCTTAAGACACCATTTGCGGCTTTGCCCATTTCCTTAAATTTGTCGACCAGTTTTAATCCAAAAGGAACAAGATGGAATTTCAACCTACCCATTTTGACTTTGTTATTTAAAATATCTTACCTTGACTAGCCCATATAATTTTAAAAGCAATCCAAACTCATCAATTTGAATGGTTTTAGGTCAAGATTACTCTCTTTAGTTACATACATACATAGGAGTGCATTAATATATTATCGTAGTTTTAAGTTTTACTGTTAACTTCAATTAAGAATCATAAAACAAAAAGTCTTTCGGTTAATTCGGATTAATCAGTTTCTCTGCTAACTTGAGTCTTACTAATCGTGAAATCAAAATCAGACTGAGAAAAAATAAAAAAAGAAAAAAAAGACGAAGAAAACAAGAAGAGTCTATATATAATATAATGTCATCTGCTTCGATGGCTCCAAACCCCTTTGCACAATGCAACTTGTACGGTTGTACCATTGGTACTATAGGAATGTAAATCCTTGATTCATTCATCCAATATTGTTTGGTATAAATACAAGAGATAATCCCGTGATTTTAGGGATTGATATCAAACTAAATTATATACAGATTTACATCAATCATAATCCCGATATACACGCTATTAGACCCCCGCAGTCGAAGCTAGAGGTTCACGTAGGTTTAGACTGGATCAAAAATCTTCAAACAACACCCTCGGTAACCCCTTTGTGAAAATATCAGCAACTTGATATCGTGAGGGTACATGTAGAACCCGAACCAGTCCAATTATGTACCTGTTCTCGCACGAAGTGAATGTCTAGCTCGATGTGCTTCGTCCGTTGATGTTGAATAGGATTACCCGATAAGTAAATGGAGCTAATATTGTCACGGTAGACCAAAGAAGCATGAGCTAGCGGTCTATGAAGCTCGAGAAGAAGGTTACGGATCCAACATATCTCTGCAACAACGTTCGCGATTCCACGGTATTCAGCCTCTGCGCTTGAGCGCGAGATGCTGGTCTGACGTTTGGAAGACCACGAGAGAAGGTTGTTGCCAAAGTACACGCAATATCCCGAAGTAGAACGCCGAGTGTCCGGACACCCTGCCCAATCAGCATCGGTATAGGCACGTAATGAGTGAGAAGTCAAGGGACCGAGTGTAAGGCCGAGATGCGAGGTTCCTTGAAGATATCTGATTATCCGTTGCAGGCTATGCCAGTGAGCGAGACGAGGGGAGTGCATATGCATGCAGATTTGTTGGACCGCGTACGAGATGTCCGGTCTGGTGAAGGTAAGATATTGAAGAGCACCGGCTAAACTTCTGTACAGTGACGGGTTCTCATACTCGGTCCCGAAGGGCTTAGCTTTCCTTTAGTGTCAACTGGTGTTGCTATGGGTTTGCACGAGGTCATGCCGGCATGATCAATGATGTCACGAGCATATTTCTGTTGAGATAGGAACATGGTGTTGCCCATACGTTTGACCAAGATACCCAAAAAATAACTTACTGGACCGAGATCTTTCATTGCAAACTCTGATCCGAGACGATCCATGAGGTCAAGACGTAGCTTTTCAGAGGAGGTCGTCAATAAAATGTCATCCACATATAGTAAGAGATAAGCAGTTTCCGACCCATGATGATAAACGAATAGTGAATTGTCACTACGACTCTGCGTGAATCCCAACGAGAGCACATAATCGGTGAACCGTTGGTACCATGCCCGTGGTGCCTGTTTGAGACTGTAAAGAGACTTTTTGAGTAAACATACGTGATGTGGATGTGTCTTGTCTCTAAATCCCATGGGTTGATACATGTACACCGTTTCATCTAACTTCCCGTGTAAGAAGGCGTTTGTCACATCTAGTTGATGGACCGCCCAAGACTGAGATAACGCGAGAGAGATAACGGTGCGTATGGTAGCCGGTTTAACAACCGGACTAAATGTTTCTCCGCAATCAACACCAATCTGTTGGCCTATGCCATCACATACCAAACGCGCTTTATAGCGCTCCAATGACCCGTCTGATCTGAACTTGTGGCGAAAAAGCCACATGCTTCGGATGACATTCATATGAGGTTGGCGTGGGACTAACTCCCACATCTTATTTTTAATAATAGCATCGAACTCGTTGGTCATGGCGGCTCGCCACTCCGGTGTTGACAAAGCGGCTTTAGGTGATTTTGGTAAAGGTTCAACGGAGGAGGTGTGAAGGTTGAATTGCGGTTTGGGTTTGGAGATCCCGTCCATTGCGCGTGTGCGAGTCGCGGGAACGGTGGTAGGCGGAGTTTGTGGTGTTGGCTGAACGGGTGGAATGGGTACGTCAGTGTGCGCTGTTTGGGTTTTGTTTCGTCGAGAGTAGGTGAAAATGGGTGGGGAGGAGGTGTCCGGCTGAGGATTGGAGGGTGCCGGTGCATGGGTGTGGTGGTTGTTGCGGTAGGCCCCGGGTCAGGTTGTGTAGGGGAGGGTGTGGCAGTAGCGATTGGGTGGTTAATAGAGTGGTTGGCTGACGTACAGGGGCTGCCAGGTGGAATGGAATCGGTGGGTTTGGGTGTTATGGGTTGGACGTGGTTCCAGAGAGTGGGATGTGGTGGGTCGGATAGGAAGGAGTACGGGTCGGAGACGGTGGGGGAGTTTTGGCGTATGGGAAGGTGAGTTCCTCAAAAATTACGTGGCGGGAGGTAATTATTTGACGAGTAGTGAGATCGAGACACCGGTAGCCTCAATGTTGGGGTGGGTAGCCGAGAAAGACACACGCATTGGAATGGTGTTGGAGTTTATGTATTGTAGCGGAAGGTTTGAATAGGTAGCAAAGACATCCGAACACACGAAGATGTTCGTAAGAGGGTTGGCAGTTGTATAAGACTTTCGTCGGGTTATTGAAGTTGGGTTTGTTTGGGAGTATGTTTAGTAAATAAGTGGCGGTTTCTAGAGCATAATGCCAATAGGTATTTGGGAGGTTGGCATGAGCGAGAAGGGTGCGGACCTTGTTGTTTATGGTACCATCGCCATTTCAACTGTCACAATTAACATTAACTAACTAACCTCCTACTTAAATCCCTTTCCACACTTCATGGAATCAAACTTTAGAAACAAAAATATATCTTCAACAAACGAAAGCTCGACTCGTCCAATGAGTCATAACGCATGTCATGAGACCGTGATCGATATCGTGAAGCCCACAAGCTTCAAGGGCAGGTTAGAGTTCACGAACCTAACATACACCGTGATCAAGAAACACAAGACCAATGAGGAGAAATGGGCGAGTCAAGAAGCCGACTTGCTGAACCGAATCACTGGGTACGCACCGAAAGGGTGCATAACCGCGGTTATGGGTCCTACTGGTGCTGGGAAATCTACTTTTCTTGATGGGCTGGCTGGCCGCATTGCAAGTGGTAGCCTTAAGGGTAAGGTGGTGCTTGATGGAAACAAGATGAACCCGAGCTTGATCAAGAGAACTTCTGCCTACATTATGCAGGATGACAGGCTATTTCCCATGCTAACGGTTTATGAAACGTTGATGTTTGCTGCTGATTTCCGGTTAGGCCCGATCTCAAAGGCTGAGAAGAAGCAACGTGTTGAGGCATTAATCGAGCAGCTCGGTTTAACTGTAAGCATATAAATTCAAGTTCTATATAGACCTTATACATGTAACATTACTATGGGTTAAAGACATAAAATAACGAGTATACCTTCTGTTTCTAACAGAAGGTTGCTCGACCTAAATTTGGAATATTAAAGTACATCAACTTATAAAAAAAATACACGTAAGCATCACTAAACTAATTATTATAAATCAAAGTCCCTTAACTGAATATATGTACTTGTGATTTCTTGATTTTCCTAAAGTAATGACTAATGACTTGCTAACCTTAAATTGGTCAAATTTGATAAAAAGAATTAAACATTTTTGAAAAAATATTATGTGTTGAGTGACTTTTTAAGACTTTTATATGCAAAGTTTTAAAACTACGCACATTTAAGACAAATTTGGGTACTTAAACATAAAAAATACTAGTTTTGTGACTTTTTTTTTATGTTTTACAAGTGCAGTAACTTTAGCACACAAAAGTCAAGTCAGGTTGAGCGAATGTTGTGGTATTAAACTATTAACCCTATTATTATTAGGGTAATATAACTTTGTAATCTTATTTAACACCTTAATAATTTTAAATTTTAGCGACAAAATAAACAGAAAAAGTATTGATGGGCCGGTCCAACCCGACTATATCTGCTTGGACCCTCGAGGAGTCTCAGGGGGTGAACGTAGGTAGGAGAGTATCGACTTACATTTTTTTCTTCATGTAGTCAGCAAGAAATACCTACATAGGTGATGAAGGTACTCGAGGAGTCTCAGGGGGTGAACGTAGGAGAGTATCGATTGGTGTAGACATCATCCACGGGCCACCATTACTCTTCCTCGACGAGCCTACTTCGGGTTTGGACTCGACCAGTGCTCAAAGTGTCATTGAAAAGGTTCACAACATTGCACGAGCCGGAAGCATAGTGGTTCTAACCGTTCACCAGCCCTCGTCACGAATCCTACTTCTACTTGACCACCTTATCATACTGGCCCGCGGCCAACTCATGTACCAAGGCCCACCAAAAGACGTGGGCCCACATCTGGGTCAAATGGGCCGGAAAGTTCCTAAAGGCGAAAACCCTATAGAATTCTTTATTGATTTGGTGCAAAGATATGATCAATCCGAATATGGAGTTGATGCATTGGCGGGATTCGTGACAACGGGCATGAAACCGCCAATGTTATCAGATGATGACATGGCATTTCCGGTCACACCATCACCACAGCCACGTCATCAGGACAACGGGTTCGATCATAGTGTGAGAAGCCCGTGGAACCAATCGAAGTCATGGACCCAGTCGGGAATCATGCAATCGGTTCGATCAAACTTGGTCAACGAAGACGACCACATTGCACCATCAATGGCTAAAGAGGGTTCAAACCACCAACACCATTAATTAGGTCCTAAATTTATGAACTCTTTTGTTCAAGAAACATGGGTTTTGATACGTAGAAACTCTATGAACATTAAACGGACCCCGGAGCTGTTTCTATCATGGCTCGTGGTCTTAACCATCATGGGTTTCATGATGGCTACAATGTTCAACAATCCGGAACAAACCATGCAAGGGATAACCAACCGGCTCAGTTTCTTCATCTTCACTATTTGTCTCTTCTTCTTTTCATCAAACGACGCGGTCCCCGCGTTTATTCAAGAACGATTCATATTCGTTCGAGAGACTTCTCATAACGCGTATCAGGCCTCATCTTACACCATAGCAGGCATTGTTACTTACCTCCCGTTTCTGTTACTCCAAGCAGCGGTTTATGCGGGCCTCACGTGGTTTGCTTTGGAGCTCAAAGGCCCGTTTGTTTACTTCTTGATTGTGCTTTACGTTTCCCTACTCTCAACCAACTTGTTTGTGGTGTTCGTGAGCTCTGTAGTCCCGAATTTCATTCTCGGGTATGCTGCAGTTATTGCGTTTACGGCTCTTTTTTTCTTGTTTTGTGGGTATTTTTTGAATAGTAATGATATACCAAAGTATTGGAGATGGATGAATAAGATATCGACAATGGCGTACCCGTATGAAGGTCTTTTGATAAACGAGTATCAGAGAGATGAAGCTTTTGGGCTGACGCTTGATGGGACGAGCGTGACTGGAATCGATATTCTTCGGTCCCTGCAAATTTATCATGAAAAAGATAGAAAATGGTTAATGGTTTACATAATGTTGGGATGGGCAGTTTTATATAGGATCTTATTCTACGCAGTCCTTCGGTTTGCTTCAAAGAATCAGAGGACATGAAGATTAAAAGCGGGATTTTAAGTTAGCTTTAAGTTTCAGATAGAAAGGGGGAAGTTTTCTAAAGCAATAACTTTTACTGACTCAGGTTTATATAACATACACATAAATTCAAATGAAAAATTAGAACAGAATTGGCATCCGTTTATAGTTTCTTTTCTGATGTTGTGCATCTTCTGTAAACTTTATTATTTCTCTATGGTTGTAGTGCATACAAAGATATTAACATACTAAAAAAAGACTATGTTCTGTTCTCTGATCATAAACATACGATAGACCGTCATTATTTGCAAGCTAGAGCCACAAGAACATGTGCATAAGGCACACAATTATGCTTGATATTGAACCGGTTAGATCGTCGTGGTTCATTAAGTCTGGTGTTTAGATTTGGTTAGATGAAATCGGGCTTACTGTGATGATTAAACGAGTAGAACGTCAAGTGTTTAAACGAGCAAGCTGCTCGTGAGCTACTTGAAAGGTTCGCCAAAAGCTTAAAAATAGTTCAGTTTATTGAAATGATGTAAGCTTAAGCCTAAACTGGTGATCAATTAATAAACGAGGTTGAGCCCTAGCTTCATACACTGAACTTGAATAGGCTAGCTAGCTTAAAGGAGGATATAAGTTAATACTTATACAAATATAATAGTAGTTATACAATATAATATATAATCATCAATAAGTGCTAAGAAGTATCATTCAACTTGGGCTTAGCTCCTAAATCATTTTATTCAAAAGATCAGATTACTATTAGTATAGTTCTTTTAAGTATATTTGACATAATAATTCTTTGTTAAACTAAAACATTGAACAAACAGTATTAAGTATTATAAATCACACATTCAGACAAAAAACATATGCTATCTGTCACCATTTGAACTTAGTTTTTATCAAAGCCTATGCACAGTCTCATACATGGATTAGGTCCTGAAATAACAAGAAAGCTACTCATCATATTCTCTCTTTTTCATCCCACATTCCCGCCCCATGTAAAAGACAAACTTATGCTAAAAAGATGCTAAAGATTATCTCTACAAGCTGATTTCACAACACAACACATTACCATTCAAACCAAATCCTTCATTAAACTTGCATTTTAAGACACAAAATAAAATAATACAAGACTATCAAATATAATAATATACCTTCACCAAGCTTCAGCTTTTAAATCCTCTGTACAGTAACTGATGATGATGATAAACAATTCATGTATGTAGGATTTATATTTTGGCACAAGTATTAATTACACTTTCGGGACGATTCAAACAATACTTTTTCCTTTCTTTCTACCGTTTCCAGATGGAGTCTTTGTAACACCCCGACCAAAGGCGGATTATACATCGGGCCGCCACATATTGTTTCATTACTCGTGACACTATTGGGTGTCAATATTTAATAAATATATTCATTCGCGCATGCGCAACGTAAACACAAGATAACATAAATCAACATAAATCAATATATTATAAGACAAAATATTCGAACAATAATAACTTGTCTTGTACATTTTAATCTAGGTCCAAAAGTAAAAACGTCCTACGTGTCCACAAGCTCCAAAACAGCTACTGCAAACCTGAACATGTGTTAAAATAAACGTCAAACACTTGCGTGTTGGTGAGAAATCAAGTTTAATACAATACATAGATAACAATAAATCCGCGCGCAACACGTGTATGTCTGGTGTTTAACAAGGGTGCAATCAGATTGTGATCAAGCCTGAATAGATCATAGTTCATAGTTCAATCCGTGCTCCCAAATGAGCACAAAAACAAGAAAACATCTGTGCAAGTGTAAACAAGGAAAACCGTAAACGATAGGTCTCCCGTGTTCATCAAATGGATCCATGAAAACTTCGGAATAGGCCGAACAAAGCGGTTAATGATACACACATACAAATAAACAGCCAAGTAAACGTCCTCAACACATGGGATACTGCGCGACTAAAGTTCATAAATAAGTTTAAGACTCTAAGTTTGTATGAACACATGAACACCCCAAAACATTAAAAATAAAAGGGATTAGGTACGAGATTACTCACTTGATAAACGATGCGGTGTAAGATAAGGCAAGAACCAACTTTAAACAAGCACAAGTTAACCTATAAATAAGATTATTGTTTTAATGATTTGATTTAAGTCTTGATTATAAGTTAGCATAATTAATAAGTAGATTATTATATATAATATATTACCGGAAAAGCAGGGCAGAACAGGATAGAAGACGAAGGCAAAGAGAAAGGAGACGGCAGAGGAAGAACAACGGCAGAGAGCAAGGAAGAGAAAGATAATAAGTGTTTGTGTGTGTAGTGTTAAGAAAATAGCATTATTATTTATAGGGAAACCCTAGGGAACAAAATCCCTGGAAAAGGGGAAAAGATCTCCAAAAAGTAAAAGATTCCAAAAGCAAAAGATATCAAAAGATATGGCAGCTGCAGGGGGCAAAGGAAAAGCTGACAGGTAACAGTAAACAGGCATGGGAGGGTCAGATAAAGGTACTGGTCAAGCATGGAAAAGCAGATCTCAAAAGATAATGTCAGTCACTTTTTCTGCCAACCAATGGGGTTGGTGCGCATGCTGCGCCAAAAGTGGCTTTTCAGACATAAGATAGGTCAGGTCAACAACACAGGAGATAAGACAACACAAAAGCAAATAGGCTGGATAACAGAAGAAAAGATACAAGTCATAGCGCGGGAAAGCTTGCGCGCGAGAAGGCTAAGGCGCGCCGCGGGAAGAATCACATTTCTTAGCGCGCCGCGGGAGGAACTACAATTCCTAGCGCGTCGCGGGAAGAACTATAATTCTTCGCGCGTCGTGGGACGAACTACGATTCTTAGCGCGCTGCGAGAAGAACTACAAATCCTTAGCGCGTCGCGGGAAGAACTACCGTTCTTAGCGCGCTGCGAGAAGAATTACAATTCTTAGCGCGTCGCGGGAAGAACTACCGTTCTTAGCGCGCTGCGAGAAGAGTTCGTCTCGCGTATCGCTGGAACAGCTGGTCTTCACGCAGGCTTCCATGAAAGGAGTCTGGCGCGTGCAGCTGCGCAGACAACCTTAGGCGGGAAGAAACAAAGGACAAGGAGAGTTAGGAGAAAAAGAGGGAAACAAGGCTGAGGGGTTAAACAGGAGGGCGGGACAGCGACAAGAGAAAAGGAAGGCGGAAAGAAAGAGAGAGAAAGAGGCGGGAAGGAAAGTATATTATTATTATTAAAAGTAAAGTATAAGTATAAATAAATATTAAATCATAAAAGAAAGAGATCGGATAAGGGAAACGGGTACCTGGGACGGGTCGGATAGGGCAGATGTCACAGTCTTAACCCAAAGAATTTGATTATCAATCACAGTTAGGTTTTCATCATCAAGCCGTTTATACGTTTTGATAGATTCAACTACTCCCCAACCACCCTGTGACTTTTTTTCTAGCGACACCACAACAACCCTTGCCCGTCTTGACCATCCCGCCTTTCCATACGCATGGTACCCAAATCCTCCAGCATAACATAGATGAATTCCTGTCAATTCTCCACAAAAATCATTAATATGATCATGACCCGTGAAAACCGCCTTCACATCCCCCGCTTCCACTAATGTCGTAAAAAAACCAGAGTTAACAGAAGCAGAGCTTATCCCTTCTTGTTTCACACCAGTAAAGTTTGACGAGTCGAAGCTTGAATATTCAGGCAATGGGATGTGAAAATAAGCAAGTCCAGGAGCTTTTGAAATTTTCTGAAGCTTCTTAGAAGTTTGTTGAAACCAAAACTGCTGAGATGGTTTGATCCACCCGTAGCCCGGGATAGAGGGAACTGTAGAGTAGTCACCACTGTCAAGAAAGTATAAGTTGAGAACCGATTCATTATTTGATCCTTCAGGTCTGTGTACTTCAAGATTGTAATTTCCAAAACCGTCAATAATATCAACACCGAAAGGGTTTAGCTGCGATAAAGTATGGTTCATTCCTATAATATGTTTCATGACATCTTGTCTTGACAATGTGGATTCTTGATCATGATTGCCTAAGACAGCTGCCCACGGGATGTTTGACGAGACAGCGGGGGCGAAAGCTGCATTCATGGAGGCTCCTGGATCTTTTGTATCAGCTCCATAGATGTTGTCTCCAGTGAAAACAATGAGGTCTGGTTTCTCAGCCTGGATCCTTCGCTCGATGAAAATAGTGGTATTTAGGTCGGAACAATGGGCATATTGTTCAGGTAACACATTCTCACATGGTGTGGTTCTTCCATTAGCATAGTGCATGTCAGCAACCTGCAAAATCCTAAACTCGCCCTTCGTTTTATCGAAACGCAACGATTGTATGCCATTGCTGAAAGAGGATGAACTTTGAACCAAAATAAAGATCGAAAAGGAGCAGAGGAAGACAATGATGATTCCTGGTAATCTAGTCATAGCTAGCCGTGATGGATGATTCTTTTTATTGCTGGATGTTGATGAATTCTACAAAAAGGAAGTGAAAATAAAAAATCCTGCTTACTTGAGTGGATTGAAAACAATGTTATTCATCACTCAATTTCCACAGTTCATAATCACACGCAAATCAAGCCTTAAATCGCCTAAAAAAGGCCAATAAGCACAACTTGCAACAAACTAAAAGTATCAATTAAGCTAGATCTTCAAAGTGAATAAAAGACCTTAAATTTGATCTTAATCGACTCTAAATTAGGGCTTACAGATGATAACTGAAGCAAAATAAATAGTACATAGAGAACAGAAGAGAAGCGGAGCTGGTGGTTCCGGTGGCGGGAAGGGCAGTTACTGACAACCGTGTTGCCTTTTATAAGCGATTAGAATTTACAACTACGACACATATGTTTAATGGAATTACGTTTTGCCCCCCTATATAATCACCATCTTTTATTTGGAATTTTGTCTTTGTATTTGTATTTTGGACAAATTACGTTGATTCCCAGATTTGGCAGGCATAGATAATTAAATTGTAACCAGTTATTATATCATTTCAGCTGGCTTGATACGATACCCAGATTTAGCAAAATGTCCGAAGATCATGACAAGGATGTTGATGACTCAACTTCTCCTGATATCGTAAACAATTCTTCTGAGGTTTTAAACGACTTCGTATCTTTTCATCTCCGACTAATTCTTAGAAATCATAGTTTACATTACACTGAAATTGGTGGAGATATTCTTATTCAATGGATTGTTGCTCTTCAGCTGGAGATAAATGATTTGTTCAATGGTTTACGTGAATATGATCCTTCTGTTGATTCACAAAACTATGATTCTAAAGAAGATGGATGAATGTATCTTTTGCTTTTTTTATATGTATTTTGTAATCAATGTTATCAATAAAAATCAAGTGATTTCTTTTTATTGATAAAGTCATTAATAGTGTCACTACACTTTAAACTTGACAACACATGGGAATTGGGATTGGTTTTTATACTTCGACATGAAGGATTTAAAAGCTGAAATACAATTTTAATTGATATCACACCCGGATAATAATAGTAGTACATACAATTATTATTTATACTTTCACCACCCCCCACCTCGTATACTTTTTTTTTTCTTTATTATCATTTTCATTCCTCGTGTTTTTTGGCTTTCTGGCCGTGTCTCTGCGCGGGAGGCATATTAAGATAGCATGTCTGGTTAACTATAATTATTAATTAGGTGGCGTGTTGTTATAGTTTTGGGGGCATGGGTTTTCGGTTCTCTTATCTTTTAATTCAATTAAAAAATGTTTTGCTACAAGTCCCACCTTTTATTTTCCAAGTTGTTTGTAACAAGAATAAAATGACTTTTTCCATTAGGGCAATTATTATATCATTTTATGATTTTAAGCTAGACTCGGTTTGGTAGTTATTGCTTAGGCAGATCTTGTATAACCAAATTGATTTTGTTTAGAGCTCTTTGATCTTTTGGTTATTTTAGGGTGAAGTTCTTTGAGAGTGTTTATTTTTTTATAAACCAAGGACGTCCGGTGATCAATGGTCCACAATCTAACTCACATTTTGGGATTTTCCCTCTTTTTATTAGCTCGTCTGCCTATATAAATAAGATTTATGCTAAAAGCTTAATGATCCAAGAAAGCACGAGATATAATTTGGACATTTGATCAAAGCAAACAATTGCTAACCACGCTGACTAGAATGGGCGAATTGTATGACTCAGAGAGGCAAAATTGAGAAATTAGATAAAAAGTACAATAATTATTTTTTTTTCTTCATTAATTTTTAGTTTGGTTGATTTATCTTGATCAAAGGTCCACGTACACTTAAATGCATTTTTAAAATAGACTTTTGATTTGGTTTACACACAAAACGTGCATATACGCTTAGCACATTTTTATAACAGGCTTTTTAATTGGTTCGTCTATTATTGATCCAGATACGCTAAGTTAAACCGTTTATTTGATCCACCTGCTATACGTTTGGATACACTTAGGTAGCGTTTGGTATGCAGGAATGACAATAGGAATGGAATGATTCATTACGTGAGAATGAAAAAAGTGGTGTTTGGTTGCTCAAATGAATGGAATCATCAATTACACATAGAATCCCATTCCATCAAAACAATTCCTTCCCACCACCCACTTCTTTTTTTTTTTCATTCCATTCCTCCTTCACCTTACTTTCTCAACAACACCACCACCTAACAACCACCACCACCACCACTACCACGGCACCACCACCAACTCCGCTAACACCACCGCCGCCGCCAGCCGCCATCGCCGCCACCATTTTCGTCGCCTGAGCAACCACCGTCGCCATTGTAGAGTTTTTTTTGTTTTTTGATTAAAAAGTATTTTGAGATAGAGTTTTTTATTGTTTCTATTTCATTTCTACAATATTTTTGGATAAATAATTGATTTCATTCCTATAGGTTAACCAAACAAGACAAAGAAATGATAATGATCAATTTAATTCCCTTGTCCATTCCATTCATTCTCTCATTCCATTCCGACTTCATTCCATTACCTCCAACCAAACATACCCTTGGTACATTTTTTAAGCAGACTTTTTATTTGGTCTATCTACTATAGGTTAAGATACACTTAGTACATTTTTAAAATACACTTTTTAATTAGTCCGTACTATAGGTAAGATGCACTTAATGCACTTTTAAAATAAACTGTTTATTTGGTTTGCCTCCTATATGGCTATACGTATTATTCATTTACTTGGCCGTTTTTTTATTGGCTGCAACTTAGGACAGACTTTCAATATGTTTATGTTTGATCATCAAATAATTTTTATGCAGATGATTACCATACTTTTGACATGAAACCTTAATAATTAAGATTAAAGATCTCCAATTTACTATAAGTATCATTCATGGGTGTTTACATGTGTTGCAAAACAATCTTAACTTTTTAACTTTATGGGTTGGGTTATCTTATTGGAACCCCAGTGTTCATGTCTTCACTACGCTTATTATTATGGTTCTCTGATGTTACAATAATCAGTTTGAAAATGAACATCCAGTACTTTAGTCGGTTCATCAAATTGGTCAACCATTGTCACTTTCACCAAACTAACAAACAACTTATATTTTATAAACTATGCTGTGTTAAATAATATTAACATATACAAAAAAGAACAGGTCCTAACTTACCTGCAAATCCATCATCTTTCACCTGCTCAACTTTCCTATCTTGTACCGTGGCAGATCCGGTGGTTACGGGTGTCCAGTTGGAGATACATAAATGAAGGTCATTAACCGATGATTGAAGGTAGCTAACCAATGAGCGTTTTTTGGAATAAAATAAGGTTTCATATTGTTGGATTCTAAGGTAGCAAACACTAAGGACTAGTCTAATGTATATATAAATAATGGAAATTTTCAAGCAAAATTATTGAGAAATGTAAGTTAAATTATTCCAAATCATACTTCAAATTTAAAGTCAAACCACTATTATTTCATGCTTTTTTGTCCTTAATATCACCAAAGACTCATCCTTTATCAACAAAGTCAAAAGGGTTCTTCAAAAACTTCATATTCTCCATCACATTTTTTTTTGGTTTTGATCTGACAAGATTAAGTTTGTGATCAATTAACGGATCGAATTCATGGTATTAAAGCAAGATTTTCAGTTATTAAAGCATGATGGTAGAACTGATTAACAAGAACTCAAGATTGGCTTCATGTTGTATTATACTTTGCATCTTCATAGTCATCCAGCCAACATGTTCACAAGAAGGTATGCATAATTTTCATAACCATTATGCAAACCATATTTATGATAATATTGATCGATAAACTATACTAACCATAACTTGAGCAAGACTTAATCTTGGTCCCATTTTTATTTTACTTTTGTTTTGGTAGGTTTTGTAAGTATACAATGTTGTGCTGATTCCAAATTCACCGATCCAAATAACAATATAACATGGATCCCAGATAATAAATGGTTTCCTGGCAATCGACAATGTGAAGACACAGCGACATCCTTACGAAATGGTTCAACTTATACTCATGCTCGATTTTTTGGCACAAAATACGGTTCAATATGGTGTTATGATTTGCCAACAAAAAAGGGACACAATTATCTGATTAGGGGCACATTTCCTTTCGAAGATGTGAAAACATCATCTATAAACACATCTTTTGATGTTTTAGTTGGTGTAACACCGATAGGGCGAGTTAACTCGTCACATGAAACCGAGGTTGAAGGGGTAGCAAAAGCTACTAATGATTATATCAACTTCTGTTTGTTACCAAAAGAAGGAAATCCTTATGTTTCCAAGATTGAATTAAGACCGTTGGATTTTGATTATGGAGAGGCGTCAAGTGTTCTCAAACTTGTGCATAGAGTTGATGCTGGTAATACAGGAGGAGAAATCAGGTGTGTTTCAAATCTTTTCAGAAAAAAAAAAAGTTGCAATTTGCCTACATGCCCTTGTAATAGGGGTGTGCACAGATCAGTTTCTGCTAATTATATGCTCAAACCAAACCGTTTTTGGGTATTGAAAAACCATTAGCTTTCAGTTTTTTTGGTATCCACAATGAGTTTGGTTTAATCATTTGAGCTTCAAACTTTTGGGCCAGAAAGAAAAAATGGCCCCACATAATGAATTTATTTGGGGTAAATTGTTTTTTTGTTTTGTTTATTTTTTTTTGTGTACATTGAAGAGTAATTGCTTATTACAGATTAGGAACTAATTTTTTGGGCTACTCTGTTTATTAACTATTTATAAATATAAATTACTTAAAATCGGTTTTTAGTTCAATTCGGTTCCAATTGGTTCGTTTTGGTTGATAGCAGAACCAAAAAATCGTTTAAAAAAATTAAAACCAACCCAACGGTTTTTAATTTGATTCGGTTGCATTGTTATTCAGGACAAGGTCTGATTATTTTGGTTCCGTGCACATTCAGGTTCCCACAAGACATATATGACCGAATCTGGAAACCCAGCTCTGATTTCAACAAAAATGGCAATTCCATATCGATAAAAAACTGTAGTGTTAGTGTTCCTAAAGACATAAAAGCACTAGCTCCTATCCAAGTGCTACAAACAGCTAAAATACATTCAGACCGTTTAGAATTTTGGCATAATTTGGATTCGGGGTACTATAATTATACTATCAACCTCTATTTCCTTGAACTCGATGACTCGGTGCAAACTGGGCAACGCGTTTTTGATATATACATCAACAATGTCAACAGGCAACAGATTGATATAATGTCGGCTGGTTTAAACTACAAGGCTCTTTCTATCAACTTCACAGCAAACAAATTTCTTAACTTGACGTTAGAAAAAACCTCTAATGGATCTCAGTTTGGTCCAATTTGCAATGCTTATGAAGTTTTTCAAGTTATACCGTTGCTTCAAGCTACTGATCAACAAGATGGTAACTTAAGTGTCTAATTTTATCCTTAACATCGTAATTTAAATATTTAACCGATTCAAGCTAAACCTTTTTTAATAGCAGCAAATGGGGGTTCAGTTATTTTAGTTACAGGAGTATTTGCCTGTCTAATTTGCTTATATAAGAAAAGGAAGAGAACAGAACGGAAAATACACACAATAACCAAAAGTGAGTACATTATGAAAAGTTTATATGATTCTTAAAAGATCTTAAGCATATGTTTGTGTGACAAACCTAAATTGCAGATGCCATTTATGCAATGCCAAATATTAAGGATGACATTAATTTGAAGGAGATATCCATACAAAGCTTTACTCTTGAGAAGATTGAAAGTGCAACACAAAATTATAAAACTTTAATTGGTGAGGGAGGGTTTGGATCCGTTTATCGTGGGACCCTAAAGGGTCAAGAAATAGCTGTAAAGGTCCGGTCAGCAAATTCAACACAGGGAACCCGTGAATTTAACAATGAGGTGAAGTATATGTGTTTCATAATTATTTTAAATTTATTATGTTTAGCAATGTGATATAAGCAATTAAGCATAGATAATTACAATGTTATCTACAGCTGACACTTTTATCAGCTATTCAGCATGAAAATTTGGTGCCACTTCTCGGTTATTGTTGTGAAAACGAGCAACAAATTCTTGTTTATCCGTTCATGTCTAACGGGTCTCTGCAAGACAGGCTTTATGGTATGTATCCTTACATTATGTAAAAGTGAATGGGAAATAATCTCTAAAAGTTGTAATTAGAATGAATGGGATTAGGGGAACCTTAATATATACCGGAAAGAAACCAGAAATCCTATATAAACCTACCCTGGGCCAGGGGCTAAACACGACTAAACCCTAACAATACGATCCTAAATAACTATATTTAACGCATTATACCATTCTCATGGGCCCGGTTGTGTTTTAACAATTAACAGGTGAAGCATCTAAACGACGGGCACTAGACTGGCCCACCAGACTTTCCATAGCTCTAGGATCTGCTCGAGGTAAGTTAGCCACATCTAATATATGCATGTGTGAATTTAGATTTATTTGTAGGACGGATATGATGATAATAAACCATCAATGCACACAACTTAAACCTTCAGGTTTGAGCTATCTTCACACATTCTCCGTGCGTTCTGTCATACACCGGGATGTGAAAACAAGTAACATACTCCTAGATGATAGCATGTGTGCCAAGGTGGCAGACTTCGGTTTTTCAAAGTATGCACCTCAAGAAGGGGATAGTAATCCATCCCTAGAAGTTAGGGGAACAGCTGGATACTTGGATCCAGAGTAAGTATAACCTTTTAAATTCCTAAATATAAAAACTTGATCATATTTTTGAACTTTAAACATTTACAAACTAAAACTCATGGTAGGTATTATTCAACCCAACATTTGTCTGCCATGAGTGATGTCTTTAGCTATGGAGTAGTGCTGCTTGAAATCATCACAGGTCGGGAACCTCTTAATATACACAGGCCACGAAATGAATGGAGCTTGGTTGAATGGGTATGCATCAATTTATCCAAAATCAAAACTTAACCCTATTTAAATAGAATAGAGTTAAACACAGTTTTAGCCCCTGTGTTTTGATCCAAATAACCATTTTAGTCCCTTCTTTTGGCTTTTTTTAATCCTCTAGTTTTATTGAAACTCCACGCTTTTAACACCATCTAATAGGAGTGAGGGAGGGTAGAACTTGTACCTCAGATACAAAGACTAAAACGCCATTTTACTTAACGAGAATATGAAACATAGCTAAAGGCGTGGAGTTAATTGAAACGGGAATGAAAATATTGGACTAAAAAGAGCCAAAAAAAAAGCATCAGACTAAAAGAGTTATTTTTGACAGACCACAGAGACTAAAACCGTGTTTAACAACATTGAAAGATCATAAATTGCCATTTTTATGCAGGCAAAACCTTATATAAGAAACTCAAGAATTGAGGAAATAGTGGATCCAAATATAAAAGGAGGATATCACATAGAGGCTCTGTGGAGAGTTGTGGAAGTAGCATTGGCATGTACCGAGCCATATTCAACTTATAGACCGTCCATGATAGACATTGTTCGTGAGCTAGAAGATGCTTTGATTATTGAAACTAGTGCATCTGAATACATGAAATCACTCGATAGCTTTGGAGGATCGAATCGGTTTTCCATTGAAAGACCAATTGTTAGCATACCGTTATCTTTACCTACTCCAACTCCATCAAAAACAAAGATGAATTCGTGTCTAAATGTAGCAGATGATGAATAATATTAAGTAAATATGCTTACTTTATGTTTATTCTATTATAGTAAACTTAATCATGAATAATAAAGTTCTTTGAGGTCTCCAAAGTCTCAATTATTTTCATGACAACTTATCTCTTGTTTTGCTCTATATCATGAACAACATAGATAAGAAATAAACAAATTAAGAAAAGATACATGTGAGGGCAAATAAAGATTGCTGTTTTTCTATATTTCCATTTTGTTTTTGTTTCTTTTTCAACTACTTTATGATTCAAACAGATTTTATTTGCGCGAAATGAAGGCATCTTTAGGAAAATGAATTCATAAGTTTTCAAACATGTATTTGTAACTAGAATCATATATCCTATGTCCAAATGGCTTTAGAACATAGATATATTAATTAATCCATTAATATACATGCTACTCTATGCAGCATATAAGCTCATCAAAGTCTTTCAACCATAAATTTACCCAGGTCTAAGTTCATTATTATATTACTACTGCAACTTGTTGGCCATTTAACACTACAATAATGGTTTAGCAATTAAACAGCGAATAAAGTTAGGGATTAGCAACTCATGGGTCCAACCCGCAAAACCCATGGAGCTAAACCGAGAAACTCATGTAATCAAACCGTACACATATATAGAGTTGGTTCTCGGCCCACCATAATTAGTCTAAAAAGTTAACGGGTAGGTTCTACAAAAACCCGACGGTCATTGTTAAAGCATGTGAAGCCGATTTAAACCTAAATTTATAATAGGATTTGTCTCCATGATACATGTAATCTTGATTCATAAAACTACAACAGCATTCATCTTCCTCAATCCTCATGAGCCTTCATCATCATCATGATGAATGCTCGTGAAGATTAAAGAAGACGAATGCTGATGTTGCTTCATGATTCAAGATTATATGTATTATGGAAACAAATCCTATTATAATTTAGGTTTAAATCGGTTTCGCAGATGAATCTGAGTCCTACAGTTGATATTGTTTTATTCCAAATTCCAAACTACAACACATATTGTTTTATTCCTAGATGAATCTGAGTCCTACAGTTGATATCTTCGATCCTAGTGTTCAGATAAACCCATGCACAGTTTTCAAACTCACTGAAAAAGCATTCACAGAGCTTATGTTCACATCCTTATTTAACATCTAGATAATCTTAAATGTTGGTCTATTCCAAAGATCTTGTACTCGACATGCCAATTATTCACACACAACTAAACTAATAATCTAAGTTGCTAACGTTTGTTGATTTACTAAGCATTCTTTTGGGACATTGATATGCAGATACGCACAACAAGCTGCAGTCAGATATTCATCAAAACAAAAGATTATACGAAAACAAAATGCACAAACGAGCTACATAAATATATTAAACGAACGTAAGCATTAACCAAACAATATCCAAATATATCACTCAAATTTGAACAAAGCAAGCTAAACAACTCACAGTCCGTAAGACAGGGTCTGGCCTCAAGTTTTGAACAAATTCGGATTGGCTGTAGCAGTACTAACTTGTACTTCAAGCAATTCCAGACGCCGCTCTAGTGTATCAAGTTTCTCATTCAGAGACGCCAATTTACTCTTCGTTGTAGCCTCTGAAATAGAATCACATCGCATCTTTGGTAAATACACAATAGCAATTAAATCAACAGTTCAAGCATATTCTACAACAATCAGTCTACAATACTTGTAATCAAATCCACAATATGGACAAATGTGATGATAAATAAGTTGTAGAAGAAGCTAAACCCTAAGTAAACTATTTTACAGATATTAATATCAAATACGTCGAATTAAGCACAATTCATAAGTAACGAGCCCTAATTAAGTAACAAGATATACCGAATTGAACGAGGAAATCGAAGAGTTGACGGACGTTGAGAGAGATGTGAGAAATGAATTCGCGATTCTCCCAATCAGCTTGCACTGCGATCCCTACGTTCACTGCATTCGTTATTCCACCTGCTCGCGCCATTTATTGATTCTGATTTGTAGATTCAAGTCTTCTTCTGATGAATCCGTGGTAGTGGTGGTGATGAAGAAGATTTAAGCAACGGATTCGGAACCAGACGTGATGGTGATATTTCTGGTAAAGAGATATTTTAAAGAGAACCCTGCAGTTTGTAAAAACTAACAAACTCCCTCAAAACTATTTTAATGTTGCGTAGCTCGTTATTGCAAGCCGCAAGGCGCATTCGGTTTTTCACGGTCGGTTTTGGTAGTAAACAAAAACGATAACACGGTTTGGAAATTTCTCCTAACTCTATCGACCGAAGTTTTTCAGAAAATCAATTGTGAAACCGAATTAATAAGCAGTTTGAAGAGTTTCACGGTTGGACTATGAAGAGTTCTATAGCATTGAAAACTATGGATTTGATGATCAAGCCCATGACGATTTATGTTTGCCTCCTTCAAATTTCTCGAGTTGTGTTATGTTCTATTAAGTTTTGGTTTTTATGATTGTCTTGTGTATATTATAGATTTTGTTACATATATTGTTGTATAAAAAAAGTTAAAACATGAAAAGTAAGAGAACAAGTCAAAACTCAGCTTTCTAATACTTAAGTGGCTTTCAAACTTTTTTTTTATATGTTTATCAGCATCTGCTTAAAAAGATGCTTTAATTTTTAAATAAAAAGTTATAATTGGGTACACATGGTAATTAATTTTTATTAAAAAAAGTTATAATTGGTAAATTATAAAGTAATGAATGTATATTAAAAATGCTTGAAATTTAACATTATACTTTTATACATAAAGTAATTAACGTACAAATGAAATTAACGTACTAATTGTGAGAATCAAGTAGAGTAATTACTCTACTTGATTCTCACAATTAGTACGTTAATTTCATTTGTATTTGATTCAAACCCTAAAATGAATAACCTACTTTTATACGATTGTTTTTTTAACGGCCAACTTTATTACAACAAACAACCCGCAGGGCACATAAAACAATATAAATAATTAAACTATACCGATCATTTAAATAAAATTTACAATAGCTGAAAGCTATTTTATATATCTTTTTATTGTTTCTCTTAATTAATGGTATTCTTTTTTTTTTCCAATATATACCTCAAGAACTTGCATAATATCATATCTATCCAACGAGAATAACTATCACATATCAAGACTTAAAATATGATCATAGTACCCTTTATATTAACCTATTTTTATTAAATGCAACTTAAAATATGATCATAGTTCCCTTCTTATTTGTCTTATGCTAATGCCAGTCTTAAGAAAATGCTCTATATGTGATAAATTTAAAAATATGTATATCAGTCAATTATTCATTCTTAGTAAAATTTCACCTACAATAAAGATATCCGTAAGGTATGAAGATGATGAAATGTGACCCCATACGTCAACACAGAGAACAGAAAGGTAAAATTAAATAAATGAGTACATTTGATATTGTAAATTTTTGTGTTTTAGGTAGTATATATATCATACCAAGTTTTGAGGAGATAGATTATAATATCTCTACAGAAATCACACAAAGATAAGAGAAATTAGTAATTAATCAAGATCAAATATAAAGTTTTATTGAAATGCTCCATTGATTTACATATACATAAGTTTCATCATACAGGTAAAGCCTTATAATCCACATTCTAGAACAGATACTGGTTTGATATGGAAGCATCACTTCCATCTTCATGGTACCTGTTACATACATCAGCATATTAAACAAAAAAATAAGAATCACAAAATAATTACATCTCAATGTCTCATTCAAATCCATACCTAGCTTGTATGATTCCTTAGTTTTTGTATTTCATGGTTTCTTTCTCAAACCCAATTGTTGGGAATTGTTTCGCATACTCCTCCACGTCATGGCGTAGCTTTGAGATTTCTGATTGGAAGCCACTTGACTGCAATGCAGCCACGAAGTCCTTCAACTTTGTCCCTGATTCACAAACAAGAATATATTAGTTAAAATTTATTATTATTATTATTATTATTATTATTATTATTATTATTATTATTATTATTATTATTATTATTATTATATTAGTTAAAAGTTTCGATGTAAACTTCATTCTAAACCGAGTTTCTGTGACAATGTACAAGTCATTGAAGCACGGACATACAATCTGTCAAAGCTGCTTCAAGGTTTCGTTTTTTTGTAGTTGTTATTTTTGTTTCCTCTTACAATCTTTAAATATGTTCTATAAAATTCTATACTTTAATCAGCGTTTCGACCTGAGTTTTGTTCGTGGGAGCAATAGTAGTGTAAACCAAGCCTTACAAATTTTAACACCGCCGCCCACTAGTTGTCTCACATAATACAATAATGATGAACATGTAGGTATGAATGTGCAATACCTTGGGCTTCACCCTTGATCTTCAAAGCCAATTTTACAGCAAGGTCAAAGAAGTAGGCAACTTTAGCAAAATCCTCTTCAACAAATCCCCTAGAAGTAAGAGCAGGGGTTCCTAAAACAACAAAGGTATGGATAATTATTGGTAATATTGATTAAATGTGATTTAAATAAAAATAAATAAATTTTGCATACCCATTCTGATACCACCAGGAACCATGGCTGAAACATCACCAGGAACAGTGTTCTTATTGGCTGCAATGTGAACAGCTTCCAACACCTTTTCAACCCTTGAACCATCAATTCCCTGGTAATAAGTAAAATAGATGCAAACGATTATTATTTCAATATATATTTTAAAATTATCGTCAAAATGAATATTTGAATGGAGCATTCTCTTGTTTACCTTGTTTTTTAAATTAACCAGAACTAAGTGATTATCTGTTCCGCCAGAAACAAGTTCATACCCGTGCTTAACTAGAGCCTGAATAAAAAGTGACATATGATGGTTATTGAATTTGAAGAAATGAATATTAAAATTTCCAGAAGTTACATGTGGCTTAAATATATCTAGGGTTGTTCTAAAAGCTTGCAGCTTGTGGCTCGCTCGAAGTTCGCTTAAAAAAAGCTCAGCTCGGAAAAAAACTCGTTTGCACACGAGTCGATCCGAGCCAGCTCGGTTTGTAAGCGAGCTGAACCCAAGCGAGGGTTGGCTCGGCTCGATAACTGGCTTGTTGGCTAATTTAAATTAAAGTGTTAAACCCTAATAATAATATATAATAATAATAATAATAGTAATGATAATAATAATAATAATAATAGTAATAATAATAGTAATAGTAATAATAATAATAGTAATAATAATAGTAATAATAATAATAATAATAATAATAATAAATCTATTATGGTTATGCTCGACGAGCCAAGAGTTGGTGAGAGTCTTTTACGAGCCGAACTTGAGCTCAACTTTTCAGCTTGTTAAAACAAATGACCCGATCCGATTTGGCTCGTTTAAGTTTGAGCTCAAACTTGAGCCGAACCTGGCTCACCTGGCTTCATAACATTATATCATACCTCTGCAAACTTGGCAGAATTACTCATGACTTGTTCTTGGTACGCCTTGTATTCTGGTGTTGTTGCCTGTATTCATGTAAGTGCAAAACATAAAGAGACAATTGGGAAATTAAATTAAATTTATCAAAAGAATTTATATAAGTCGTTGAAAGCAACAAACCTGTTTCAATGCAACTGCCAATCCAGTGATGGTGTGATTGTGTGGGCCCCCTTGAAGTCCAGGAAAGACAGCCTGGTTGATTTTGTCTTCATAATCATAGAAAACCTTCCAGAATAAAGAGTGTATTATAAATAACTCAATATATAATAATAATAATAATAATCCCAAATTAGAAACCAACTACTCAGACAAGGGTACCTCTTTGCCTTGTTTGTTGACTTCTTTCAGTCCTTTCCTGTAGAAAATCATAGCACCACGTGGGCCTCGGAGCGACTTGTGGGTTGTGGTGGTTACAACATCTGCATAGTCAAAAGGGGATGGGACGACCCCGGCTGCAACCAACCCGCTAATGTGAGCCATATCTGCCAAAAGAATAGCCTTTTGCTTGTCGCAAACCTGTTGAATAAATGATATTTGCGAATATGTGAGTGTAATAATATAAAACATAACCATGCTTATATTATCATAAACAATCAAATTTTATAGTACTTACTTTGCGGATTCTAGCATAGTCATATAATCGAGAATAAGCACTTGCACCAGCAACAATCAGTTTTGGCCTGAAGAGTGTAGCACTTCTCTCCAACTGAAATTTGGGAATTACCAAGTTAACAACCAAATCCTCTTTAAATTTCAATATAGCAAATACACACACAGAGTATCAGAATCATTCCAAAACTTCCAGATAATACAAAACTTCTTAACAACCAATCATTTCATTTATTTATTTATTTTATATATTTAATATTATTTGAGGGTAGTTTTGTCATTTATCATATGTGATTTTGTGATTAAATATATGAATAACAGATTTACATATGTATATTAATCAATTTACATATATGTAATCATAAAATTACATATGATAAATGACAAAACTACCCTCACATAATATTAAATGTATAAAATAAATAAATAAAATGATTAGTTGTTAAAAATTCTTGAACTTCTTAAATTTTTTGGAGTTCTGAAGAGATCCAAATGGTATAGAGTCAAAAGTACCTGGTCATAATCAATTAAGCCAGTGCTCTCGTTCAATCTGTAAGGCATGGTCTCGAAAAATATGGACACCGCAGATATTTTCTTTGTATCAGTCTGAAATTGTTAAAAGTATGAAAATCAGATTATAGTAAAACGAACACTCCACTAGATGACAATGAAAGAATATTTTAGCACCTGATAACCATGTGACAGATGACCACCATGAGGAAGATCAAGTGCCATGATTCTGTCATGGGCCTTTAATAACGCAGTATAGACCTGGAAGTTAGATGGTGAACCTGAAAGAGGCTGCACATTCACTGCATCATAAATGATAATTAAACATTTTGTAAGTTTAGTGAATATAAATTGGTATTAGCAATATGCATTCTTAAGTAAATTGTAACTACCTCCCCATTTTGCAGGGTCCAACCTAAAGACTTCCAAAGCACGCTTCTGACACAAGGTTTCTGCCATGTCAATATACCTAGAAGCAGAATTTTAGAATATCTTAAAACCAAATTTCAACAGAAGACGCATAAACTTGAATGATACAAAACCATCAAAAGCTAACAAACACCATGATTCAGTAAAGAAAAACGCTTACTCATTTCCACCATAGTATCTGGCACCAGGGTACCCTTCACTGTATTTGTTGGTCATCACAGATCCAACTGCTTGCATCACTGACAGGGAGGTAAAGTTCTCTGATGGAATGAGTTCAAGACCCTTTAAAAGAAAAATAAATAACCGAATCAGAGTCAGATAATGAAACTTTAATCCATTGCCACTGTTTTAAAAAACTTGAAAGCTGAAACCTATTCTCACATGACTGTTGTCTCAGTTTATTAAAAGACACAAATAATACTAATAACGCAATCCAGATAATTTGTGTTACTACTTTACCACTTGCACTTTTTTTACAAATAATAACACTGTTTTTCCAGTAATTTATATATTTATTTATTTAAATTCTTTGTCCCTGCATTTTAACACAGAATTCAATCTTACTATTATGCGATTATGAAGAAAAACACATAGTCAGCCTAAACACCAGGAAGCTAGAAAGTATATATACCTTCCAATTTATCAATCTTCATAGAAAGTCTATAAAAGCATAATCTAACTGTACTTTTAATATATACAAACTTCAGTTTAAACCTAAATTAATCGTGTCTTCTCTATTAAATCACCTAAATCTGCCTATTGAAAGCGTAATACACGAAAAGTAAGAGTATCAGATTAACAAAAATAACCTTCCATTGGCGAGCCTTTTCATGCTCGATAATATCCGCAATCTCAGGATCCACAACCTCAAGTGGAGCATTCAACTGCTTCGGCCACTGCAATTTCAAAATCCTCCACCATCAACAACCAATCCAAACACATAATACTACAAATCAATTCAGTAATTAAACTCACAGTAACTCCAGGCCTCTCCTTCTCGTACACCGCCTCGCTAGGTAAACTCGCCTGCGAAACAAATCACACAACATATTCAAGCCAATACAAAACCACACAAACAAACAGATAACCAATTGAAACAAATAAGAGCAGAAACGAATCAACGGACCATTGCGTACAATTGACCGCCATTGAAGAGACGCTGCAACGGCTTGTCTGCAGAAGATGAGAGTCTGCGAAGAGCTAAGGCCATCGCCATTTTCTCTCTCTAGGTTTGGGTTTCTCTCTCTAAAAGAGATAATAATAATAATAATAATAATAATAATAATAATAATAAGGAACACTTAGTGGAGTACAGGTATTTGGCGCGCACAATTTGTTTTGGATTGGGTTGGATGTGAATGTGAGTGTGTGTGTCGGGTTTGGGTGAGATTTTGGTGGTGGGAGATAATTGACGTAATTTTTATGGTGCTCCTTTCTTTTGTGGAAAAAGATAAAACTGAGTGTTATCCGTTTGCTCCACGATTACCCGATCCTCACCTCTTAACGACTTTTTGAATTCAGATTTCTGATTCATAATTGTTTGTTACCAAGTGCGAACCAACTGTTAGAGGATCGTTTTGTTATATTTTTGTGCTAATGCTTGTGAATATGCCTCGGTTGCGAAGTGTTGCCACTTGTCTAATGAGTCCAAAGCAAGACGAAACCATTAGATCTTAATTATAAATTAAACGGATTGGTTGGCTCCCAGGTAATTGGGGGCACCACACGGGCCTTGGAAGATGGGTCGTGGCACTATAATATGAAAGCATGTAACTATTGCAGATTTTAAAAGGGGGAAAATCTATTACAAATACAAACTTGATGTCTTCTAAACAGGGTTGTATAAATTCCAACTAGGGGCCGATTAATCACCGATAAATCGCTAGTCGCCACCCCACCAGCTTGTCATCGATTAATCTCCATTTGTCCAAAATCGTTCAAAATTGAGAATTTTATATATAAAATTTGGAATGCATATGTATATTTGAAAATGTACATTTAAATTCTAATTAGATTAATCCTGAATAATCCCTAGTAATCCTGATTAGTCGCGAGTCCCTACCCCAACGTCCGACTAGCGCCTAGCGATTTTAACAACACTGCTTCTAAAGATGCATTTATGCCTATTAAACTAGGTTGGTTAGGCGACGGTCAAAATGAGTTTGAGTTAAATGAGTCTGGTAAAAAATGATCTTTTCAAGAATAGTAACAATTTGTTTCGGGGCAGAGCGTGTTCAGAACAAAATGTTCTTAAGTTAAAATGAGTCGTTTTAGAAAATAAAAAGTGACAAAATAGGTTCACCCCCGTATTTTTTTATGGTGGCTAGTAGCGACAGGTGGAGATGACTGAGGTGGTGATGAGAACATTGGTGTTAGTAGTGTCAATGGGCACGACGTGAAAGAGGTAGTTGTGGCATGTGGCAATGATGGAGGCTGACAACAATTGTGGTAGTGACAGCGATGGGTGATGGTGTTGATGTAGCGGTGTCAATAACATTATAGACAAATCCCATATAAATCATGGATATGAGAAATTTTGATTCATAAGAAATGACATGGCTCTTATATCTCTCCATCCCTCCCTCTTAACCCATAACAAGTCAAAGCATTTCTCAATACTAAGATCTCGTTAAAATAAAGATTCTAAAAAAGTGATCATGAGAATACAAATAACATATTTACATCTTTAATTTCATCATCCTTAACAATCGATGAAATTATTTGTAATTTCTAACAAAGAACACATTTTTTTCATATTTTCCTTTCATTAATTTGTAGAAGTAACATAATATATAGGAGGTAGGAGTGTAGCGCACATAATGCATTTGAAGTACATAGACTAACTTAGATAACGTTTGATACATAGGAATTTTTCTAATGGAATATGATTAAGTGAAAAGGGAATAGAGTGAAAAAAAATAAAAAAAAGTTGTAATGTCATTCATTATATAATCGTTGATTCTATTTCATTAAACAATCATACATAATTTTTTTTATTATTTCATAATTAATAATTCAGTTTCACTAGTTATTTTTACGTTCCAAACTCTAGCTTAGTAACATTTCATTCCTTAAAAAACTAATAATTCATTATCTTTAAAGACTATAAGATATTATTATTATTATTATTATGATGATGATGATGATGATGATGATGATGATGATGTTTTACACACCCATATAGGCAACTCACACAAAACAATTTTCTATGTTAGTGTAACCTTTTTTTTTAAAGTTCAAATTCGATTCTAATCGGTTTTGTCGTTGTGGGCTTTGGGCGGTAGGTTTTCCTGCAAATGGTACGCTTGAGCTATCCAGCACTGTTTGCGACCGCGGGTGTATGAGGATCGTCTTTTTTCATTGGACTACCCCGGATAGCCGGGCTTATTCGTTAATCCCAAAAAATACAATAAAAAAACCTTTCCCTAAAAAAAACAATATAACAATAACCATCAAAAGCCAACATGTGTAATAATTAGAACTTTTCCAATACAGTGTAGTGGTAGGAAACTTGAATTTCTCAATGGAGACCCAGATTCAAATCTCATTGACAACATTTTGGACGGGGGCATTGATGATTTAATGAAGGAAGACTGGGATCTTTGTGATCTCCAGTTCGATCCTGAGGGCGTTCGGGTTTTACCACATGTGGGCTTTCGGGCGGGTGGGTTGTCCTCGAAACTGGAGATAACTTGGAGGCACTTAAGGACTCCGCACTGCTAGGTAATTCTCTGTCGTTGCAAAAAAAAGTGCAATAATTAAATTTAAATATTTTTGTACAGGTCGTTAATACTACTATTTAATTTCAAATAAAAATGCTAAAATAAACCCATCAACTACGTTATATAACTAGCATTATTTGTTACTAAAAAGTTGGGTCGGCTTTGCATAACTAAATATGGCAAAATTGTAACATAAGGTATCAAATCATACTTGTGTAAAGGTTGAGAAACTCATGGCGAAGACGATCCCCTTTATCTTTACAATTTACACCAAACATATTAAACAACAAGCATACACCTCCCTCATAACCCAACAACTATCAAATTACCAAATAACCCTTCATCAACCACCTATATAACTAGTTTTATACCCGCCCGGTGGCCGGGTAGTTTAATGTCATGGAAACAAAACTATCTTTGTTTGCATTCTCTAATCAAAAACAATACTTTTATAAGATAAAATAATCACACTCGTTTAACATGTAAGTTAAATGGCCAACTTCAATAAAAGAAAAACAAAGCAATAAAAGCCCTTGCTCAAATCTCCCCGCTTAAATCTAATATAGCCAGTGACTTGGCTTGAAATGGGTTGGATTCAAACAAAACTATTTTTCTTTAACTTTAGCAGAATGCAAAATTCATCTGATTTTTCATATTCATGCTCATATTTCATATTCTTGGTACCGGTATCAAGAATTTACGATTTTCAGGATTGGGAATTTTGGTACCGGTACCGATAACAGTACTGGTACTGATCTCATCCACCAACTCATCTTTCATCTCCACTAAATTAACCATAGCCCCTGTTACTAATACAATCACCACTCACAAGCCATTAACAACTCATCCTCCATCTTCATCAGTTGAAGATAAGATGGACGAATTGATAAATGCAAACAAGTTAGGGTTCCATCACCTCCTCCCCCATCATCTGAGCATGGAGCCTCACCATACGCCACCTGAGAATCGAGGTTACTCGTGGGAACCTGGTTATGGGCGAAACCCTAGTTCAGTCATCGTCGTTGCTGTTTTTTCTTTGAAAATCGTCTTCTGAACCGGCGAGCGAGGCGAAACCTTAGCCTCCACTGTTACTTATGTTGTCACCATTCTCCGTTCGCTGTCACAGAAGGTCACCATACTCCGTTCGTTGTCGCCACCATACGGCGGTTGGATTTCCGGTCCAGATTTGGAACCGAAAACCACCACCAAGGTCGGCTTTGTTCTGGTTTGAAAGTGAGCACCGGTTGAAGGAGCAAGAAGTACCGGTTCTAAACTTTCATGACCGTTTATGCCTTCGCTAGATGTGTCGTCGGAAAGCCAAGGGACGCCAAAATTCAGTTTCGATGGCGCATGTCATCTTCCTCTGTTTGATGTAAATATGGATCTATTTTTGCATTTTAAATATGTATTATTTTTGTGTTATAGGTTGAAAAGACTGCATTACCCCTCATTTTAACAGTGTTGTTAACAGAAAGATAATAGTGTTGTCAACCAGTTTCAATTTTTTTTTCGAGGACTCAATGTGACTCCGCCCTAAAACAACAGGAACGAAAACAGTAATTTTCTTAATAAGAAATAAAGTCACAAAACCAAAAAAGAAAAGAAGAAAAAGAAATTGAGACTTCGAATGAAAAAAAAAATGAAACAGGAAAATGAAATGGTAGTTACAGAAAAATAAATAAACAAATAAATGGGACGGGATGAGACTCTTAGGAGATATAAGAGTGAAGGGATGGCCATATCCCTTTACCTCTCACCCTTCATCATATCTTATCTCACCGCTCGCTGTAATGTATGGACGAGGCCACCTCCATTTAGTGTGCGGTGTCCATTTTTGATCGTCGATGCCCCTTCTCCTCGTGTTGTCTTCATCGCAGCGTAGAAATTTCCATGCATAACCAATTCTCCCTTCCCACAAAACTTAGGTAGCGTTTGGTATGCATTAATGATAGTGAGAATGGAATGATTCATTGTGTGGGAATGAAAAAACTGGTGTTTGGTTGCTCAATGGTCTGGAATCACCCATTACACATGAAATCTCGTTCCATCAAAACAATTCATTCTCACCCCTGCCCCCTTTTCTTTTTTCTTTTTTTTTCATTTCATTCATCTTTCACCTTACTTTCTCAATAACACCACCTGACAACAACCACCACCACTATCATCGCCACCACCATAGTTGACCGCCACTGTTAACGCCGCAACCACCAGCACTGCCACCACCACTATCATCGTCGTTGTAACCACCACAACCATTGTCTTTGCCGCCGCCGCCACTGTCGCTGCCTGGCCACTACCATCGTCGCCGCCACCCTACCATCTTCATCACCACCTGACCACCATGCTACTACCGCTTGACCACCACCACCCATCACTATCACCCCACTACCCTTGTCGCCTGGTCGTCACCACCACCACCACCGTCGTCGTCGGAGCTACCACCACTGTTGTCGTTGCAATTCTTTTATATTGGTAAAAGAAATATTTTGAGATGGAAGTATTTTTATTATTTCTAATTTATTTCTTACATTTTTTGTGGATACTAAACAACATAAAGTAATAACTTATTTCATTCTCATAGGTTAACCAAACAAGATAAAGGAATGATAATGATCAATTTCACTCCTTTATCTAGAGGTGGACAACAAAACCGGTTCCTGGAACCGGTTCGACGGAACCGAACCGGAACCGAACCGGTTCCTACCCGTTTTTCGTAGGAACCGGTTCGGTTCCGTTTCAACCCGACGATCCGGAACCGGTTTGACATGTTTGGAGGGGGACCGGGTAGGAACCGGAACCGAACCGGAACCGGTTCTGGAACCGGTTCGACCGGAACCGGTTCGGAACCGGTTATAGCCGTTGGAGTGGTTCTAGCCGTTGGGAAACGGTTTTATGGCCGTTTTTTGACCGTTGGGGTCAAAAATGGCCGTTTTTTTGGCTCCCCAAACACCCCACTACTAGTATAAATAGGTATTTGGTGTAATGGGTTCATCACAACACTCAAAACGCAAACCTGAACGCAAAAAAATACAAAAAAAACGCTATTACAACGTTCTGAGTTCTCTAATCTCTTGTTTTCTCTTCTTCTATATTCATATTTGTTGTTATGGCTGCCTCACAATCATCGGTTGGTCAAGGTTCCACCGCCGGACCAAGTTTCGTTCGTATTGTACCTCATAATCGTAATCAAGAGATTTGGTGCAATTGGGATTTGGTTGAATTGAGTGACCATTCATTGAAGGCTCGGTGCAAGTTTTGTGGGATTTATTTAAACCCACTTTCGAATTCAAATTTGAAGAAACACATCGAAAGACCGTATTGCAGGGCGTTGAAACAGAACGTCGAGTCGCAACAAACGCAAATGGATAGTGAAGGCGGAATATTTACATACCAAATTGATCGAGTTCAAGATCGTATGGCGAAGTTTGTGATTCAAGAAGCTTTGCCGTTTAGCCACTTCGACAACCCTCGCTTAACCGCCATGATTCGAGATACGCTTCAACCACAATACACTCACGTAAGTCGTCATACTCTTAAACGTTATTGTTTAAAATTGTGGAAGAAGGCCAAAGAGGTACTAATTGCATATTTTGAAAATATAAATACGGGAATAAACTTAACTACTGATGTTTGGTCGGCTCCACATGGTCTACCCGAATCTTATCTTTGTGTCACCGCTCATTGGGTAGACCCGTCATCGTGGGAAATGATGAAACGCACCATTGCTTTCGAACTCTTTGAGTATCCACATACGGGAGATAATTTGTTTGAAATTTTAGATTATGTTATAAAAACTTATAAACTAGAAAATAAAATATTTTCAATTGCATTTGATAACGCGTCGAATAATACATCGGCGGTTGATAAATTAAAATTAAAATATACGCCGATTTGCAATGGTGTATTTTTTCACTCAAGGTGTGTTGCACATATCATTAATTTAATCGTGCAAGACGGACTTGCTTCGGATGAGGTTACATCGGTTATAAACGATTTTAGAGTAATGCTACATGAAGTTTTTAAGAAAAGTAAAAAAAGACAAATGGATTATAGAAAATTTTGTAAAGATACGGGAAGAAAAGCTTTGGGAGCTAATTGGGATGTACCTCATCGATGGAATTCCACTTGCATAATGTTTCAAAGTGCTTTGAAACAAAGAGACACTTTACAAATGTTTCATTCTAGTCTTGCCGAGAATGATTTGGCAATCCCCTTTTCAAATGAGAAATGGGAAATTATCAATGACTTATCGACTTTTCTTGAAGTTTTTAAAACATCAACTACGAAACTATCGGGAACGTATTATCCGACAAGTCCCTTGGTTCTTTCGGAGTTATTTTTAATCGTTAACAATCTTAAAGAATTTGAAAATAAAAGTCCAATGTTTTCAAACATCATATTACCAATGAAGTTTAAATTAAAAAAATACTTTCTTGAATTGCCACCGATTTTTACTTGCGCCGCCGCTTTAAACCCAATGTTAAATGTTACGGGGGTTGAATGTGTGATAGACGAAATTTTTTCAGCCTTAGATATGCATGAAGTTGACCCAAACTTTTCAACAGAGGCACAAAATGATTTTAACTTGAATTTTAAATTTATGTATGACTCTTATATAAATAAATATGGGTCAAACATACACATGCCTACGCCGGGGGGGTCTTCATCAAGTTCAAGTGCTCCTAGAGTACGAGACCCCATGATTAGCCTTATGAACACCGTTCGCAACGTAACGGCTAAAAAACAAAGGGGTAACACCCCTTCAAGCGAACTAGGAAGGTATAGTGCATATGATTTCTCTACCGGTTTATCCGAAGAGGAATATGGCACTTTTGATGTTTTGGCTTGGTGGAAGGTAAAGGAAACCGAGTTTCCGATTCTTGCCACCATGGCCCGTGATTTACTAACCGCCCAAGCTTCTACGGTAGCTTCGGAATCTGCTTTTTCTCTTAGTGGCAGGGTAATATCGGTGAGAAGAACAAGACTGAATTCGGAGTCGGTGGAGATGTGCATTTGCTTGAAGGATCACTTGGACTCAATCGATCGTGTTCAACACGTAACCACTCTGGAAGACGAAACACCACTTGATGTTCGAGTGCACGACGAACAAGAAGGCGTTTCTACAAGTAATTCTGATGAATAAGTCGCCACTCAATAATTACGACGAACAAGAAGGCTTTTATAGAAATAATATGTCACAACTTTATATTTATAAGTTTAATGTTTTGTTAGTTTGTTTTTGAATATTTTAAAACATGTAACCTTTTTTTTTTGAACTTCTTAAAGTAAATAAAATGAATTTTATGTTAATTGTTTTTTTTATTTAACATGTTATACAAATACGAGCAGCGGAAACGAAAAACGAAAAAAAAAATTATTTTTTACACTGTAACCGGTTGGAACCGGTTACAGTGTAAGAACCGGTTTAGGAACCGGTCAGAACCGGTTCCACCGGTTCCGGGTCCGAGGGTTGGGGAACCGGTTCGGTTCCCTAACCGGTTCGAACATGGAATCGGTTTAAACAGTGATGTTGACTAATGGAACCGGTTCTGAACCGGTTCCGGTTCCTTTGACCAACCCGATTTGATCACCTATACCTTTATCCATTCCTTCTCTCATTCCATCTCATCACCTTGGGCATGATGCGGTCTCCATATACCCACCCCTAAGAGTGGTTATTACCATTAAGGCAATGATCGCTAGCGAAAGATATTTAGAGCTAGGAATGGCCCCGTCCTCCTTTTTTTTTTGCGTAGTACAGTCTAAATCTATTCGTTTTTGTCTAAATTTTTTATGTGTAGTGTAAATTTATCCATTCGTCTGGCCCTCGACGCTTACGTCCAAGCTTCACCAATGGTAATGGTCTAGCTATATTTGAATTTTTCAACGTAATTATGAGAATAAATGACGTTTTTGGTCCCTATGGGTGGCCTCTTTAACCTTTTAAGTCTAAAAAGAAACCTTTTGACCTATAAATTCATAAATAAAATGTCAATACGATCATATCAAACAAAGATGAATTTGTCAATTAAAAGAATCCCCAAAAATAGAAAGTGACGTAAAAGGCAGGTGAATGGAGAATGAAACATAAAACCTAACAGTAATGTTATCATTCGGGAGATAGATGTGATCTCATAGGTGTCATGAGCAATGCATAAAGATATGTTATTGTTTATGTGATTATTTTGGAGAGCAAGAAGAAAAATGTTCATTAAATAATATGGAAGAAATAGTAAGAATAAACACAATTTGATTATTTTGAGAGAAGCAGTTAGATTAACACGATAAACTTGAAAACTGATTCGATAAACACCACCATTTACACCTTCTCTATGTATTTTATGAATAACACTAGTCTCAAAGCGGTCATGTTATTTGATATTTTTATAGTTTGGTGCCCTGTACAAAGTATATTTATATATATATATATATATATAGGGAGAGGATCAAAAGAAAACTCATATTTAGAGAGAAAAGTTAAAAACTCCTAAATAATTATTTTTAATTAAAAATAAAAAAATATTTTCAAATTTCTGTTTTTACCATTATTCTTATATTTTCTTACCTTTTGCTCGAAAAAAATAAAAAAAACCCGTTGTAATGCACATACGTATTACTGTGCGATACCGTTATATTACACATGTGTATTACTATGTATTTTTGAGTTTAATAGTGTTTAAATGCATATATTCAATATGTGTGTATTGCATATGTGTAGTAGTGTTGCATTATGTGGAAAAAAATAATAATAAAATAAAAGTTGATGTGGTGCACATGTGCGTTAATGTTGTATTACACATACGTACTAATGCGTATTCGATGTGTATATTAGTCTTATATTGCATACATACAATAGTGTGTATAAAATATGTGCAATAGTGTTGTATTCTATACAATACAAACAATTTTGCATATATGCAATGCACACTATTACATATACCGACGAGGTTACCGACAAGGTTTTTTTTTTTTGAACCAATAACAACATATAAGAATAATGGAAAAAAAAAACTTCAAAAATTTTTTTTTTTTTAAATTAAAATAGTTTTTTAAAAGTTTTTAGGAGTTTTTAAGTTTTCTCTTTAAGAGGAGTTTTTACTAGATCTCACCCCTATATATATATATATATATATAGGGTTAGGTAAAAATAAAAACCCACTTGAGTTGTGAAAACTCTAAAAACTCATTCTCAACCACATGTTTTTAATTAAAGATTAAATCTTGTGGTCCAAAATTAAAGTTAATAAAAAATGTTAACATAAATATAACTTTTTCTCTCTCCTAAAAACATATAAAAAAATTAGTAAAAAAACGTTAAAAAATAGCAAAACAATTTTTTTAATGTTTCAATGTTTTTTATTAAATGTTACAACATATATTACATGTAACAAAAAAAAAACGATATTACATAGGATTTTCGCGAGTTTTCACAACTTAAGTGAGTTTTCATTCAATATTTTGCCTATATATATTAGTTCATTGTTCTAACCACGTTCTCTAATTTAATTTGAAGAATACTGAAAATATGTCAACAGAAGATTGGTTGGACACAAAATTTTCAGAATATGATACTGAAAATGGCTCAGAAACATCAGTGTTATCTGGCCCCCACTTCCTATCATCCAAGCTTTACAGCCTTTGCTCCAATGAGGTGATAATGAATTAATGGTCTTCTTAATTCATACAAATAACTTTTTATGTTATGATATTCTTAAACTATGATCCATGTAGGATCTTGAATTGAGAAAAATGTTGCTTAGGCCTAGTTCGTTTTTTTTAAACGATCTATGCAAAGAAAGACCATTTTCAAAGAACGGATATGGTTATGTGACACGAATCTATATTATTGGAATGAATGATGGAGGTATCCTGAAAGAATTTCAGAGGTGGATGATTGATAACAGTCCTGTGACGGAGGTGAAAGAGTTGGAAGGCGTAGACCACATGCCAATGTTATCGAATCCGAAGCAAGTATGTGCTTATCTCATTGATGTAGCCCTCCATTACACTTAATTAATGTAGTGTTAATATTCTATATTATTGTTAGGATTGTGTATGTCTTTTAGTTTGCTTATAGTCAGTTTATTAGGTATCCGGTACGTTTATTTTATACTGTAAAGGCTCATTGGGCAAGCCCACTTGGGCCCATGAAATAAAAACATTGGAGAAATGGGAACCTTATAAAAGGGTCACTTTAACTCATTTCTCCATATATAACTTCTTACACAACTTAATCTTTTTCTCTCTTTGTGTGTTTGCAAACTAAGATCCGAGATCCAGGTGTTGTTAGGGATTTCAACTAAATAACAACACGGATTCATCTGAGTAATTTGTGAGATCCATTATCTAGGACCTGCAATTGGTATCAGAGCTTTCGGCTCAATTTTTTGTGGTTTTCGGATTTTGATTTTAGTTTTTGTTAGATTTAAGGTTGTTTTTCATGTTATCAACTACTTTTGGAGTACTTTACACCATAGATATACATGAAAATCATCATATATATGTTTTTGGTGTTTTGAGTTTTTATGTCCAGTTCAGATTTGGTTAAAAAACTCAGATCTAGGGTAATTTAGTAGTTTTTAGACTAAAGTTTTTTTGAATTTATTGGGAGTTTAGGTGCTATCCTTAAAAGAATAAAAAAATAAAATCATTGTAGCAAATCGAGTCGCGTGCACTATAAAAAATCGAGTCGCGCGCACCGTAGCAGCTCAAGTCGCACGCACTGTAGAAACTCGATTCGCATTAATGTAGCAAAAAAAAAGCGCAAATTTTTTCCCTCTCTCAAAATAATAATAATAATAATAATAATAATAATAATAATAAAATTAAAATGTCGGTTGTTTAAGACGTGAGCTCAAGTGGTAAAGAAAATAAAGTCCCCTCTGGAGGTACACACATATCTTTGCTCTCAATAGATAAAGTAGAAAGTTATAGAACTCATAATGCTGCTCGAACTGAAGAAAACTTAGGCATTAAATATAAAATTTGTGAATACAAGAAAACTGACAAGATATATACTAATAGAATTAAAAATTTATCATGACGACATGACAAAATTGAATCTAAAATTGTTTCCGCCTAATTTGTTTGTTATCCCCCACTTGTACCCTAGTGGTAAGAGGTTTGGGTTCTCCAATAGAGACTCAAGTTCGAATCTCACTTGTGTCATATTTGGGTGGATATTGGCAATGATGGATTTGAGCTAGGCCTTGAGCAAAGGTTGTCAGTTCGAATCCTGAGCCCACTCGGGTTTTCGTCCCACCGTGTGTTATGTCAGAGAGTTCTGCTCTTGTGGTGGCACAACGGCTGTCAAGTGGCAGTCGGCGGTATGGTTTCCCGGGGAAACGCCCAAGCCAAACTCTCAAGCCATCGTGGGCCCGGTTAAGACAACATAGTCTGGCCAGAGTGGGGCACCGGGGCTCTCCAAATTTGGAGAGTGCGGTAGCCTAAATATAAGAAAGTCGCCGTTCTAAAAAAATTGTTTGTTGAGTTTCATGAAAAATGAATAGTTGCATTAAATGCTAAAATTGAGACTCTAGAATTAGATCTTTCACAAAGAAAAATAAATGTTGACAAGTTTGAAATGGCGTCTGATAAGTTAAATGGGTGTAAAACAAAAGACGGGTTTGGGATATGAACATGCAGCAATTCCATCACCTTTTAATGATAATTATACATCCCTACCCCACTTTAGTTACAACACCCCACCTGAAGACGAAATGGTCTATGGTATTTGTCATGTTTCAAAACCTAGGATATTTGTTTCCGAGGTTCCAAAAACTATTGATCCAATTCATGTGCATGTTAGTTCTCATCTTGTTCAGCAGGTGGTGTAGAAGAAAGTGGGTCGTTGGAGAATGACATGAGTTGTGATAAAAATGGCGTTTTACAATTCACTTTTTGAGTGTGACGTGAATTCAAAACAATCTAATGTCAACTCTGTATGTACTGATAATAACTATGTTTCCATGCAAAATACATTAAACTCATGTGTAGATGTTAATGTTGATTGTGACGATGTTGATGTTGGCATCTTTCACGATATTTTGGAAGAAAATGTTGATATTATTTTAGATGATGATTGTGTTAATTTGTCAAATTATTCTTGTGTTGAAAATAGTGTAAATTGAGTGAGCTTGTTGATATGAGCGCACCAAGGTGTTCATCATCAAGTTGTGAGACTAAGGAAGATACATTTAAAAACAAAGTATTTGAAAATGAAAATCAGACTAGTACTTCTAGTAAGTATGTTCCTCCGCATTGCAAAAATTCATTTTCTCAAACAACTTATCAAAAAAAGCATCCCCAGTCTTACAACTTTGCTGATGGTAACTACTATGGTCATAGAAAGCAAGCAAACTTTGAGTCTTATTTCACAAATGCTTTTGATGATCGTGGTAAAAAATATAACGTAAATCACAATCATGATTCATTCTTCCAAAGATCACCTATTCCATGCTATCCACATTCTTATAGTTCTGATGAGTATTATGGGTGTTAGGGAAATATTGAAGCATATTCTGCAAATGCTTTTGATGATAGAGGTTTCAATTCAAACAAGAGATATGACAATGAGTATCACTTCTCAAATCCATTTCTTCTCCACAGTTCAGTTAGTCATACAATGCTGATAAATATTATAGTTATCCCAAGAGAAAGTGTTGTTTTATTTGTGTTTATTCTTCTCACCTTATAAAACATTGCAAGCATTAGTTCAAGCAACAACTTGATATTCAAAGGCAGTTTAGCCAGTCCCCAAAAGGAGCTTTTAGTAGCCCAGATTCAAGGACTGATCAACCTGATATTGAACCCAGTGAAGTGGATATAAGATCCAAAGTTAATAAAATAAAACGCAAAAGGAAACCTTTTTGGGAAACTAAGAAGGATAAAATAAAAAAGGATCCTAAGACTGTAAGGTCTGAGAATTCACCAAAAACAACTTTAAAATCAAGAAAAGAAAAGTCCAAAATTGCAAAAACCAAGGAACAAGTTTTTGTTTGGATTCCTGAGGACTATTCTTCATCAAGTGAGGCTTCACAAAAATAAATTGTTTTCAGGAATAAAATCAAGTTTGGTCATTTACGGTTGACCTTCCCGGGACATAAATGTCACGGGAACCCATGTCTAATTAAGCGCTTAGTGCATGCAGGGTCAATCAAGGAGGACTATCATAATATTCGGTACTTAAATAATGGTTGCACCCGACATATGATGGGAGACGAACCCTTGTTATTTGATGCTAAACCATTCGATGGCGAATTCGAGTCTTTCATAAGCGACATGGGAGGAGAAACTTCAAGGAAGAGAAATGTTTCATATGCTACTTTGTGCTTCAACAGCGCCAGCCTTGTTCAAATGGCACAACCACAACTTGTCGAGCGTTCCTCAAACTCACCTCGTCCAACTAATTCTCTCAAGGATGGATCCAGCATCAGCTGCTAGGTTTCGGTTTGAATCTCTTCAAATTTGTTATACAATGTGATGATACATGCTTAAGATAGTTCATCTGACAACAACTTTGCAGACCTTTTCACTAAAGCCATTGATCATGTCCGATTCGAATTTCTGGTCGAATCACTCGGCATGATCAAGTTTGATTCAAACAACCGATTGTATCTTTTTGTATTTAAATTGTAAATATTTTTCAAATATGTCACAATTTTAAAAATAGGGGGGATGAGTTAACTTTAACTCATCAAAAAGATTTTCTTTTTATCTTTAGAAAAACAAAAATTAAGTTATTTTACTTTCCAAAAATATTATTTTCTTTTAAAAAAATAAAATTAGAAAATGTCTCAAAAATCATTTTTTCCCGCTTAGATGGAGCTCTTGTTTAGAGGGAGTGGGATTATTTTAAAATTACAAAATTTTGAGAAATTAACCTGACATTTGGAAAATGATAAGAAATTGTCTTTAATGATCCTAGTACATGAAAATAATAGATCAAAAGCTAACAAGATCATTGTTTGATGTATAGATAGGCTTGACAAATGAGTAAGTGTTAGAGTGATATAAACTAAACTATCCGCCAATGCTAGTGATTGTACGTTTATGAAGCGGTTACATGACTCCACTTAAAGTCATATCAATAAAGGCAAAAATTTTATTAGTCAGCCATAAACGAGCCAGTTAGTGATTGGTCACCATAAAATTATTCTTGTTTTGATATAAATATTGAAAATTAAAATGAAAAGACAGAAAAACCACAAAGCGCTTAAAAGTCTTTAAAATCAACACAATTTTGATTAGAGGTGGCAATATGAGTGGGCTGGGTTGGATTTGGGTGATGGGTTTGGGTCAGGATGGGTATGGGTTAGAATAGATTTTTAGAATAGAGGGTTACGATGGGTATGGGTCAAGATGGGTAAAGTTAATCCATCTTGACCCAAGTAAAGGTTAAAATGCAAAGGGTTTCAAAACCCCTTCAAAAAAATATTCAAAAATTTTAATAAAAAAATAATAACTCAAAATATAAATAAAAAACGCAAAAACTAAAATAACAAAAATATCTCTCACGTCGTCCTCGTTCATTAAAAAAAACTCAGTTTTGTGTCGGTTCAGGTTCCGTTTTTTTTTGTTCATTTTTGCTTTTTTTCGTTTCGGTATCTATTCAGTTTCAATGTTTTCGGTTTTTGTTTGGTTTCGATTTCTCGGTTTTATTCGGTTTAGGATGGGTATGGGTCAAGATGGATAAAGTTAACCCATCTTGAACCAAGTAAAGGTTAAAATATAAAGGGTTTCAAAAACCCCTCAAAAAAATATTCAAAAAAATTAATAAAAAAATAATAACTCAAAATATAAATCGAAAACGCAAAAAGTAAGATAACTAAAACATTTTCCCGGTCTTCCTCGTTCATAAAAAAACTCGGTTTTTTCTCGGTTCAGGTTCGGTTTTTTTAGTTTTTTTTCGCTTCGGTTTTGCTTTTTTTTTCATTTCAGTCGGTTTCGGTATATGTTCGGTTTCAATGATTTCGGTTTCAATTTCTCGGTTTCTATTCGGTTCCGTGGGTTTTGTTTGAAATAAAATTGGATAAAGCTTGTTTTAGTCCATTCTAACCCATAAGCAAACCCATTCTAACCTATAACCAAAAGTCACTAGTATTTTCCCAACCCATCTTGACCCTCTTGCAAAATTCTTTTGATCCATCATGACCCATCTCAATTTTAAAAGTTATCCAAATTAACCCAAAACAACCCATTTGGGTTTGTTTTGCCACCCTTAATTTTGATAATTAACAAACAAAAAGGGTATCCAGAATCACCTAAGATTGGGCAGTAAATCTGACAATCATAAGCCCTAAACATCTTATCTGAAGGCATGTAAGTCCGACTTGTGTGGCGTGTAAGTTCATGGTTCAACCTTTAAATTGTTTGTATAATTTGCAAAAGTTTAGAAAGTAGTAAAATGTTTGATCAATCATTAAAGGGTCGGAGTCAATTCGGGGTGATCTGATGAACACAAACGATGTCCAAGGTCTGATGGAGTCAGCAACATGTTGGATTAAATGGGGACTGCATTAGTGTTGTGCTTAATACATACCTTAACATATCACTTTGACATCAAAATACTTCTTACTTTAAAAGTAGACAAAATATATCTACAATCAGCTTTGGGTTCTTGGCATAATAATATTGAAATAAAAGTTTGATCTAGAACGTTATCGGTCTGTGTGATTCCATGTTGCGATGTTTCTCATAAAATATTTGCAGCTTATGTTTTAATATTTGCATTTTTCATAATAGGATTAGGATCAAGTAGGAACTTTTTGGGAATTGAGAACTATGAAAACCATTTTGGACCACAAAAAAACCCAAAAATAAAAAAAATCATAAAACAAAAGAAAACACAAAAATCAAAAAAGTAAAAAAACCAAAGTTCTTATTTATCATCCCAGTTTCTAAAAAAAACCATAAAAAAAAATTCTCGGTTTAGCTAAATTATACATATACATATATGTATAATATGTACATATATGTACGCACATGTTTTTTTCCTATACACATATATATAATTTAAGGTAAATGATAATGTACATAGGTGTACAATACATAACTAGAGATTAAATGAAAGTATACATATGTGTATAGGTATAATACGAATTAAAAAGAAAAAAAATCGGTTTTTTTTATCATACATATATGTATAATATGTACACACATGTTTTTTCCTATACACATATGTATAATTTAAGGTAAATGAAAATATACATATGTGTACATTATGTAACTAGAGATTAAATGAAAGTATACATATGTGTATAGGTATAATACGAATTAAAAAAATCGTTTTTTTAATGAAACCGGAATGAAATATAAGAATTTTGGTTTTTTTACTATTTTAAAATTTTTGGTTTTTTTTGTTTTATAATTTTTCTAACATTTTTTAGATGATTTTTTAGTGGTTCCAAATAGTTCTCAAAGTTCTCAATTTGCCAATGGTTCTCTTAGGATCCTTACCCTTTCATAACATATATATATATATATATATATATATATATATATGGGAGAGATATTTTGAGAACCATGTTGAGTTTTAAGAACTTAAGAACTTCAATCTAGACTACACATTTAATTAAATGGATTGGAATATATGGTTGAGATTAAATCTAGCAAAAAAGTCAAAGTATGAGAGAGAATAAATATGTAAGTGGTTACACTAACTTTTACGTCCGTTACACATATGTAAATATTCGACTTGGTGCGTAAAAAATTATGTAATTTTTTTACGTGTATGTAACTTACATATATTACGCATGTGTAAAAAAAATTCGAAAAAAAAATCGTTACACTGAGTTCTTTCGAGTTCTTAAAACTCAAAAGGGTTCTTAATTGAAATCTCCCATATATATATATATAATATGGGTTAGGTTAAAATAAAAACCCACTTGAGTTGTGAAAACTCTAGAAACTCATTCTCAACCACATGTTTTTAATTAAAATTTGAAACTTGTGGTACACAATTCAAGTTAATAAAAAAATGTAAAAGTGTAAATATAACTTTTTCTCTCTCTTGAAAACATATAAAAAATTAGTTAAAAAATGTAATAGCAAAACATTTTCTTTTAAGTTTTCGATGTTTTGTATTAAATGTTACAACATATATTACGTGTGTAAAAAACAAAAAAAAAAACAATGTTACATAGGGTTTTCACGAGTTTTCACATCTCAAATGGGTTTTCATTCCATACTTTGTCTAGAAAATATTATGTTGTTGTAATTTTTGAATATGCCAAAAAGATTTTAAAGTCTTTATTCATATTTTATTAAACCTTGTTTTATTTTAAATCATCTGTTTTGTTGTCAAAGTCGTTCGTGCAAAGTTCGCTGAAACCTATAACTTAAACAAATCATTTACAAGTTGAGGGACTGAAATTGTTATTTTATGAAAAGTCAACATAAAATAAAATTTCAGAGTTATTCTACTAACACTTCAAACCAAGGGCATGTTTTGAAAAAGAAAATTCTTCTTTGACTCTCGAGAGGGTTTGTGAACGAATCTTATTCGTTCTAAGTTTTGTACATTTATACATAGACAGGTATATCAAGATCAAGTTTGCTTGGATGCATAAACTGAATTTGCAAATGCTGAAGCGCTTAAAAGAAAACAAGAACGTGAAAGTTGGTGGTTAAACCTAAAAATGAACTAATCGTGTCTGAATATCGATTGAAGGACAAAGGAAAGAAATTAGTCGACTCAATAAAGTCAACAAAAGAAAATTAGATGTCGAGCCTCCCGACTCTGTTGTTTATAAAAAGTTGCTGTTACCGATCATTCATAGAAAATAAGATAGAAATTCAAGTCTACAAGAATGAAAAATAAATAATTGTCCAAAATCCAATCTCGTTCAAGCTCTTGGATCAAGACAGGTGCTAAATTTCATGAAATAAAAACGAAGCAAAGAACTTGATTAAGGAGCCTCGACATACTCAATCCTAAAGGGAGATTGTAGAGCTAATATTCTATATTATTGTTAGGATTGTTTATGTAACACCCCGGCCCCTCGCACCACCAATATTGTCCGCTCTGCCCACAAAGAGCTCACGGATTTGTTTTCGGTTGCCCAAAACGCGTTGGTGATGTTAAGAGGCAGGACATTACTTATGAACCAAGGATCTCTCTTGTCCACGGCCGATGTGGGATAGCCTAAGAGTGGGACGATGTTGTGTTTGCCAAGGGTGTTACAAACAACCCCCCTTTGGACTCATCGTCCTCGATGAGGCATGCCCCATCATCCCGAACGGCACAAGAGTGGCTCTGATACCAATCTGTAACACCCCGACCGATGGCGGATTGGTATCAGAGCTCTGTGACTTTAGGATAGGTGGTTAGACGTAACGACCTAGAATACCTAAGAGTCCCTTCTCGCGCATGAGAAATATCTCATGTTTTAGCGCTAATTGTTAATTACTCGATATTTATAAAATATGCTTGCGCATACGCAGCACATGATTTCATGTTTATTTCGCGATCTTTCGATTTTTATTGTTAAATTTCAATTTGTTTCTTTACTTGCATATTCGTTTGTTGTTGGGACTTAACATTGAAAATCCGAAAAGTCATGGTGATACATGAATAGTTGATTTTCAATCCCCATTAACTTTATGTTTTAAATTGAAGATTTGAAAAGTCATAGTGATACATGAATTGTCAATCTCCAATATTCATTTACTCGATATTTTAAATTGAAGATTTGAAAAGTCATGGTGATACATGAATTGTCAATCTCCAATATTCATTTACTCGATATTTTAAATTGAAGATTTGAAAGGTCATGGTGATAGATGAATTGTCAACCTTCAATGCTCATTTACTCGTATATTTTAAATTGAAGATTTGAAAAGTCATGGTGATACATGAATTGTCAATTTTCAATTCGAATTCATTACCTGTATTAAGTTTCCAAATGTAACACCCCGACCGATGGCGGATTATACATCGGGGCGCCACGTATTGTTTCATTACTCGTGACACTATTTGGGTGTCAATATTTAATAAATGCATTTTCATTGCGCACGCGCAGAACACAAATCGTAAAGTAACATAAATCATATCATAACTTAAAATATTCAAATAACATAATTCGTCTTGTTACATTTTAATCTAGGTCCAAAGAAAAAGAAAACATCCTACGTGTCCTTGAGATTCCCAAAAGCAGCTACAGCAAACCTGAACATGTGTTAAAATAAAACGTCAACACTTGCGTGTCGGTGAGAAATCAAGTTTAATAGATATAAATAGATAATTACAAACACTGCGCGCAACATGTGCTTAACTGGGGTTTAACATAGGGTGTAATCAGATTGTGATCAAGCCTAAATAGATCATAGCTCATAGTTCAATCCGTGCTCCCAATCGAGCACAAAAACAAATAATCATACGTGCATGTGTAAACAAAACAAGAAAACCGTAAACGATAGGTCTCCCGTGTTCATCTAATGGATCCATGAAAACTTCGGAATAGGCCGAACAAAGCGGTTAATGATTCACACATACAAATAAACAGCCAAGTAAACGTCCATAACACATGGGGTTTTGCGCACATAAATTTCATAAACAAGTTTAAGACTCAAGTTGTACGAACACATGAACATCCCAAAACGTTAAAAATAAAAGGGGATTAAGTACGAGATTACTCACCTGAAAACGGTGCGTTGAAAGATAATGCAAGAATCAAATTTTTAAACAAGCACAAGTTAACCTATAAATAAGAGGTTATTGGTTTAACGATTGGTTTTTATGTCTTGAATATTTGCAGTAAGTATCGATTTTTGTTAGTTAAACAAATTAAAACAAAATATATATATTTATGTTTACCGAGATTCTGGGCAGAACAGAAGAGAAGACGGAGGCAAAGAGAGGAGTGGCGCTGCAGAGGAACTACGGCAGAGAGCAAAGGGAGAGAGATTTGGGGAGTGTTTAAGTGTAGTGTGTGTGGTGTTAATAAACAAGAAATTAGCTTAATTTATAGGAAAACCCAAGGGAACACAATCCCTTGAAAGGGGAAAAGATCTTAACAAATCAAGCAAAAGATATTAAAAAGCACAAGAAACCAAAAGCAAAAGATATCAAAAGATATGCCGGCAGCTGCAGGGGATGGGGAAAAGCTGACAGGTTACAGATCAAAGCATGGGAGGTGTCAGATAAAACACTGTTCAAGACATGCAAAAGAAGATTTCAAAAGATTATGTCAGTCACTTTTTCTGTCAACCAATAGGATTTGGTGCGCATGCTGCGCCGAAAGTGGCTTTTCGGACAGATGTCGGAACTGACCTACAGTGCTCTTACAAAAGATAAGATATTTCAAAAACATACAGGCTGACTTAAACAGAAGAAAAGACTTAAGGTCTAGCGCGAGAAGACTCGAGCGCGCGCGAGGACGGAGGCAGACAGAGAACAATTCTTAGCGCGCCGCGGGAAGAACTACAATCCTTAGCGCGTCGCGGGAAGAACTACAATTCTTAGCGCGCCGCGGGAAGAACTATAATCCTTAGTGCGCCGCGGGAAGAACTACCATTCTTAGCGCGCTGTGGGAACAGTTCGCCTCGCGTATCGCAGGAACAGTTGGTCTTCGCGCAGGCTTCCTTGTAAGGAGTCTGGCGCGTGGAGCTGCGAAGACATCCTTAGGCGGGAAGAACCAAAGGACAAGCAAAGAGTTAAGAGAAAAAGGGTTTCAAGGCTTAAGGGTTAAGCAGAGGGGCGGGACGGCGACAAGAGAGAAAAAGGGAGGCGGGACGGCGACAAGAGAGAAAAGGGAGGCGGGACGGCGACAAGAGAGAAAAGGGCGGGACGGCGGAAAGGAATTATTATTATTAGTAAGTAATATAAAAGTATATATATATATGATTTATTTAATGTTAATTTACAAAGATTAATAATCAAATTTTAAATTATAAAAAGAATCGGATTCGAAAACGGGTACCTGGGTCGGGTCGGTCCCAGGAAATGGCCGCCGCAATAGCCCAAGCCTTAAACCAAAATAATACCAACCCCTCCGGATACAATATTAAATCTTTTAATGCGGGTAACCCTCCGAAATTCACAGGGCTTGAAGGAGCCACCGTAATGCTCCAATGGCACGAGAAAATTGAGAACACCTTCCTCCATACCCAATGCCCTCCAGACCGACGAACCTTATACGCCTCAAGTGTCCTAGAATCAAGGGCGCTTACTTGGTGGAACGGAGTAGCTCACGCGCGTGGCGCAGAGGCTGCTTCTAGCATGCTCTGGGAGGAATTCAAGGAACTTTTGACTAGAGAATTCTGCCCTCCCAACGAAATAAAGCGCCTTGAGGAGGAATTTTGGAACTTGAAGCAGTACAGTGGCGAAGCGCGCGAGTACGCTATGCGCTTCCACGAACTAAGTTTGCTTGTCCCACACCTAGTTACCCCTTCCCGCCGAGCCATCGAGAAGTTTCTTGGGGGTCTCCCCATGGAAATTCAAGATTCTGTATGGGCCAGGAACCCAGCAACCCTCTCTGACGCCATCGAGTTGGCCGCTGTGCTCAGCGACAACCATGTCAGGGCAGGAACCCTGTTCATGCGGGGAGCCGAGAAGACCAAACTCACCAAGACTGTCCCAGAACCAATAGAAACCAAGACTAGAACCCATAACCTTTTGGTTAGATGTCATACCCTTTTACCATTAGATCAAGTTAGTGGTTTCAAGGCTTAAGGGTTAAGCAGAGGGGCGGGACGGCGACAAGAGAGAAAAAGGGAGGCGGGACGGCGACAAGAGAGAAAAGGGAGGCGGGACGGCGACAAGAGAGAAAAGGGCGGGACGGCGGAAAGGAATTATTATTATTAGTAAGTAATATAAAATTGACGCCACAAATTCCATCCCCAAAAACCATATTTTGACTGCGCTTCAACTATATCAACTGTACTTGAACTGTTAGATAATCATAGTAGATGATAACATCACTGTTCCCATCCCTATTGCAAAACCGTACATGAGATTTTCATCTCATACGACTCCTCAAAGTCACAAATAAATCCAAGGACCCATCCATTATTCTTTTTCTTGATATGTTTGTAGGATAGATAGATATAAAATGAAATCCATTGTAGGGTCCCCATTAGACACTGGAATTCTGTCTGCTATATATATATTGCTTCTGAATTCATCTTATCTTTTAATAATTTACTTTTATATTACTTACTAATAATAATAATTCCTTTCCGCCGTCCCGCCCTTTTCTCTCTTGTCGCCGTCCCGCTTCCCTTTTCTCTCTTGTCGCCGTCCCGCCTCCCTTTTTCTCTCTTGTCGCCGTCCCGCCCCTCTGCTTAACCCTTAAGCCTTGAAACCACTAACTTGATCTAATGGTAAAAGGGTATGACATCTAACCAAAAGGTTATGGGTTCTAGTCTTGGTTTCTATTGGTTCTGGGACAGTCTTGGTAAGTTTGGTCTTCTCGGCTCCCCGCAGGAACAGGGTTCCTGCCCTGACATGGTTGTCGCTGAGCACAGCGGCCAACTCGATGGCGTCAGAGAGGGTTGCTGGGTCGGGTCGGATTGGGCAGTTGTCACAGTCTCCCCTACTTTAAGAAATTTCGTCCCGAAATTTATCTCGAAGTAGGATGCGCAGAGAAAAGGTGCGGGTACTTGATCTTCATTTGATCTTCCCTTTCCCAAGTGAACTCGGCTCCGCGCTTGGACTGCCAACGAACTTTGACAATAGGGATGCGACTGCGCTTGGTTTGCTTTACTTCGCGATCCATAATCTCAACAGGCTTCTCAACGAAATGCATAGACTCATCAACTTGAACTTCATCAAGTGGTATGTGGAGGTTCTCGTCAGCTAAACATTTCTTGAGATTGGATACATGGAAAGTTGGATGCACATTGCTGAGCGCGGGCGGCAGGTCCAGTTTTTAGGCAACTTTTCCCACCCTCGCAAGAATCTTGAATGGACCAACATAACGAGGTGCAAGCTTACCTTTCTTCCCAAAGCGGACAACACCCTTCCAGGGCGACACTTTGAGGAGAACAAGATCACCAACTAGAAATTCGAGAGGCTTCCGCCTGCGATCTGCGTAACTCTTCTGTCGGCTTCTGGCAGTCATCAGATGATCACGGATCTTGGCGATTTTATCGGTTGTCTCTTGAACTAGTTCGGGTCCTGTGATTTGAACTTCACCCACTTCGTTCCAACAAATCGGCGAGCGGCACTTTCGACCGTAAAGTGCTTCAAATGGGGCCATACCGATGCTGGAATGATAGCTGTTATTATAAGAGAACTCGATCAGGGGTAGGTGTGAATCCCAATTGCCTCCAAAATCAAGAACACAAGATCGAAGCATATCCTCAAGGGTTTGGATGGTTCGCTCAGACTGTCCGTCAGTCTGAGGATGATATGCAGTACTCATGTCCAAACGAGTTCCTAACGCAGTTTGGAGGGATTTCCAAAAGCGAGATATAAAACGGCCATCGCGATCGGATATGATGCTCAAGGGAGTACCATGACGGCAAACAATTTCTTTAACATAAAGATGCGCAAGTTGTTCAACACGGTAGGTTTCACGAATGGGCAGAAAGTGGGCAGACTTGGTCAGGTACCCGTTTTCGAATCCGATTTTTTTTATAATTTAAAATTTGATTATTAATCTTTGTAAATTAACATTAAATAAATCATATATATATATACTTTTATATTACTTACTAATAATAATAATTCCTTTCTGCCGTCCCGCCCTTTTATCTCTTGTCGCCGTCCCGCCTCCCTTTTCTCTCTTGTCGCCGTCCCGCCTCCCTTTTCTCTCTTGTCGCCGTCCCGCCTCCCTTTTTCTCTCTTGTCGCCGTCCCGCCCCTCTGCTTAACCCTTAAGCCTTGAAACCCTTTTTCTCTTAACTCTTTGCTTGTCCTTTGGTTCTTCCCGCCTAAGAATGTCTGCGCAGCTCCACGCGCCAGACTCATTACAAGGAAGCCTGCGCGAAGACCAACTGTTCCTGCGATACGCGAGGCGAACTGTTCCCACAGCGCGCTAAGAATGGTAGTTCTTCCCGCGGCGCGCTAAGGATTATAGTTCTTCCCGCGGCGCGCTAAGAATTGTAGTTTTTCCCGCGACGCGCTAAGGATTGTAGTTCTTCCCGCGACGCGCTAAGGATTATAGTTCTTCCCGCGGCGCGCTAAGAATTGTTCTCTGTCTGCCTCCGCCCTCGCGCGCGCTCGAGTCTTCTCGCGCTAGACCTTAAGTCTTTTCTTCTGTTTAAGTCAGCCTGTATGTTTTTGAAATATCTTATCTTTTGTAAGAGCACTGTAGGTCAGTTCCGACATCTGTCCGAAAAGCCACTTTCGGCGCAGCATGCGCACCAAATCCTATTGGTTGACAGAAAAAGTGACTGACATAATCTTTTGAAATCTTCTTTTGCATGTCTTGAACAGTGTTTTATCTGACACCTCCCATGCTTTGATCTGTAACCTGTCAGCTTTTCCCCATCCCCTGCAGCTGCCGGCATATCTTTTGATATCTTTTGCTTTTGGTTTCTTGTGCTTTTTAATATCTTTTGCTTGATTTGTTAAGATCTTTTCCCCTTTCAAGGGATTGTGTTCCCTTGGGTTTTCCTATAAATTAAGCTAATTTCTTGTTTATTAACACCACACACACTACACTTAAACACTCCCCAAATCTCTCTCCCTTTACTCTCTGCCGTAGTTCCTCAGCAGCGCCACTCCTCTCTTTGCCTCCGTCTTCTCTTCTGTTATGCCCAGAATCTCGGTAAACATAAATATATATATTTTGTTTTAATTTGTTTAACTAACAAAAATCGATACTTACTGCATATATTCAAGACATAAAAACCAATCGTTAAACCAATAACCTCTTATTTATAGGTTAACTTGTGCTTGTTTAAAAATTTGATTCTTGCATTATCTTTCAACGCACCGTTTTCAGGTGAGTAATCTCGTACTTAATCCCCTTTTATTTTTAACGTTTTGGGATGTTCATGTGTTCGTACAACTTGAGTCTTAAACTTGTTTATGAAATTTATGTGCGCAAAACCCCATGTGTTATGGACGTTTACTTGGCTGTTTATTTGTATGTGTGAATCATTAACCGCTTTGTTCGGCCTATTCCGAAGTTTTCATGGATCCATTAGATGAACACGGGAGACCTATCGTTTACGGTTTTCTTGTTTTGTTTACACATGCACGTATGATTATTTGTTTTTGTGCTCGATTGGGAGCACGGATTGAACTATGAGCTATGATCTATTTAGGCTTGATCACAATCTGATTACACCCTATGTTAAACCCCAGTTAAGCACATGTTGCGCGCAGTGTTTGTTATTATCTATTTATATCTATTAAACTTGATTTCTCACCGACACGCAAGTGTTGACGTTTTATTTTAACACATGTTCAGGTTTGCTGTAGCTGCTTTTGGGAATCTCAAGGACACGTAGGATGTTTTCTTTTTCTTTGGACCTAGATTAAAATGTAACAAGACGAATTATGTTATTTGAATATTTTAAGTTATGATATGATTTATGTTACTTTACGATTTGTGTTCTGCGCGTGCGCAATGAAAATGCATTTATTAAATATTGACACCCAAATAGTGTCACGAGTAATGAAACAATACGTGGCGCCCCGATGTATAATCCGCCATCGGTCGGGGTGTTACAGATTGGTATCAGAGCTCCGTGACTTTAGGATAGGTGGTTAGACGTAAATGTTACCTAGTTACCCCTTCCCGCCGAGCCATCGAGAAGTTTCTTGGGGGTCTCCCCATGGAAATTCAAGATTCTGTATGGGCCAGGAACCCAGCAACCCTCTCTGACGCCATCGAGTTGGCCGCTGTGCTCAGCGACCAACTCGATGGCGTCAGAGAGGGTTGCTGGGTCGGGTCGGATTGGGCAGTTGTCACAGTTTATGTCTTTCAGTTTGCTTATAGTCGGTTTATTATATACTCAATACGTTTATTTTGTACGATAAAAGCCCACTTGGGCCTATAAAATGAAAACATTGGAAAAATGGGAACCCTATAAAGGGTCACTTTCACCTATTTATCCATATATAATTTCTTATAAAGCTTCATCTTTTTCTCTCTTTGTGTGTTTGCAAACTAAGATCCAAGTGTTGTTAGTGATTTCCGTTAACTAACAACATGGATTGATCCGAGCAAGTTGTGAGATCCATTATCTAGGACCTACAATTACCTATCTATTAATTGTTTAATCCCATTACGGCTACTCAAGCTTGTCCAAACGTTGTTTATTTTTCTTTTATTATAAGTTCTTAATGTGTTAAATGTGGTTACAGTAATTTTCATTGAATTGTTAATAAAGTTTTATTTAATTAAGAACCTTGATGTAAGTCAAGGCAGAAGGTAGAGAGTCGGGGATATATATTATTGTTCCTCTATGATTGTCTTGTCACCTAAATGTATCACAAGTTCTAATTCTTCACCTTACATTTTTTAATATTCGAAAAATAATAAACTCTCCCACATAATATAATGAACCAAGTGAATTTTCTCGACAATGATGCTATCATCTTGTTTGTCTAGTTAATATGATCTTGAAAAATCACATGATTTAATGATGTGTCGGTTTTTCCTTGGTTTAAACATTTAAAAGCGCGGTATCAAAAAGTCTTATTGGTCACCTACATTACCTTATAGGAAGAAACCAAAACCAACTAACAGAACTTATGGCTAAAACATTTAAACCGGTCATGACTCAACAAGAGAAAGTTAGTTCGGAAGCCAACCAACTTCTCGTGATCAGTTACATATCCTCCAATAATGGACTTATGTGTGGTGGGCTTATGTGTGGATTTTAAAACCGTTCCACCTACATTCTTTAACTATTAAGTATGGAATCACAGGATGATAGGTATTTTGTTGTAAAACTTTGAATCACATTAGATTATAAGATCTAGAAAATCACTTGAGTTGACAATGTTTCGGTCTTCTATTGGTTTAAACATTTCAAAATCGTTATGATGTGATAAGTATTTGTAATCTTGTGAACATGGGTTCTTGTCATCACTTCATGTGATTATTTTATATATCTAGATCTTAAAATCTATTTTACTTTAAATTTTGCTAAAAGTTCCGATCAAGTAGTCAATATGATCTTGAAAAATCACAAGATTTGATGATGTGTCAGTTTTTTGTTGGTTTAAAGATTTTAAAGGCACAGTATCAAAAAGTCTTATTGGTCACATACATTATCTTATAGGAAAAAACCAAAACCAAAACCAAAACCAACTAAATAACTTATGGCTAAAACATTTAAACCGGTCATGACTCATTTGATGGTGGTGGCCCAAGTGGGGGATAGGTGGTAAATTAGAAAAAAAAAGATAATTAAAAAATTAAGTAAATGTAAAAGGTGACGATGATGTAACAATGTTTTTTGATGTTTTTATTGAGTGTGATTTTACTATGCATGTTTTTTTTTGTGTTTTTATGCCTTCTTATTATGAGTGTTTTTAAATCAAGTAGATAAAGATCTAGATAATCACATTATTCTATTGGTTTAAATATTTCAAAGTTGATTCATTTATTATTTGAAGTAAAAGTAAGAAATCATGAGACGTGATAAGTCATTATTTTGTAAAAATTCGAATCACTTAGTTGATAAGATCTAAAAATAAGATGATTCGATGAGTTGTTGGTCTTCTATCGATCTAATTTTAAAACCGTTCCACCTACCTTCTTTTAACTATATGAAGTATGGAATCACAAGATAATAGGTATTTTGTTTGCAAAATTTTGAATCACATAGATGATAAGATCTAGAAAATCACTTATAATATTTCAGTTTTCTATTGGTTTAAACATTTCAAAGTCGTTACAATGTGATAAGTATTTGTAATCTTGTGAATATGAATTCTCGTCATCACTTCAGGTGATTTACTTTATATATCTAGATCTTATAATCTACGTTACTTTAAATTTTGCTCAAAGTTCCGATCAAGTAGTTAATATGATCTTGAAAAATCACATGATCTGATGATATGTCGGTTTTTCATTGATTTAAACGTTTTAAAAGCTAGGTACCAAAAAGTCTTATTGGTCACCTACATTATCTTATAGGAAGAAACCAAAACCAACTAACATAACTTATGCCTTATGGCTAAAACATTTAAACCGGTCATGACTCAACAAGAGAGAGTTAGTTCGGAAGCCAACCAACTTCTCGTGATCAGTTACATACCCTCCAATAAACTAACAGCCACGTGTCACCAACAATAATTGACCAGACTCCAACTAGAGAAAGTTAAAAAAAAAACTGAATCCATTCACCAAAAATACAAAATAAAACTAAAAAAGTGATCGAAAACCTACAGATTTAATGTTTAAAAATTACACATTATACCATTATTCTTCAAGTCATTGGAGATTTGAAACAGATTCACCAGTAAAAAACCTACCGTGAAAAGTTAAATTTGGCAACAAATTCACCGGAACGATGATGCTGCCAAATTATTACTCTTACGGATGAAATCAGTTACACGATATGTTAAATCTGCCATAATAATTTTGTGAATTAATGTTCTTGGAACGATTTATGATTTATGAATTAGAATATAAGCAGGATTACTGCAGTCACACATCTAACTTTAACGAAGAACTAGAAGCTACCTGATTAACGAGAATTAACGACGAAACGTTATGCACAGTCAATAACCTGAAGGTACTATTTGCTCATCATCTTCTTGAACTCTTCGAAGTTAACGCAGCCGTCACCGTCAACATCAACCGACTTAATCATCTTCTTACAATTCTTCAACGAACACTTCTCACCTAAGCTCTTCAATACCGAATGCAACTCATTAGCCGAGATCTTACCGTTCTTATCCTGATCGTACAAATCAAACGCCTCACGCAGCTCCTTATTCACCGCAGCGACCGTCGGCAGCGTTACATCCTCGCTTCTGAAACTCAATAAACTCCTGCAAGTCAATGAATCCGTCTCTATCGGTGTCAATCTCGTTCATCACAACCTTCAGCTCGTCCTCCGGCGTGGCCGAGCCGAGTGCGCCGAGGATGGAGCCGAGCTCGGAGATGGAGATCTTACCGTCGCCGTTGACGTCGAATTTGTGGAACACTTTCTCGAAGTCGTTCGTGTTGCCTGTAGAATTAGTGGTTTTGGCCATTGTTAGGGTTAAAATATCTTCTGGTGGTTAGGTTATATTTTAGAAGGAAGTTGGGCTTCGGCGGATGTTATATATGGAATGGAAACGGAAAACGCGTTTTGGAATTGGAATCACGCGGTGGAGTGACAGTTAATTACACCTATTTATTATTATATACGCGTCTTCTACAATAATAACTGCTTTTTGGATTATAATATTGTTTGTATTATGAATCACCGACGCTTTTTTTGGATGACCACTTTTTCAAATATGAATCCACCGACGCTTTTTGATGACCATTTCTTTCAAAGCAATAATACATGTTTGTCTCCTTAAATAGTACCTTTGAACAGTAGTTTTTGTATTATAAATAGAATGATTTGAACGAAGGTTTATATCCAGTAAAATTCTCATATTCTTATATTTCCTTGTTTCTTGAAGTTCATATATTATAAGCTTGTTAAAGTTTGGGCTAATATTATAACACGTTATCAGCACGAGCCGCTTATATCCTAATCAAGAAAGGTAATAGACACAAAGGTATCTACATAAACATCATAAACACTTCTTTAATTATGTACATTAGATATATATCTATGCATATACATATACTAACTAATATACTGAGTAATAGCAATAATGTGTATAAACATTGTTATTAAAATTTGATAACTATTTTAGAAGTTAGATTTATTTACACTGACAATTCTATTCTTATTATTGTACATACTAATTATATATATATATTTTATAAAATAAACTGTATTTAATATCTTATTTATTATCTTACTTTAAAATAATTAATATTATATATTATATATACACACACACACACAAACGGTAATATTACCGTTATAAACGGTAATATAACCGTTATAAATGGGTTATAAACCTCCACTATAAATAACCAATCATTAACCCCATTTCATTTACAACAAACATTCTTCTTATTAAATTTATACAAGATAAAATTCTCAAAATGATTCACCCGGTTTTGATGTTGGTCACTATAATGCTTATACTACTTCTCATTCTAATTTTTAATCTCCCATCTGAAGAGTTCGGCATGTTCTTTTTCTTTTATATGTTTATAGCTCTACCAATGTATTGTATCTCATTGTTGATTGATATATATGGATTCTAATATTTATCTTATTATTTGCTCTATTATGTTTAGCAACAAAATGTCAAATATAGCAAAACTCGAATTCCCAGCACTCAACATTTCTGGAGAAAATTATATGTCTTGGACAGCAAATGTCAAAAGACATTTAAAATCTATGGATGTGTTAGACGCAATCCAAGAATACAATGATTGCTCTGACCAGGATAAAGCAAGAGCTGATGTTTTCATCCATAAACATATTGATGAATTGCTACAGCATGAGTATTTTAATTATGATAATCCATATATGATATGGGAAGATTTGAAAAGCAGATTCAGTCATCTAAAGGAAGTTTTACTTCCTACTTCTAGAGATGAATGGAACAGTCTTAGGTTCCAAGATTTTAAGAGGGTAAATGATTACACCTCTGCTTTATACCGAATTTGTTCAAAGCTAGAATTTTGTGGGTATCCCGTAACAGAGGAAGAAAAGTTAGAGAAAACTTTCTCCACGTTTCATGCATCAAATATAAACTTGCAAACACATTATCGTTTGCAGAATTTTAAGAGATACTCTGATCTAAATGCATTACACCTTGTAGCTGTAACACCCCGACCAAAGGCGGATTATACATCAGGGCGCCACATATTGTTTCATTACTCGTGACACTATTGGGTGTCAATATTTAATAAATACATTCATTCGCGCACGCGCAGAGTAAACGCAGATAACATAAATCATCATAAATCAATATATTATAAATCATAATATTCGAACAGCAAAAACTTGTCTTGACACATTTTAATCTAGGTCCAAAATAAAGAAAACTTCCTACGTGTCCACAAGCTCCAAAACAGCTACTGCAAACCTGAACATGTGTTAAAATAAACGTCAAACACTTGCGTGTTGGTGAGAAATCAAGTTTAATAGATAATAATAGATAACAATAAATCTGCGCGCAACACGTGTATGTCTGGTGTTTAACAAGGGTGCAATCAGATTGTGATCAAGCCTAGATAGATCATAGCTCATAGTTCATAGTTCAATCCGTGCTCCCAATTGAGCACAAAAACGAGAAAACATCTGTGCAAGTGTAAACAAAGAAAACCGTAAACGATAGGTCTCCCGTGTTCATCTAATGGATCCATGAAAACTGCGGAATAGGCCGAACAAAGCGGTTAATGATACACACATACAAATAAACAGCCAAGTAAACGTCCTCAACACATGGGATACTGCGCGACTAAAGTTCATAAACAAGTTTAAGACTCTAAGTTTGTATGAACACATGAACATCCCAAAACATTAAAAGCAAAAAGGGATTAGGTACGAGATTACTCACATGATAAACGATGCGGTGTAAGATAAAGCAAGAACCAACTTTAAACAAGCACAAGTTAACCTATAATTAAAGATTATTGTTTTAACGATCTGTTTTAAGTCTTGATTATAAGTTAGCATAATTAATAAGTAAATTATTATATATAATATATATATATTACCGGAAAAGCAGGACAGAACAGGGAGGAAGACGGAGGCAGAGAGGGAGGCGGCAGAGAGAGCAAGGAGAACAGGAGAGATTAAGTGTTTGTGTGTGTAGTGTTAGGAAAAATAATACTATTATTTATAGAGAAACCCTAGGGAACACAATCCCTAGAAAAAGGGGAAAAGATCTCAAAAAGCAAAAGATTCCAAAAGCAAAAGATATCAAAAGATATGGCAGCAGGGAAAAAGAGAAAAAGGCTGACAGGGAACAGTAAAAAGGCATGGGCAGTTCAGAAAAAGGTACTGGTCAAGCATGGAAAAAGCAGATCTCAAAAGATAATGTCAGTCACTTTTTCTGCCAACCAATGGGGTTGGTGCGCATGCTGCGCCGAAAGTAACTTTTCAGACATAAAGCAGATTAGGTCAACAGCACAAAAGATAAGACAACACAAAAGCAAACGGCTAGATTAAACAGAAGAAAACTCAAAGGGTTCAGCGCGAGAAAGCTCGAGCGCACGCGCGAGAGCGAAGGCAGACACAGAAGGTCAAGAGAGCGCGAGCGCGAAGGCAGACAGAACCAACCTTAACGCGTCGCGGAAAGAACTACATTTCTAAGCGCGCCGCGGGAAGAATCACATTTCTTAGCGCGCCGCGGGAGGAACTAAAATTCCTAGCGCGCCGCGGGAAGAACTATAATTCTTCGCGCGTCGAGGGATGAACTACGATTCTTAGCGCGCTGCGAGAAGAGTTCGTCTCGCGTATCGCTGTAACAGATGGTCTTCACGCAGGATTCCTTGTAAGGGGTCTGGCGCGTGGAGCTGCGCAGACAACCTTAGGCGGGAAGGAACAAAGGACAAGCAAAGAGTTAGAAGAAAAAGAGGGAAACAAGGCGTAAGGGCGGGACGGCGACAAGAGGGAAAAGAAGGCGGAAAGAGAGAAGGAGAGGGACGGGACGGCGGAAAGAAAGAGAGAGAAAGAGGCGGGAAGGAAAATATATATTATTATTAAAAGTAAAATATAAGTATAAATATTAAATCATAAAAGAAAGAGATCGGATCGGAGAAACGGGTACCTGGGTCGGGTCGGATCGGGGCAGATGTCACAGTCTCCCCTACTTTAAGAAATTTCGTCCCGAAATTTATCTCGAAGTAGGTTGCGCAGAGAACAGGTGCGGGTACTTGATCTTCATTTGATCTTCCCTTTCCCATGTAAACTCGGCTCCGCGCTTGGACTCCCAGCGAACTTTCACGATAGGGATACGACTGCGCTTGGTTTGCTTTACCTCGCGATCCATAATCTCAACAGGCTTCTCAACGAAATGCATAGATTCGTCAACTTGAACTTCATCAAGTGGTATGTGAAGGTTCTCGTCGGCTAAACACTTCTTGAGATTGGATACATGGAACGTTGGATGCACATTACTGAGCGCGGGCGGCAGGTCAAGTCTGTAGGCAACTTTTCCTACACGCGCGAGAATCTTAAATGGTCCAACATATCGAGGAGCAAGCTTACCTTTCTTCCCAAAGCGGACAACACCTTTCCAAGGCGACACTTTGAGGAGAACAAGATCACCAACTTGAAATTCGAGAGGCTTCCGCCTACGATCTGCGTAACTCTTCTGTCAGCTTCTGGCAGTCAGCAGATGATCACGGATCTTGGCGATTTTATCAGTTGTCTCTTGAACAAGTTCGGGTCCTGTGATTTGAGCTTCTCCCACTTCGCTCCAACAAATCGGGGAGCGGCACTTACGACCGTAAAGTGCTTCAAATGGGGCCATACCAATACTGGAATGATAGCTGTTATTATAAGAGAACTCAATCAAAGGCAGGTGTGAATCCCAATTACCTCCAAAATCAAGAACACAAGATCGGAGCATATCCTCAAGAGTTTGAATAGTTCGCTCAGACTGACCGTCAGTCTGAGGATGATATGCCGTACTCATGTCCAAGCGAGTTCCTAGCGCAGATTGGAGAGATTTCCAAAAGCGAGATATAAAACGGCCATCGCGATCGGATATGATGCTCAAAGGAGTACCATGGCGGCAGACAATTTCCTTGACATAAAGCTGCGCGAGCTGCTCAACACGGTAGTTTTCACGAATGGGCAGAAAGTGAGCAGACTTAGTCAAACGATCCACTATTACCCAAATGCTATCATGTTTGCTTGTTGTCAAAGGTAACTTGGTAATAAAGTCCATCGCTACACATTCCCATTTCCACGTAGGAATTTCTGGTTGTTCGAGCAAACCAGATGGGCGTTGGTGTTCAGCTTTCACTTTAGAACAAGTCAGACATCTAGCTACGAACACAGCAATATCCTTTTTCATACCGGGCCACCAATAAGTAATGCGCAAATCCTTGTACATCTTATCAGCGCCAGGATGAATAGAATACCGAGATTTGTGCGCTTCACTCAGGATATCAGCGCGAAGATTCTCATCAAAGGGAATCCAGATGCGATTGAGATAGCAGAGAATTCCACTCAGATTAGGGACAAAATGCGCTTCCGCGCCACACGCTAACTCGGCGCGAAGGTTACCATTACTGATGGATGCGCGCTGCGCGTCACGAATACGCGATTCAAGGTTGCTTTGGATCGGCGCGAAGTGAAGCTGGGTGCGCGGCAAGATACAGTTAAGTTGGCAGGGTTTTCGGCTGAGCGCATCGGCTACCACATTAGCCTTACCAGGATGATACCGGATCTCACAATCGTAATCGCTGATGAGTTCGTTCCATCGGCGTTGTCTCATGTTAAGTTCCTTTTGATCAAAGATATGCTGAAGGCTTTTATGGTCGGTGTAGAGGATACACTTAGTACCATAAAGGTAGTGTCTCCAGATCTTCAAGGCAAATACGACTGCACCAAGCTCGAGATCGTGAGTTGTATAATTCTTTTCATGAACCTTGAGTTGCCTTGATGCGTAAGCGATAACCTTGCCTCGTTGCATAAGAACACAACCGAGACCTTGGTTGGATGCATCGCAATACACGACAAAATCTTCATTACCCTCGGGTAGCGCAAGGACAGGAGCTTCACACAACAAACGCTTGAGCGTCAGAAAGGCTTCTTCTTTCTTCGAGCCCCAAATATACGGTTTACCTTTGTGCGTTAGAGCTGTTAAAGGCAAAGCGATCTTCGAGAAGTTCGAAATGAAGCGCCGGTAATAACCAGCTAAGCCCAGAAAGGAACGGATCTCAGAAGGAGAGGATGGCGTAATCCAGTTCTTGATTGCTTCAATTTTGGATGGGTCGACATGAATACCCATCTTGTTAACAACATGACCAAGAAACTGTACTTCATCAGACCAGAATTCACACTTGGAAAGCTTAGCATAGAGTTGCTCAGCTCTAAGCTTTTGCAATACCAATCGGAGATGTTGCTCATGCTCGGCCTTGGTCTTAGAATACACCAGAACATCATCGATAAACACGATCACGAATTTATCCAAGAAAGGCCTACACACCCGATTCATTAGATCCATGAAAACGGCGGGTGCGTTGGTTAGACCGAAGGACATGACCAAGAATTCAAAATGGCCATAACGAGTTCGAAAAGCAGTCTTCGGAACATCTTCATCGCGGATGCGCAACTGGTGATAGCCAGAGCGGAGATCGATCTTCGAGAAACAAGAGGCACCTTGGAGTTGATCAAAGAGGTCGTCAATACGCGGTAAGGGATACCGGTTTTTAATGGTGAGTTTGTTCAACTCGCGGTAATCAATACACATGCGAAACGATCCATCTTTCTTTTTAACGAACAACACCGGAGCACCCCAGGGCGAAGAGCTAGGGCGGATGAATCCTTTAGCAGTCAACTCTTGAAGTTGGCTTGCCAATTCTTGCATCTCAGCGGGCGCAAGACGGTAAGGAGATTTAGCTACGGGGGAAGCACCAGGGACAAGATCAATATGGAACTCGACTTCACGAGCGGGAGGGATACCAGGAAGATCATCAGGAAAAACTTCAGGAAAATCACGCACAACGGGGATATCGCGAAGCTTCTTCTTTTCTTCAGCAGGTTTAACCACATGGGCTAAGAATGCAATACACCTTTTCCGCATGAGCCTTCGGGCTTCGGCGCAAGACATAAGCTTAAGACCACTGGAGGGTTTTTCGCCGTAGATGTGAAGATCACCATTTTCTCGAGGTATGCGAATCATCTTCTTGGCACAAATAACTTCGGCGCGATTATGCGTAAGCCAGTCCATACCAATAATAACATCAAAGCTCCCAAGAGGCATGGGGATGAGGTCGATCAGAAAATCGTTTTTGTTAAGGTTAAGCGTGCAATTTTTAATCACAGAGTTAATTAAAACAGTTTCGCCATTAGCCAATTCAACTGAAAAATTCTCTTTTAAATCGTTGCGCGGTCGCGCAAGCTTCTGCTCGAAGGCGCGAGAGATAAAACTTCGATCGGCGTCAGTATCAAAAAGTATAGAAGCATAAAATCCGTTAAGCAAAAATGTACCATTAACTACGTCATTATTCGCTTGCGCTTGGTGCGCGGTTATGTTAAAAGCTCGTCCACGCGTCACTTGGTTTGAAATCTGGTTCACCGGATTCGCTTGCGTAATCTGAACTTGTAGCCTTGGGCACGCGTTCCGGAAATGACTGGGATCACCGCAGTTAAAGCACGATCTGGGTCGTGGGTTTTGGTAGGTTGGTTGTGGGTTCTGCGGGTAGACTGGTGGTGTTGGCGCAATTGGGTTGGCGAGAGGGACTCTACAGTATTCGGCAGAGTGACCAACGCGGCCACATCGGTTACATTGTCGACACGGGGTTTGGGTTGGGTGGTGAAGTCTACAGGTTGGGCAAAAGGGTTGGTTTCCTGTGTAAGGTTTCTTAAGTGGCGGGGCAGGGAGTGCGGGATTGGTTAAGGCATAGTTATGGACTACAGGAGGTGTTGGGTAGGCTGACAGTGGGTTAGGCGCGTAAACTGGAGGTTGGTAGATGGGTTGCTGGACAATGGGCGGGTTGGTAAGCGCATAGGCTTTGCGCCTGCGCTTGAGGTTGTTACGGTTTGAGGGTTCTGGTTTGGTTTCTGCTGGTTCAGGGGCGGTCTTGGTGGGTTTGGTCTTCTCAGTTCCCCGCAGGAACAGGGTTCCTGCTCTGACATGGTTGTCGCTGAGCACAGCGGCCAACTCGATGGCGTCAGAGAGGGTTGCTGGGTTTCTGGCCCATACAGAATCTTGAATTTCCATGGGGAGACACCCAAGGAATTTCTCTATGGCTCGGCGGGAAGGGGTAACAAGGTGAGGGACCAGCAAACTTAGTTCATGGAAACGCGTCGCGTACTCGCGCGCTTCGCCACTGTATTGCTTAAGATTCCAAAATTCTTCCTCCAGGCGCTTAACTTCGTTGGGAGGGCAGAATTCTCGCGTCAGAATTTCCTTGAATTCCTCCCAGAGCATGCTAGAAGCAGCTTCTGCGCCACGCGCATGAGCTACTCCATTCCACCATGTAAGCGCTCTAGATTCCAGGACACTGGAAGCATATAGGGTTCGTCTGTCTGAGGGGCATTGGGTGTGGAGGAAAGTGTTTTCTATTTTCTCAAGCCACTGGAGCATCACGGTGGCTCCTTCAAGACCTGTGAACTTTGGAGGGTTACCCGCGTTAAAGGATTTAATGTTGTAACCAGAGGTGTTGGTATTGTTTTGGCTCAAAGCTTGGGCTATTGCGGCGGCCATTTCCTGGGAACGTTGCTGCGAGCGTCTGCGCGCGACTTCTTTCTTCTTGAGATGGCGAGCTGATAGCGGAGGCATTCTATAAAAGTTTTAATTTTAGTTAATATCTTGGTTTTAGCGCAAAGTATAACCTCGAAAAGCTTGGTTTCGCGGAGTCAGTTACTGTCAAAAGTTAAAGTAAAATAAATGACCCTAGATGCAGACTTAATAAAGGTAACAAATTCGAATCAAGAATCGACAATTCATGTATCACCATGACTTTCCGAATTCCCAATTTAAAATATACGAGTAAACGAGTATTGGAGATTGACGATTCATGTATCACCATGACTTTTCAATCTTCAATATAGAATATACAAGAAAATGAGTATTGGAGGCTGACAATTCATGTATCACCATGACTTTTCAAGTCTCCAACCTCAGAACATAATCGTAAATGGAAATTGAAAATCAACTATTCATGTATCACCATGACTTTTCGGATTTTCAAATCCAACAAACGAATATGTAAGAAAAATCAATAAAAATCGAAATTCAATCAAAAATCGAAATATCGCGAAATAAAACATAAGATCACATACTGCGCAAGCGCGAGCATATTCATAAATAACTAGTAATTAACAATAAGCGCGCAAACATGAGATTTCTCTCATGCGCGAGAAGGGACTCTTAGGTATTCTAGGCCGTTACGTGTAACCACCTATCCTAAAGTCAACGAGCTCTGATACCAATCTGTAACACCCCGACCAAAGGCGGATTATACATCGGGGCGCCACATATTGTTTCATTACTCGTGACACTATTGGGTGTCAATATTTAATAAATACATTCATTCGCGCACGCGCAGAGTAAACGCAGATAACATAAATCATCATAAATCAATATATTATAAATCATAATATTCGAACAGCAAAAACTTGTCTTGACACATTTTAATCTAGGTCCAAAATAAAGAAAACTTCCTACGTGTCCACAAGCTCCAAAACAGCTACTGCAAACCTGAACATGTGTTAAAATAAACGTCAAACACTTGCGTGTTGGTGAGAAATCAAGTTTAATAGATAATAATAGATAACAATAAATCTGCGCGCAACACGTGTATGTCTGGTGTTTAACAAGGGTGCAATCAGATTGTGATCAAGCCTAGATAGATCATAGCTCATAGTTCATAGTTCAATCCGTGCTCCCAATTGAGCACAAAAACGAGAAAACATCTGTGCAAGTGTAAACAAAGAAAACCGTAAACGATAGGTCTCCCGTGTTCATCTAATGGATCCATGAAAACTGCGGAATAGGCCGAACAAAGCGGTTAATGATACACACATACAAATAAACAGCCAAGTAAACGTCCTCAACACATGGGATACTGCGCGACTAAAGTTCATAAACAAGTTTAAGACTCTAAGTTTGTATGAACACATGAACATCCCAAAACATTAAAAGCAAAAAGGGATTAGGTACGAGATTACTCACATGATAAACGATGCGGTGTAAGATAAAGCAAGAACCAACTTTAAACAAGCACAAGTTAACCTATAATTAAAGATTATTGTTTTAACGATCTGTTTTAAGTCTTGATTATAAGTTAGCATAATTAATAAGTAAATTATTATATATAATATATATATATTACCGGAAAAGCAGGACAGAACAGGGAGGAAGACGGAGGCAGAGAGGGAGGCGGCAGAGAGAGCAAGGAGAACAGGAGAGATTAAGTGTTTGTGTGTGTAGTGTTAGGAAAAATAATACTATTATTTATAGAGAAACCCTAGGGAACACAATCCCTAGAAAAAGGGGAAAAGATCTCAAAAAGCAAAAGATTCCAAAAGCAAAAGATATCAAAAGATATGGCAGCAGGGAAAAAGAGAAAAAGGCTGACAGGGAACAGTAAAAAGGCATGGGCAGTTCAGAAAAAGGTACTGGTCAAGCATGGAAAAAGCAGATCTCAAAAGATAATGTCAGTCACTTTTTCTGCCAACCAATGGGGTTGGTGCGCATGCTGCGCCGAAAGTAACTTTTCAGACATAAAGCAGATTAGGTCAACAGCACAAAAGATAAGACAACACAAAAGCAAACGGCTAGATTAAACAGAAGAAAACTCAAAGGGTTCAGCGCGAGAAAGCTCGAGCGCACGCGCGAGAGCGAAGGCAGACACAGAAGGTCAAGAGAGCGCGAGCGCGAAGGCAGACAGAACCAACCTTAACGCGTCGCGGAAAGAACTACATTTCTAAGCGCGCCGCGGGAAGAATCACATTTCTTAGCGCGCCGCGGGAGGAACTAAAATTCCTAGCGCGCCGCGGGAAGAACTATAATTCTTCGCGCGTCGAGGGATGAACTACGATTCTTAGCGCGCTGCGAGAAGAGTTCGTCTCGCGTATCGCTGTAACAGATGGTCTTCACGCAGGATTCCTTGTAAGGGGTCTGGCGCGTGGAGCTGCGCAGACAACCTTAGGCGGGAAGGAACAAAGGACAAGCAAAGAGTTAGAAGAAAAAGAGGGAAACAAGGCGTAAGGGCGGGACAGCGACAAGAGGGAAAAGAAGGCGGAAAGAGAGAAGGAGAGGGACGGGACGGCGGAAAGAAAGAGAGAGAAAGAGGCGGGAAGGAAAATATATATTATTATTAAAAGTAAAATATAAGTATAAATATTAAATCATAAAAGAAAGAGATCGGATCGGAGAAACGGGTACCTGGGTCGGGTCGGATCGGGGCAGATGTCACAGTAGCTAAGAAAAATAATGAATTATTGATGAAAAATCATCAATCTCGTCCCACAGGTTCATTAGCAATACCAGAAGCACATGTTTCTCACAAAAGTTCTCATAAAAATTCTGATCATAAATGGGAACAAAGTCGAGGACGAGGCCGTGGACGTGGACGTGGTCATTTTGACAAAAGGCATTTTAATGATCGTAAGCATCTATTCAAATGGAACAATAACTCTTACGGTCGTGGTCGTGGTCGTGGTCGTAACCAGAGAGCCAATAATTATCATGTCCCACACAATACCAATTCCAACCACCAAAATAAATGGAATGAAGCTGGTAGGTCCGAAAACAATGGCACTTCATGTTTTAGATACAAACCACTGGGCAAAGGCTTGTCGCACAGCTCCACATCTGTGTGAACTGTACCAAGCCTCTCTAAAAGGAAAAGAGAAAGAAGTGAACCATGTTGATAACTTTAATAATATCAATGCTGAGCTGAGTGTTGAAGACTTTGGGATGGAACTTTGAAACAAAGTTGCTTGACTACTATAATTAGATGCAATTATTAAGTGTGTTCTCATTATCTTTAATTATGTAGTTTCTCTTCCATGTACTACTTGTGTTTCAATTAAAGTTCTTATTAAAATATCATATGTCTTCGTTATACACTTATTTTTTTCTCTTAATATTTTTCAAGATTTAAAATGAAAATCACCGGAGCACAAGATCAAACAAATGAAGAAGATATATGTACAGCGGATAGTGGAGCCACGCATACTATACTTAGATCTAAAAAATATTTTTATGAACTGAAACCAACAAAAGGGATCATCAATACAATATCAGGTCCTACAAACTTGATAGAAGGAGTGGGAAAAGCTAATTTAGCATTACCAAATGGTACAAAGCTCAAAATAGAAAATGCTTTATTTTCCCCAAAATCAACAAGAAATTTGTTGAGTTTCAGAAACATATATCATAATGGATATGATACTCAGTCAAGGACTGTTAGTAATGAAAAATATTTGCATATCATAAGCAAAGATCAAATATTGGAAAAATTGCCAATGCTCCATTCTGGTTTGCATTATACATATATAAATGTGCCTCAAGCACATATGGCAGTCAAAGAAAATTGTTGCGATTCTGGTATCATAAACTTATGGCATGACAGATTAGGCCATCCAGGATCCACAATGATGAAAATGATCATTGAAAATACACATGGGCATCCACTGAAAGGTCAAAAGATCCACAAAATAGATAATATGCCGATATTCGTACTTGTTCATATGCAGACAACCGAGCAAGTCACCAAGCATACTCAAAGTACTGTCAAGTAGAAATACCTAGACAAATGAAATCGACAGGCTTAAAATGAAGAAAACGCCTATTTTACTTTTCGATATTCTCTCGACTATGTTTTGTTCAAAGTCACAAGAATATTGTGTTAGCTTGTACACAAGGACAACAATGGATCAAACTTAGGGTGGAGTTAGGTAATCTAAAACTTATATCTGATTATAGCGTATTGTTCAAAGCCCGTCTGGTACTTATCGTGTATCAGACAAACCCGTCAATTTCATGTATACTCGTTAGTTTATTAAAATTAAAAATACTCATATGGTGTACCCGGCCCAAACTTGTCTAAGTATTTATCAACACACAAATGAATTGGCCAATAGCCTATAAAACAGCAAAGCATTACACATATTCAATGAAGCAAAGCATAATAGGCAAAAACATCTATGGAAGGTAAATAAACAAATTATAAAATTAAAAGATATAGTCTGTGACATTATTTAATTCGGATTTCAATTTTTGTTATCTATTTTTGTTGTTTGAATGTGCCACCTTAATCTGCATCGGTGCTAAACTTAACAACTATGCATCAAATTGCTCTAATCATTAGAGGGTCTATTTTACTCGGAGTTACGTTTACTTGGAGTTATGCTCTAGGTAAAATAGCCCCTCCAATGAATATGACGGACATGTTTTGTTAATATCCTTGACAACTCAATCAGATTTGACTTTAAGCATGTGTATGATAGTATTTACTATTTTTAGTGCATTATAAAGTTTACTTATTTGACTATTCATATCATTATTGAATGATTATCGTATGTATTCTGATTAATTGGCTTCCATTAATCATATGAATGCTAACTTCTTCTAGAAACGGATTCAGCTATTTTTGTTTTTAAAAGGCAAGCTTGATTGAAAAAAACCACACACCCGGTTAGAAAATCCTAACCGGAGACAAAACCAAAACTACATAATAAGTAATGGGTTTTTAAGACACATTATCTAATTCAAACGAAATTTACAATTACGAGACGAGAACCACAAAGAAAGAACCTGGCACAATTGAATCAAACATTACTCCTTGGAGTCGATTTGTGAGACAAAAACCACATCATTCCGAGCTCTCTAAATAATCCACGATGTAGTAGTTAAGATAGACTAACTCATAATATTTGGTTTTATTTTCAAACAATTAACGTCAAGAGCTCAAGATTATCATTTCAAATTTCTTACTCTTCAGTCTCCTAAATCATCTTAGTTTTTTCCATTTTTAATTACAAAATATTCAAAGAAATTTTAAAAAACTAGTTATTACTGTTTCATATGCTTCCCGTGAATAATTATTTGTCTTATGGGCAGAACCCTCAACGGGTGGGCGTGCCGGATTGGTTATTGGGCATGACTTTTTATTCATTTTCAGCTATTTTTAGAGCAAACTGAGGAATAAAACTAAAACAATACTATTGATGAGTTCATAAGTTTAAATGTTTAATTCCATTTGATACAAAAAATGTGAAAGAAATCGTGTTCTAAGATTTAGAAACAAACATACTAAAACAAACCTGAGCAAAAATAGCAGGTCTTAAAGAGTTTGGAGCGACGATAGTTTGCCCAAGAAAGCTAGTTGAGCTCTTAGAGTTATCACACGTTTGAGACTAGGTGACTTGTCAGTTGTTCGGTTGAGTCTCGCATGGTGCAATGGGAAGAGGAACGATTTAAAATGCTCTATGTTTCGAAGAAATTGCTGATAAGATGTTCAAGATTTTGAATGGTAGGATATGTGCTAGATGTAGCATTCAAAAGTTTGACTGCGTCAGAATCAAAGAAAGGAGACTGACTGAAATGCACCAAAGCTCATAATTGGTCGTTCGTTTGAAGTTTTGTCAAGGAAATTCTAGACAAGCTGATAATATGCCGATATTCGTACTTGTTCATATGCAGACAACCGAGCAAGTCACCAAGCATACTCAAAGTACTGTCAAGTAGATTGTTTGATAAGAGCGAGAAACAAAGGATGCACCGAGATGATGAGATGCTCAAGATTCACTTGTATGTTTTGTTGAACTATATTTATGGTCAACCTATATTTTCACCTTGGTTCTTTATATCTTGCTTGAAATGATTTATCAATTTCACACGGAGTACCAATCATTTCAGTTTATTAATATCAAAATGTTGAAGAAATATACAATTTTATAAAACTACAATCAAGTCTTTTACATCATACACTCAGAAACATATATATTTTTTTAATTTTCCTTTACCTTTTTTTTGGACTAACGATTAATGCAAAAGAACGAATTCTTTTCTTGTCAATTGTGATATGCTTAACGATCGCCCAATATATTTCCATTGTTGAGCTGAAGCTTCATCCTGTGGGCGTTCCGGAGTGGTTATCGGCCATGTCTAGAACGATTAACATCAATATTTATATTGATGTTCTTTTAAAGAAGTTAGATTATGTTACTATATAAAATACAAATCATGTGATTTAAAAGCATTGAAAGTAAATGGGCCCTTAAATGAAGCCTAAAAGCCCAAACCCACACTTTTTTTTATAGATAAGCCGGCCCAGAGGTGAACAAATCGGGGTTTTTAAATACACGGGTTCGGGTATGGAATCGGGTTCGGGTCCGGGAGAGAAAAACCATACCCTATGTATCGGGTTCGGGTTCAGGTATAGAACCAGGTATTTGAATACTCTATTTTCAAGTATTGAAAAAACCCTATTTTCGGGTTTTTTCAGGTTTTTTCCGAGTATTTTTCGGGTATAGATTGGATTTTTTAACGGAATTGCACTTTTTAGGGTATTTATCGGATATTTTTCAGGTATTTATCGGGTATAGATCGGGTATTTGAAAAATCCGATTTCGGGTATTGGAAAAACCCGGTTCCAGATATGGAACTGGTTCCGATTTTCGGGTATTACCGGGTACAAATCGGGCCCGGTTCGTGTACGGGTTTTGGTACTGAAATGCATACCCTATCCGCACTCTACAGGTAGGGTCGAATATGGGTTCAAGTATTAAAAACCCGGGTATAAAAAAAACCGGTTCCGGATCCAGGTTTTTTTGCTCCTCTAAGCCGGCCTGCATACATTTACTTCCCTTATCAGTTCATTCCATTTGGTACTAAGATAAAAAAAAATAATAGAAAAAATAAAAATAAAAAATCTATAACCGGAACCGGTACTATCCCAAAGTGGACAGAACAAACAAAACATACAACTTAATTTTAATAAGAGTAAAGTGCCATATTCGTCCTTGTGGTTTGGCAAATAATGCGAATTTAGTCCAAAAAGTTTATTTTTTGCATATAGACCCTTCACGTTTCTCAATTCTTGCCAATTCCATCCAAATCACTAACTCCATTAAATTGAATCGTTAACTTAGGGGTAGACATATCTTTTCACTCTTTCTTTATTACACGTCTACAGTGTAACACCCCGGCTAAAGCGGAATACGCCCGTGTGTGACGTACAGATCACTCATAAGCTCGTAACGCTATTTAAGCGACAATAATTATATTTAATTCATTTCAATACACCACAAATACACAATCAAATATTAATACAATAAACTTTGAATTTTCGTCTCTTGTAACCTAATAGTCCAACTATTCTATTCTTCGATCCTTAAACCTCAACCTGCAGCACGTTGAAAATAGTATATTTTGTCAACAATAATGTTGGTAAGAATTCATATAGTTTTTTGCATATATATATAATATGAAAAGTGTAAAATTCACATGTCAAGATGTATTGCCTAAATCATAAAGCAAAGAAAAGTAAATACATAATATTCCCGTTCGCTTGACAAAAGTCAAATCTACTAAGGAACCCCCGTTCGTCGCGCTACTTGGAGTATAGAATAATGATACCGCCATTTAAAAATGGATGGCGCAGGTACGCCCCGTCGGACCCTCCCGCTATGAGTATGTGTATGATACCGCCATTAACAAATGGACGGCGCAGGTACGTCCCGTCGGACCCTCCCGCTATGAGTACATGTATCCACCAATAAAAACAGTAAACAACTAGCACATAATCACACAGTTTACAAGCGATATGATTCAAAACAAATACATATAAGACACGCATGTGAATTTTAGTTTGACACAAGAAAACTAAGTTTGGACGTGCTACATCCCAAAACGTGTAAAAGTAAAAGGGGTTATGAAAACTCACCTTATAAGTTGATGTGATAAAGAAATCCGATATTGTCGAAAAGATTGAGAATGGCAAAGGAAACCGAAAGCGTCACAAAAGTCCAAAAGAGCAATTTACACTAACAACGAAAAATAAAAACGAGACTCAATTGATAATCTGACGGGGTTAAATATTGTATAAGCTTATATTGAAAATTTAGGAATTATTTTACTAGTTTTATAGATTTTAATTACTATTTTAATATTTATATTTTAACGGAAACGTGATTAATGTTATAATACTATTAGTTATTGACGAAGATGCAAAGTTAACATGTTTGGTATTCTAGAATTAATAATTATAAGTTAGATATTTATTTAACGTGTTAACGGAGATGGGTTTTAATATTTTAAATGTTACGATATGGATCTTTAGCGATTTTTTAATTAACGTATTACGAGAGTGGAAGTTCGGTTTTTAAGCGAAAATGGTGAAATATATTTTATACTTAATTTTTTTATAATCTTTATTTAATTTAAACTTATTTTTATAATTTAATTATGATTTTAAAAAAATGATTTATTATGTATATATATATATTGATAATAATAACATAACATAGTTGTTTAAAAAAAAAAATGCTTGACCCAGGTTTCAAACCGAGGTTTGATCATTGAAAGTGGACTGTAATACCCAATTGAGCTAATTAACACATTCGTTTAAGGTTTGATCTATATTAACTTATTATAACAGATTATAGTTTTCTTAACAAAAAATAAAAGGTTTGATCTATATTAACTTATTATAACAGATTATAGTTTCCTTAACAAAAAATAAAAGCTGACCCGGGGTTTATAACTCGAGTCCGGTCGTTGGCACACAAGCAAATTAACCGTTAAACCAAGAATTCGTTCAAGTTAAACTATGAAACCGATTTTATATATATGAACAAGCTGGATCATCTTTATTATCAAAACTCTAGCTTTCAATTTAGTTAATCCATTCAATGTTTGGTCTAATTAGGTTAGGGGTTTCGATTAGTATGCTGGCACCATCTAAAACCATAAATCAATTACCTCGTATGGTGCCCGGAAGGTGGTAAATGACGGTGACCGGAATCTCGGACTTTGACGAATTAAATCGTGATATAGAGAGGGGTATTAAGATGAATTGAAGGTGTGAGCAAGTTTAGTTGAATACTTGGATCCTATTTATAGGTCTAATTGCAACGTAAATCGTTTAATGGTTGTTATTGTGATTGCACATGTTTTCCGGCGAGTATTGCGGAATTAAACCTACGGTTAATACGTTATAATGAAATTAATACATTGAATAACGTTTATAATCAAAGTCTGAGGTCGTTAAACCAAACAAATGGGTCAAACGGAAATTTAAAAACAAGTTTTAGGCTTTTCCAGCGGCCGGAATTTAAACGGGAAAACGGGTTCGGCTGGGAGGGGGGTTGGGTTGTTTTTTTGTAAAATTGTTATTACTTTGGGTAAATGACGACGCCGGTCCCTCAACTTTCAAGTTTCTTTAAAACAAAAAGAATAATAATGCATTTTCATTTTAAACCTTGAACTTTAATGATATTATAAATAATGTAATAAGGTTATATATTTGGATATTTACGTATTTAACCCGTTAAAGTTTGCGAATTGATTAAACGTCAAGAACCCGGAGTTTTGTTAATTGAACAAACAAATAGAAAAACGAACGATTGATAAACATGAATCCTCGTGAATATTATATTAATAATAATCGTTAAACACGAAATAAAATGAAACGACGAAGTAGGTTGATTTAACAAACGCGAATACAAATCCAAATACAATTAAAAACAACGCATGAAATACACACAACGAAACTTTTTATATATGTGTGTATATATATATATATCAATAAACAAAACCAAAAAATTTAAAGTGGGTCGGGTTTTCGGGTTTGAAAAGTAACGAATGTTACATACAGTGCCAAAATCGTCCCTGAAGTTTGGTCACGTTTGCGAATTTCGTCTAAAAATATTTTTTTTCGCAAATAGATCCTCGATGTTTCAAAACTGTTGCCAATTTCGTCCAATTTGTTAACTCGGTCTAAATTCAACGTTAACTCAAGGGTGTTACTGTCCTTTTACATATTTGTTACATTGTTATTATTATTACACAGAGCAAAACCCCTTATATGACTAAAAATAAAGAAGAATAAACAAACACATACTATATTGGATTCAAACATAAGAATCATGAAGTGTTACATATGTCATCGAACAAACACATAATAATAATAATAATAATAATAATAATAATAATAATAATAATAATAATGTATACAAACATGTAAAAGATAGTAACACCCATAAGTTAACGTTGAATTTAGACCGAGTTAACAATTTGGACGAAATTGGCAACGGTTGGGAAAAATCGAGGGTCTACTTGCGAAAAAAAATATTTTTGAATGAAATTCTCAAATATGACCAAACCTCAGGGACGATTTTGGCACTTTACTCATATAATAAAGAAATAGTGAAAAGAAATGTCTACCCCTGACTTAACGATTAAATTTAACGAGGTTAGTGATTTGGATGTAATTGGCAAAAATTGAGAAACGTGGAGGTTTCATATGCAAAAAAAATAAATTTTTTGGACTAAATTTGTATTATTTGTCAAACTACAAAGACGAAAATAACAGTTTACTCTTTTAATAATTATGAAACCAAATAAACTACCTTTGTAGATCTAGGTAATGGTGGTGGTTAGTCGCAGGAGATGGCAGGTGGTAATGGTGGTGATCGTGGTTGCGTGAGGAGATGAAGTGAATGAAGGATAGTTGGCCTCTTTTTTTTTTAAATATCAATTTAATTCTAATTTTAATTTTTTACATTTTTGTTATAAGGGTATTATAGTAATTTAGTTCTAAAAATAATATCCAAATTTGCTGAAAAGTGAAAAATTATAACTAAATGTCATGTCACTCGCCATGTAATAAAAAATTAGCTGAGTTAACTATTTTTTTGGCCGGGATTGTTAATGATAACAAAATTGAATGTTGGGATTGCCATAGTCAAAATGATAGTTGAGATTATTATTGGCCAATAGAGTTAATAGTTTGGATGATTCAAATACTTTTGTCTTTTAATAATTATGAAACCAAATAAACTACCTTTTTAGTATTTAGATCTAGTTTTAAACACCAAAATGAATATAATCAGCTTTAGTGTGGTCTGGTTTTTGGTTTTGTGTGGTTTGTCATTATCTCAACCCTAATGAACAAACATTTGGAAAACAACAATGGATCGTAATCTTGATGCCCGAATCCAATGTTATATATAAATAAATAAATATAGTTAGGATATTTACAATTCATAAAAACTTTGAGAACCACCCAAAAAACATCTATATTTTTTTTTAATTTGAAAGGTTTTCTATAAACTTTTAAGAAAAAACTCACTTAATTAAAAGCTTTGTTTGCTTGAAAAATCTTCAAGCTTTTAAGTTTGGAGAAAAAACTCCATATTTAAACACTACTATAATATATATAAACGAAAATCCTAAAATTTTATGTGTCGCGATGTGGTCGCTTCCCCCTTTTATGGAAGCCACCGAATTTCTTGATTTTTAAATGGAGGCCTCTTATTGATTTACCCAAATTCGTAGGTATGGGCCTTACCAAAACCAGATAGCTCTTAAACGGGTTATAACATCTCATTAAATTAAAAATTAATCTTACCAATTATTTGATATGAAAATCCTATAAAATAGGGATATACTAAAATTTAATATCCAATTTAAAAAGAAAAAGATATTATTTGTAATTAATAAACAATTTTATAGTAAAAAAACATAAGCGGGTCATGGGTTACCAAATCCAGATAGCTTTCAAACGGGTTATAACATATCATTTTTTATGAAACCCTTTCATTATCAAACCCTAAGTATATTATTAACTTTTTTATAATAAAGAAATTAAAATCCAAAAAGTAAATATTAAAAAACGAAAAATGTAAAACAACCATTCTTTCATGCCATTAGATTGCTTTATTTGTAAATGAAGGCTTCTCACGCATTTGACTCGAATTCACGAGTAAAGGTCTCACCAAACCCATATAACTCTTAAACGGGTTATAACATCTAAAAATTAATCTCTTCAAATATTTAATATGAAAATCCTATAAAATAGGGATATACTAAAAATTAATATCTTATTTTATTTATATAAAAAAGATATTATTTATAATTAAGAAACAATTTTATAATAAAGAAAATAAATGGGTAATATGTATCACCAAACACAGATATCTTTTAAACCGGATTATAACATATCATTTTTTTGTGAAACCATTTCATCATCAAACCTTAAGTATATTAATTATTAACTTTCTTACAATAAATAAAATTAAAATCCAAATATACATATATATATATATATTGAAAACGATTAATGTAAAACAACACCCGTAATACAGAGGATAAAATCTAGTATGAAGTATATTCCTTCATTGCCAAATAAGAATGAAAGAAGATATATAGGAAACTTAATAAAGTAGGCTACTATCAGGCAAATTAGTACGGTCAACTTAAGCCACTTATCTTCAAGTATGACATTCTACTTCATACCCTTCTCTTAGGCTAAGGGTAGTGGGGCTTGATCCAAGCCCAAGTGATCCAATATATTTACTACACGTAGGCGGTGACGTGGCACAGGATTAAGCCCCAGGATCAAGCCCTAGAGGGTGTAGTGGTCCAGGTGATTCGGGGCTTGATTGAATTTTTTTATTTTTTTTAAATAATTTAAAACATTACATCAATAATAATATAAAACATTACATTAATAATAATTTAAAATATTACTAGTCTAATACAAGATTATCGGGTCTTCTATCCCACAAATGCTCAACCAACTCATGCCGAAGGTTGTCGTGTATCTCACGGCTCTTGATGATATTTAAGTTGTCGAGTCGTTGTTCATTGGTGATCGTTGATTCTTGTCTTAGAATATCACTTTGGTAGTTTTGACGAATAGCGTGACCCTCGTCTTCTAGTATCATGTTATGTAGGATTACACACGTGTAGACGACTTCCGTTATCTTCTCCCTTGTCCAAAATTTTATTGGATTCGCCAATATTGCCCATTTTTTCTTTAAGACTCCAAACGCCCTTTCAATATATTTTCTGGCCGATTCTTGTCTCTTCGTAAGGTACTTTCGTTTGTCAGAAAGTGGAGACGCATAAGCTTGAACTAGTGTCCCCCATTCGCTGTAAATACCATCAACGAGGTAGTACCCGTACTTGAAGTGTTCTCCATTTACAAAAAAAGCCTAAGGGGATTCAACCCCGTCGATAAGGTCATCGAATATCGATGATTGATCGATAACATTGAGGTCATTATTTGACCCGGCAACCCCAAAGAATGCATGCCAAAACCAAAGATCTTGTGACGCCACCGCCTCAAGTACAATAGTAGGGCTGGGGTGATCACCTCGGTGGAATTGACCTCGCCAAGCAGTAGGACACATAGCCCAACCAACATGCATACAATCGAGGCTACCTAGCATCCCGGGGAAACCATGCCTTTCACCGTGCACCTCGTATATGCGTTGGATATCATACATTGTTGGTTTACGTAAGTTTCTCCGCTTGTATAGCGATATGACCCCTAAATATAATTATTTAAAATTATATAAATAAATGTAAATAATAATATTTTAAATAAAACTATATACCTTTACAAAAGTGGTTAAGCGAATCACGTCCGGTCTTTTTAGCCATTTGTAGATACTCGTCCAACATGTCCGAGCCAACACCATACGCTAGTTGCCGAAGAGCGGCGGTAATTTTTTGAGTAGGCGTGAACCCGGGATGACCTCTAGCGTCATCCCTTTGTTGAAAATACTCAAAGTGCTCCGGCAAGTCATTTGCTAGACGCATGAATAATCGTCTAGTCATTCGAAAACGAGTTTTAAAACTTTCCTCACCATATGCGGGATCGGGGCTAAAATAGTGACGTATCAAAGTTTCATTAGCAGTCTTTCGATCACGAAGACGTGGTTGCCGGAATAATGGGACTCGAGGGCATCTTTGATTGATCAAAAAATTTATCGTCGCTTGAACCGCTTGACAAATGAGTTCGTCTTCTTCGGAAGAATTGGAAGACGAAGACGATGCCATTTATAAAAATGGAGAGAAATATAGTTTTGGTAGAGGGAAAGTATGGTTTTTTAAGAGAATAAGAGAGAATGGGGTGAGTTTTAATTAAAATGGAGTGTGTGAATTGGTATTTATAGGTTAAACAAAAAAAAAACTTTTTTTTAAAAACCACCTCAACGGCTATATTCCCCACGCGGACTGCCCTGCGCCGGCCAACCGCGCCCCCATCCACGCCAAGGTGGTAGCGGTGTTCGCGAGCCAGGTGGCCACGCTGGGTATCCGAGCCTCCCATCACGAGAACATTTCCCTCAGCCTTATAAATAACAACTGTGATCAAATAAAAGAATTACAATTAAATAATAATTCAAGTGAGAAAAGTTGAGTAATCATTTTCTATCAGAAGTGCTCCCAAAATTTAAGGTAAAAAGCTTCAGATGTATTTTCATGGATATTTTAAATCTTGTAGTTTTAATAATTTGATTATAATTATTCAAGATACTAAAAATATGAAACCTGTTGGCGTTTTCATATTTATAAATAATAATAAAATAAAAACAGTCGACATGTTTTAAGTTTTCATACGTTTAACTATACTGGTATAATTTAAAGTTATATTCTTTTATTACCCTATTTAAAATTTTAAACTAATAATAATAATAATAATAATAATATTAATAATAAAAGATGTCATGTATGACAAATTTCCTATTTTTCTTTATAAGGCACTTTTTAATATGGTTTATTAAACTAGAACTTTATAAGTCCTTTTTATATAAATGTTTAATATCCTAAAACAAAAATAAGTTTAGTTCATATTAATAAGATATCACGAGTAAATATTTAATTCTAAAACAAGAAGAAACTATGATTTAATTCTTAGGTTTACAAGGGGAACGTGAAACGTAATAAAAGAATCTTGGATGAACATCTTGTAAGGTGAGTTCCTCTAAACATTTTCAAAACTTAGATGTGTGCTTTTAAACTATTACTGTTTAAAATTCATTGGGTTTACTTAGAAATGAATTATTATTGTGTTTGGTAAAACTCCGGTTTAATTCCACGGGAATAGCATATATAAACCCATCCGGGCCTGGTGCCTTCTCCCCGCCACAATCCCGAATTGTGCATTTAATTTCTTCGTTGCTAAATGGAATAATAAGATTATCTGCTTCAGCTATGGATAATTTAGACAAACCTTGATTAAAAAAGATCGGCCGCTCCTGAACCGGTTCAGAGAATTTCTTAATAAAAAAGTCGTTAATATTTGCCATCAATTCCACGGATTCTGAAATCCAGCAATCATTAAACAGTAGATCGTTGATTCTAGTGACTTTTTTATGACTGCTTATGATACCATGAAAGAAAGCTGAATTTTCGTCTCCTTCAACCGCCCAATTTATCCTTGCCCTTTGTTTAAGGTCTAACAAATTACACCTCTCCAATTCCTTAATCTTAGTCTTACATGAGGCTCTCTCTTGAAGTTTATTTTCTGTGAGATCAAATGATTCAGCCCGAATATCTAACATGTTTACTCTGTGGTGTAATTAATTCAAAATCCCACGTTCTTCTTGTTGCACTTTCCATCTCCATTTTTTGATATCTTTGCCAAACATGCATTTGCAGGTCCCAACATATTCACACCCTCTATGGCTTCTTTAACCACGCCTTCAAGGTCGTTGTTTCTAAGCCAAGAGTTAAAAAATGGAAACGGTTTCGGACCAAAGTGAAGATCAACACAAGCAAGAATCAGTTGGCGATGATCTGAATATTTTTTATTAAGGGCCGTTAGAGTCGCCGCCGGCCACATATTCATGAATTCGTGACCCACTAGCACCCTATCAATTTTACTACACTTATTTCCAACATCGACTGATATGTATATTTACTACCCCCCATTATGTATTCTGACAAATCTGCACTCACAATAAATTCATTAAAATCGTTCGCGCTTGGCACGCAGAAGATAGAGTTCTTTCGTTCACACGGGTTTCTTACACAGTTAAAATCACCTAAGACAATCCATAGGCCCACCGACTCACTTATCAATTGATTAAGTTCCTCCCTTAAGGCTTTTTTAAGATGTGTTTCTTGTGGAGCGTATTAACTATAAACACATCACCTGAGACTCCTTTAATTTCCCCTTTAATGAGAATGAAGTTTCTCTTTCAAATAACATCTTTCATGGTAAAAATATTTGGATCCCATATGCTCATTAAACCACCCGATCTATCATGGGCATTCTGAATATGACATTCATACCTAGAGTTATCCCACATCTTATCCACTTGTATATTACTAGACTCCACCATATGTGTTTCTTGTATTGCAATGAAACCGATTTTATGTTCCATTCTTTTACCCCTAACCTGCTCCCATTTATTAGCATCCCCAACCCCTCTAATATTATAAGACAGGAAATTTATTGGTCTACATTTGTCACCTGATCACCAACAAGCACACCTCTAACCAAATCAATTCTGTCCGACATCCGAAATGTCACTTCTTCCCCCACGTTAATAGTGAGTCTTACCTCTTTGTCAAGATCCAATGTTCGGCCTTCTGTAACAAAGAAATCCCCCTTATATGATAGCCTTCATGGGATGCAATGTTTTTGTGTTCAGATGTATTTTTCTTTTTTTTGTTATTTGCATCTTGTAATTAGAAATTATATTTGAGAAAAAGGCTAAACATTTGAATTTACAAGTTTGGTACTTGAACTTTCATCAACTTTTGTTAATTTATATAATAGTTACATATTTTACCATTATTCAAAAACTAACTACCCCGTGACTTTTTATTACCATAACTTTTTCAACGTTAATATTTTTTTAAACAAATTACATCATAAAAAAGAGAATTTTATTCTCTTTAATTTGAGTATAATATTTCTATACCTTTTAACTATAAAAAATTAGTATACTACGAAATAACCGGTTAGGATTGGTAATAAGTCGAGTCAGACGAGCTCAGATCATGTGTAAGACCAAATTAGGGTTGTAACGAGTCGATACAAAAGGGTTAATTTAGTCGGTTTGTGTTGGTACGGTTTTGAGTCGAAAGGGGCCAGGTTAGAACATGTTTCAGTTTAAAACGGTGCCGGGTCGGAAAGGGTTTCAGATCAAAAGAGGCTGGTTTAAAAAATTATCTATTTGAAATTACTCTATATTTAAAGCTTTGTTTTAGATCAAAAGGGGTTGGTTTACTGTCTTTGCACGAATTACACGTCTGCATTCAGGTTATGTGTGCACTATTATCAAGTGAATCACGTACCGACACTGATTATGCGGTTGATGTTAGGTTGTGCACGCACTCCGCCGCACCGTGCGGGCACCCAACTTTTATTAAAAGTTTTTTTTAGGTTGATATGGAAGTGTAGAACAAATCTTGGCTTTGACGCAAGTTTCAGGTAAAAACTGAGTAAAACCGAACACTCGTCTTAACGAGTTAGCTAATGTCCAAAGTACCAAAAGTTTAACTTATCTTTTTAGTTATGATTTATTTTATATTACTCACATTATATAAGAATTTGGATGTGTTAGAACAAATCTTGGCTTAAATCAAATTTCGGATAAAAACCGAGTAAAAGTCGAAATACTCGTCTTAACGAGCTAGTCACCGTTCAAACCACCAAAAATCTTTCCTAACCATTTTAACTTGTGTTTTACTTTAAATTATTTACTTTTATAAGATTATGGTATGTCGGAACCAAACTTGGTATTATACTAAGGCGCAGGCCGACTTACACTCGTTTAAACCCCGGTTTAAAACTTTAATTAATAAAAATTCTCAAACTTGTTAAGCTACTGATTTTATTGAAGTAATTCATATATTTAAATAGTTTGGTAAGTTGGATTACGATTTGGTACTTTAGCAAGTCCCAAACCGTCTAAACCGAACAAACCGTTAAAAGTCGGAACTTGATGTTTACATTAGCAGGATTGAGCACACTAGCACTAAACCAACTCCCCTATGTAAAACTTAACAAAGGTTGAGTAAAACTAAACATCAAAGACCCGGTTTCATATAAAACTCATATTATTTTATACATATTTTATTTTACCGAATTTCGTAAATTATAACTTAAACTCCCGAAAACTTAAACCTTGTTTTTATGAACTATTTTATCATTTATATTTCATTTTCAAGACTCATATTAACTCAAAATCTTTCAATCTAGGACGCACACGTTAAACCGTTTGGCTCGCTTTCTTGAAGTTTATATGTTCTAAGTAATTCGTAATCAAAGTCACTTATTCCAAGTGAATAATTTCATCCCCGTTTTCTTTTTTATACTTTGGGGGTAGCTTGCATACTTATTCAAACAAAAATGATTTAAAACTTGAATCCTCAAACCGCAAACGTTAGTTTATGTTTTACTTAAAATAATTACTCGATTGTGTGTTATATGCCTCATATGATTAATTGCTAAGTGTTTATTGCTTTTGTTGGTTGGCTTCATCCCCATCCTCAATAAGTACGATCATACGCTCCTCCTTGTAATTCGGTAGTTGTACCAATTAGAAATGAGCCTCATTTATTTATGATTTATATGTCGCAATTATCGTTATTATTTACGGTTTCACATAAGAGTTATGGATTTTGCCTCAAATTATACATACAAAAATTATGGAACTGCTCACCAACATTCGTGTTGACAAAATATATTTTATGCAATATTACAGGTTTAATAATCGGTTGAATGAAGATTGAAGATGTTATTTTATTTTAGACAGTTTAGGTTTTTAGTTAAATGAACTATTTATTTCCTTGTATTTTGTTTTATTGGTATGAACAAGATGTGATGTATGTGGTTGTCAAATGAAATGAATGAGTTAATTAAATATTGTCACTTTAATAGTGTCATTGTGTTTATGTGCAATTCGTCGCGGCCCGACATATTCCGTCGCCTTTGATCGGAGTGTGACATAAGAAAGTAGGATTGTCTGATAACTTCCTCATCTACATATGTAACAAATATTTTTATATAGGAAGTGAGTTGATTATTAGATTTATGTAACGATGATTTGTGTTTGGTGTGCTACAAGTTACTCCCCTACATGACAACTTATACCGTTAACATCGCTGGAAAGCTCTCGGTGGTTAAGCTTAATACGGGTGACGAGCGCACTCCCTTCCCCCGTTTTTCAACTTAGAACTTCTCTAGCGATGCTCCAGTAATATATGTTTAGAATTTAGAGCCTTTATCCAGTGGGTTTTTTATTTGACCCTCAAGAATGTTATCTGAAGATTGGAAGTAGCGAATATTAGTAGCTTTGTAAAAGAAGAAAAGCGTATTATAGTTCTTACCATATTATTTTTCTAGCTTGTGCAAGTAGTTTCAGAATGACATGAAAAAGAAGAGCAGTTTTCTAATTGAACCTAATGGCCTGTTTGGTTCACCGGAATTCAAGGGATTTCCTTAGAATTGTAATTTGAATTCCATCTCTTAGTGTGTTTGGTTGGTTAACAAAAGGATTTGGAATTGGAATTCATTCAAATCAAATCACACAAATGAAGGAATTCAGATTACTTCACTATTTGGAAGGATTTCATGGGATTGTGTGTGAATACCATAAATAACCCTCTGTCTCTACCACCAGATCCAAACTGTCGCCGCTAATCAACACTGACACCCACCACCAACCAATGCCCAGTAGCCGGGTCACCCGCCACCGTCGTTGTCGCAGCCACTCCCGCCACCGAGCAACACCGGACGCCGATAACAACCGAGCAACACCGCCACCGCCGTTGTCGCAGCCACTCCAGCCACTCCTGTCGTTGAAGTGAGAGACGAGTAGGTGTTATGGCTGCCGGCGCTGGTTGTCGCCGGAGATGGTGGTTAGCTGCTTTAGAGATGAAGAAGGAAGGTTACTTGGTTGAGTGGTTGAGGATATAGCAGACATATTTGTTTCTTTGACTCATGTTTTGATGTAAGGGCAAATTTGTCTTTTTGAGCTATTTTCCAATTTCAATTCCGTTAACAAAGTTATAACCAAACACATCAAAGGATTTGCAAAAGGGATTTAAATTCCAATTCAAATTCTAATTCCAATTCCAATTCCAATTCCAATTCCAAATCAATCCGTGATGATAATGAACTTTAAGTCATTTATTTAGTTAGCATTTTTTTAATTTGTTTTTAATTAGTTTCTTCATTTAATTTGGCTTCATTTAAATTACAAGACCTATATTTTAATTTTACCATTCTTATATTCTTTTTTAGTTTTCACGTAAGTTAAAAATAAAATATTATTATACATGTACGAATGCAAGTATACATGACGACCCTTCGGCAAACTTATATAATTCCGACACCGATAAATATAGCCCATATATTTCTAGTAATATTTTTTGACTTAGAAATTCTAACATATGATTTCTGATTATCCAAACAAACTAAAAGATAAATATTGAGATTTATGGTATCTGTTTGATAAAAAAAATGGTTTTTAATGCGTAACATTCTAATATTTTTGGCCCTCAATTTTAAAATTCCGCCACCGAATACTCCACTCTAGTGGTGGCATCTTATTTGTTTATGCCGCCACAAAATCACACCCATGCATCGATCATAGTGCATGGAAGAAGCTTCAACTGTCTAACTTTTCTTTTTGTTTAACAACCTATGTTACCTACCTTAATTAATTAATTCATATTTTATTCAGGTTTGAAGTTGAGACATTCTTTTTAAGATGCGAGCATCTGTATTGAATGGGGTAGCCTTGCATTAACATTGAAAAGTTTTATTTATATTAACTAGGTAAATTGGAAATAAATAATTCTAACTTTTGTGTATTGATCGATAATAATTCAAACTTTAAAAATCACTATCAGCGGTTCCAACTTTTAACTATTTTTTGTCTCAATGGTCCTCCGTTAAAAAACACTTAACGCCGTTATGTTTTTTCCCTAGTTTCAAGCCGATGTTTTATGGCTTTTGATTGGAAGAACGATACGATTCGACTGATGTAAAACTTATCTCTAAACGGTGATTCAAATGACTTGAATTTTGTTTATTGGAAATTCAAACACCTGAATTGAAACATTGTTTCGTCGTTTGGATAACAGTTTCGAGATAAGTTTTACATCGGTCGAATCGTATCGTTCTTCCGATTAAAGGCCCTAAAACATCGGTTTGAAACTTGGGAAAAAACATAACGGCGTTAAGTATTTTTTAATGGATGACCATTGAGACAAAAATAGTTAAAAGTTGGGATCGCTAGTAGTGATTTTTAAAGTTGGAATTATTATCGGCCAATACACAAAAGTTGGGATTATTTATTTCCATTTTGCCTATTAAATATTATTTAGGGTTATTTCAAAATTGAAGAGTCATTCTAGTTTTACTTTGACCTTTCTAATAAATTAGGCTGAAGTTGAAATACTTGGCCAAATTTTCAATATAAAACTATAGTTACTTTCTAGGAAATCAAAGACATCTTAGTTTTTCTTCTGGGTTTGGTTTATATCCAAAACCGAACCTTTTGTTTTGTATTTGGAATCCAAGTCGATGTAAAATAGTAAATCAATACATAGTCATATACGCGGGATGTACAATGTATCTTATTACCATAGTGTTTATGAAACTTAGTAAAACCAAAAACTAAGCCAAACTTTTAAAAGAAAAAAAAAACATGAGATTTAGACACATATTGGTTCTAAATTAAAAAAAAAACATATAAAAAGTTTATTCCCGCATAAATAAATGGTTGAAATAAGAAAAAAAAAATCAACCATTAATGTGTATGCTCTTTTTCCTATTCTCGAAACTATCGTGATTTTGATGTTCAGTGACTCAAATTATTTTGATTGTTGATTATCGTAAACTAGTTTTTTTACCCGGTGCAATGCGTCAGGGCAGCTGGCAAATCATCAGCATTTAAAATCTGGGCGTCGGTCTAACCCGAGCGTCACTACGGTGGGTCGACACGAATCTAGTTGGTATTGAATACGTTCGTTATAGTGTTGGTATCGGATACGTTCGTTACAGTATACAAATTATTGGTAAAATTTGAGCGTTAAAACTCAAAAAACTTAATTTGTCAAATTAATATAAAAAACAAAATATTTGAAACGATATTTATTTGGTCGGCAAATCCCGACGGTTCCTAAGTGTTGTCGGTCCCGGGCAATGAGGCAATAACTCGATACAAAATTGGTCGGTTTTGATTACGTGCGTTACGGTACCGAAGCTAAAAAACAAAAACAAAAATAAAAATAAAAATAAAAATTGAGGTGGACCAATGGCAAATTTGGGGGGTGGGGGAGGTCGGTAAACTTGCGCTTTGGTAAAACCTGAGTGTTATTTATCACGGACATTGAGACGACGAGTCTGCGTGAATTTGACGGTTCCATAAGTTTTTATTATGCTACTGGAACTAAAACAAAAAATGATGTTTGGTCGGTTTCCTTTACGTTCGTTATATTAATCGAACTAAAAAAGCAAAAACAAAAAACGAAATCTTGGACCAATATGGTGATATATATAATTATGAACTTTGCGGCACCAAAGTTCATAATTATATATATTAGTAATAGTAATTAATGATTTAGAAATATTCTTACACTTTTTAAACATCATAGCATTTTTAGCATAAATCAAACGTAATCATCCCGCTACAAAGCGAATTTTGTCCGCGTATAAAAAAAATCAAAAATTAACCAATCACATGAGCTTGATGATCTAGGTATTTATTTCACCATACTGTCGTGCTTTCAGGCGAGTGTTTACAAATACTGGCTTTAGATGAGACGAGTGTAACCAAATGTTGTGAATTTAGCTGGTAATCCACTTAGAAGGCTCGTTAGCCGTTAAAAAAAAGGTTGGATACATTTTTATCATATGCAACATGAAAATGAAGAGATAAATGCTTTACATGAAAAAATAAAGAAATAAAAAAAAATGGCGTTGAAAATAAACGTTCATTAACGCCACGGCACCTCTTCTCACGTTACCTCCACACCTTACACACACACTCTATCTCTTTTATTTTAAAACCCACCATTCTCTCCGTCCGTCGGTGATCCACATGGATTCATATTCAAACTCAACCACCGCCACCCTCCGTCTCATCCAATCCGACAACCACGATGACCCTCTTTCCAAAATCCAAGCCGCTAAGGAAATCCGTCGCCTCACCAAAACATCCCAACGATGCCGTCGCCAGTTTTCCGACGCCATACCCTCCCTCGTTTCCATGCTCCACTATCCCTCTCTCGAAGCCAAAGCCGCCGCTCTTCTCGCTCTGCTTAACCTTGCCGTCCAGGACGAAACGTAAGTTCATATTTATTATTCGATTTTAATAATCCAAACTATAATATAACCTGCTGGTCGATATACCAATAATAAACTATATTTTCTTTCAGTCTGCCCAATAATAATATTAACTTTCACTTTTTACCAGTAACATAATTACTGATAATAATTTTAACTTACACTTTTGTTCTGTGATATAAAATAATCGAATATTTAAATCTGCCTGATAATAGTATTAATTTTCACTTTTTACTGTAACATAATCACCAATAATAATTTTAACTTACACTATAATTATCCATAGATTTTACCGTAACATAATCACCGATTAACGAGATTTTGTTTATAAGTTTTTCTTTCATTTCGTTATCAAGTATAAGTTTTTAGGTTGAAACCGGGCGGTGATAATTGGGATTATTAAAATCCAGTTTTATTGTTTATTATTTTGAAGTTTGATTTGATGACAGTTTTTGATATGGATTTGAATTAAATAATTGTTTTATGATTTGGAGTGTGGTTTCTGTCATTTTCTGTGCTTATTTGTTCATCTTTTCGCCTCGGATTCATCAATTTGGAAAAAGGAGAAGACAGTGATATTATATTAATTATTGTTATTGTGTTTATGGTTTCACTTTTTCATCAATCACTGGTGTTCTGATTGGCCACTTGAAAAGATGAAATAGATCAAATTAAAGCCTGATCTGGATCATAATACCGTTGATTTCATGATTAAAATGAACAAGCATGTGAGAATCTGTTTACATATATTAGCAGTTATGTTTGATTGCTTTAGAAAGTATTGCTTTTTCAGTTGAATAATTCAGTTTGAAGTTATATTGTGGTGGTGGTGGTGGTGGTTATTTTGGAGACTGGTTTATGTTGTTTTCAGGGCCCTGCTTCTACGTGGCCAAGTTTTCTTCCTAGGATACTGCTGAAGAAAGGCATATGCTGGTTGAAACCAAATTAAAATAACCCTAAATTGTTTTTACTTAAATAAACATTTACAAACAGATTAAAATGAATCTTTATATTCGATAAACTCGTTTTCCGAGAAGTTTAGAAAACTCATGGGGCCCACGAGTAACTGATAACCATCATTGTGTTGATTCGGTAGAAATATTATTATTGCATCTGCTTAAGTGGGCGTCTATCAAGCCATGTGTGTGTGCTTAACATGAACGTGCGTGTGTCGCCTTGACATTTATTGAAACATTGTATTTAATATGCGCACATGTGCGTGTGTAAGAGGCGATCGGGTGCATGTATCACCTTGACATATGTTCGTATAACCTTGACTGATCATATAACATTACAACCGTTGCATTTAATACGTGTACAGTCGATTAACATGTTTGTACACCTGATGCTTTATAATTGGGCATGGTATCTGATGCTTTTATGATATGGATAATGTTTATCTTTTGTGGTGGGGTGTCTCATGCTTGCTGTTATGCTTTTACTCACTTGTCACTTTTTCTTTTCTTTTATGCCTTTTCACCTTTGTGTTTTATCTTCTACATGAAGCTAATTATCCCATCACATGTCACACAGCCTGCTAAACATATGACTAAAGTTTATTTGTCTGGAGAAATTAAGATTAAACAGCCACTTGTATAGTTGTATTCTTGCTACAATTTCAAAGTTCAACTCTTCAAATATTAAATGCCATTCCTTTATATTGCTTTAGTTAAACGTGTGATCCAGAATCACACATAGGCTCTTTAAACGAACCAAATGTTCAATGAACCATTTGGCGGGAAGCTTGTTTATGTTCGTTTAATAAATGAACGAACACGAATGCAATTTTTGTTCATTTAGTTAAACGAAAGGATATGAACAGATCTCTTGTTCGTTCGTTTATGTTCATGAATGTTTGTTAGTTTACGCCTGTCTAAGTTCGTTTGTGTATATAATCATTTAAATCTTTAGGTCCATTACATTTTAGTCTACTTTTATGAATAATAAAATGTCACCCATTACACTTTTTTATGTTATATTTTGTTCAGAAACAAGATCAGTATTGTGGATGCTGGCGCGTTAGAACCTATTCTCACTTTCTTCCAATTAGATAATTTAAGCATGGAAGAACATGCAACGGCTTTATTAGCCACACTATCCGCATCACCTGTAAAACGATTAACCATCGGTGCATCCGGTGCGGTCCCGTTTCTTGTACAAATCCTTAACCAGGGTACCCCACAAGCCAAGATGGATGCAGTGATGGCTCTAACCAATCTCTCATCAGAAAAAGATAATCTTACCCTCATCCTTAAATCCCAGCCTATTCCTTACCTGGTAAACATCCTTAACCGCTCCAAAAAATCCTCAAAAATCTCAGAACGATGCACTGCTCTTCTGGAATCATTAGTCGGTTTTGAAGAAGGACGGGTCTCACTAACTAAGCAAGAAGGCGGTGTGCTGGCGGTTGTTGAGGTTATTGAGCGCGGGTCCCCACAAAACCGTGAACACGCGGTTGGTACACTTTTGACTATGTGTCAAAGTGACCGGTGTAGATATAGAGAACCAATACTTAAAGAAGGTGTGATTCCCGGTTTGTTGGAGCTCACAGTTCAAGGCACCCCGAGTTGTCAAACGAAAGCGCACGCTTTGCTTCGGTTATTGCGGGAGTCACCCTATCCGAGATCCGAACACGAGCCAGATACGCTTGAAAATATTGTGTGTGATATTATATCACAGATTGGAGGTGAGGAACAAGGTGGGAACGCAAAGAAGATGCTTGCGGATATGGTGCAAGTCAGCATGGAACAGAGTTTGAGGCATTTGCAACAAAGGGCTTTGGTGTGCACTTCATCTGAGGTTTCTTTGAAGTAAGGATGTGTTTGTTTCAATGTTCCATGAATATGGTTTATGGGCATTTTGTGAGATCAAATGTTGTTATGTAGGGAATTAAGCCAGTCCAGGCCTTTTGTGTTTGGTGGGTATCATGTGACTGGTAAATGTTGTGTCACTTGTGTGTTTAAAAAACTTTGTACATTTGATTAGTTTCTACAAGCCTTTTGAATAAATTATAATTTTGCAATTTGCATATGTTATATGGCTTTTAGAATAGACATTGTTTGATATCATTCAAGGAGCATCACTAAAAGTTGCATTGAGTGGGGATAAGGAGTGTCAAACTTTAACAGCACATTCTTGACCATTAACTTTGCTATGTTTCTAGACCAGGATTTATTAGTGGGCTTCTATGTCTCTTTTTGGTCTTAAGAATTTAAAGAAAAGCAGGGGCTAATTTGTAAATATATATCACCAAGTATTTGCTATGACTTTGGTGGTGTAATGACTATATATGTTGCACTAAAGGGATGTATACAGATTTTTTTGTACATCAACCTCACCTCTCTCAAAATTACCTATTTCAATTTCACCTATTCCCATCTTTGGCACCTCTTATATCATGAATATGGGCATCTTGTTATGATCACAATAGTTTTGCGATCCAACATCGAATTTCTACAAACACAAAGAAATATATGTTGCGTACATGTACTTTTTTTCTTGTGGAATAACTGGATTTAAAGATAATAGAAGATATGCAAGATATGATGAATGCAACCAGAAATTAATAATTTTTTACTGTCATTAAGCATTTAAGATGTGGCTCCATAGGTTCCATCATTGATGCTTAGATGTGTTTTTATTGTTTGATGTTGTAATGTGTACTATCATCGTCCTCTAGGCATCCTAATATTTTAAAATGACTCAAAATTTAGTAACCACTTCTTTTAATGAGTATTACATTTGGGCCATCAAGATTTACACCATCAAAAAATGTGGCTGTGTTTTTGTAATTAAGTAAAAACATCATACGCATACTATTAGGGTGCTATAAAGGGGAGAGTTTACACGATAGCAGTATGTAAACAAGTGAAACATTGTATAATGTAAATACACTATGTGTGTTATGAGCATACTTTAATGTATTCACTTGTGAATATACTACTTCTAGATTATAAGAACTTTAGTATAAACAAAACTTTATTTGCATACTTATTATTTAGTCACTAATGAATACACTATGTAGATCTAAACTTTATTTGCATACTTAGTTAATGTATTCGCTAACGAATACACTATGTAGATCTTAGACAATATACGGATGGTTCATATATTAGTGTATTCATGGGTGAGATACGCTACCACTCGATTCTTAGAACCTTTGTGTACTCGTACGTTGATTTTAGGATTCTTATTTAGCGTATTCAGTTATATTTACACTGTGTAAATTTTTTTTGGAATTTATTACAATTTATTCATTGGTGAGTACATGTGTGGATGGTTCACCTAACATTGGATGCTTACAACCTTGGTGTATTTGGTGGTGAATGCACCATTTATGGAATTCTAATTTAGTGTATTCACGGATGTATATTTTGAAATAGAGTTAAGTGTCATCTTATTACATATGGTTTGACCAAATATACAACTTTAGTACCTATAATTTATTTTATGCAAATAACTACCCCAGGTTCAAAAAACGTGCATTTTTAGTACCTTTTTTAACCCCGTTAATTTTCATCCGTTAAGTCCGGGGTAATTACGTAATTTCATTATTTAAATGAGGGGTGTTGGTAATTTCACTATTATATTTTTGTTTTTCTTTTTCTTTTCTTCTTTTCTTTCTCCCCGTCTATAAAACCTTTCCCCCAAATCAATATATTATAAACCCTAATTCCCCAAAATTCCAACAAACCTCAATTCCTCAAAATCGATCATGGTTATGTGCTCTTGTGGTTCGCCAACCATCATTCGAACGTCCTGGACATCATATAATCCTGGTCGATTCTATTGCTGCGCTAGGCCGGTAAAAGTTGTTTATTTTTTTTACTTAATTCATCTGTTTTGCTCCAATTTCTAATTGAATTCATAATGTTTTATTGGAAGGGACGAAACTGTGGGTTTTTTCTTTGGGTTGACCCCCCTATGTGTCAGAGAGCAGTTGCTATTATACCGGGGCTTTTGAAGTCAATTAACGAACATAAGAAAATGCAAGAAAGTTGTATGAGTAGAACTCAAAACTTGAAGAAATTGGAAGAGAAATGACAAATGAGAACAAATGGCTAAAGCAAATGCTATTAATTTCATGGGTGTTTTTCATTTGCTATTATCTATTTCATTAACTCTAGTTAGTACTCATATGTTTGACTTTAGCAATCTTATGTAATAGTGTTGTTTGTGGCCTAATGCAAGTACTCTAATGTAATTGTGTTTGTACTCTAATGTAATTATGTTTGTGTTAATGACATATGTTTAGCTCTTTATGTTTTGCAGTTTATTGAGTTTGTTTGTGTGTTGAAATGACACTTTTTGAAATGCATATGATGTTTATTGAGTTTGTTTGCTGGTTATTGTGTTTGTTTGTCAATATTGCATTCATGAAATGCATATGCATTATGCACTTTTGTCATGATAGTCAATAACATCTAGCATCCATGAAATGGCACTTTTTGACATCCAAGTCAATATTGCATTTATGAAATGCATATGCATTATACACTTTTGTAATCCAAGTCAATAACATCCATGAAATAGCCCTTTTTGGCATCCATGAAAATAGCAATTTTTGGTCAATATAGTCATCCATGAAATGCATAAACAAACTTCACAAGACAACCACTTAAACATAATAGCAACAATCTGCAACAATCCAAAAAGTTTCATAAACAAATCTACAACAATCCACAAAGTTTCATAAGCAAATCTGCAACAGTCCACAAGTTATGTCATGCAGCAATCTGCAAGTTTTCATAAACAAACTACAATGACAACCACTTAACAACAGATTTAACACTCAAACCATAATAGCATTACACAAACATTTGTCAAGAGTCTACAAAGTTTCAAAGAACATAATGCAAGCTTCAAAGTTTCATAACAAGTTTCAAAACATATAATGCAAAGACATAATAACATAAGTTTCATTACATAAACATAACAAAAGTTTCATAACTAAATTGCAGCCCCACTTTTGGTTCCAGCCCTTTTCCTCTTCTTTTTACCAGCAGCATTAGCACCAACAACTTGTTTTTTAGCCCTTGTTCTTTTAGCAGCAACCTTACCAGCCTTAACAGAACCACCTTGTGCCCTCTTGCCACATGACCTCTTGTTATGTCCCACCTGCTTGTAAGTGTCGCATATTACAGACCCACATTCCCTTGTTAATTTACCACATTTTGAAAGTTTTTGGCTTAACTCAAGAATCTCCTTAGCAGACTTCTTTCTCTTCTTCTTTGGTCTGCCTATTTGCTTGTGATACTTTAGGGCTGTTAAGGTAGTTAGGCATGGAGAGATTGGCCATAAATCCACACTATTAATTTGTTCTAAGGTTTTTGCATAAACCTTTTTCCAAGTCTCTAACCAATATGCCTCATCCACCCACCTCTCTGCTATCCCATCACCTTGTCCGTTCATGGTCATATTATAAATACAAGCCACTGCATGCCTGCAAGGCATGCCCATAAGTTCCCATCTTCTACATGAGCAAGTCCTTTGTTCCATATCTACTGCTCTTTCCTCATTGGTAGGACCAGTAACTTGATATTTGGTATTTCCATTCCAAATAACAGTGTATAGATTTGCTTTATTCTTGATTTTCTCAAATATGGTTGTGGCAACAGGTGTTAATGGCCCTTGACACTTAGCAATGGTCTTATGCACCACAGTCATCCTTTTCATCATATATTCCCTAATGTACTCAATGCAAGTAATAATTGGTTTGTCCCTTGCAAGAATCAGTTGCCGATTGAAGACCTCACAAAGATTGTTCAACAAAACATCACATTTTGGCCTAACTGCAATAAATTCAAGCAAATATAACATCAAACAACTTATATCTACATGTTAATGAAACAACTGATATGAAATAACTCATTTATCAAATAACTCATATCTACATGTTAATGAAACAACTGATATCTACATGCTAATGAAATAATGAAATGTACATACCACTGAAATAAGCTCTTGACCAGTGTCTAGGTGGGATCTCTTTCAACCAATCATGAAGTGCTTTATCTTTATCTAGTATTGCTTTCATACTTTTTTCAAATTCCTGTGATGTGGTTGCAAAGGCACATTTCTGTAGCATGTTTTTGTACATAACACCTCTCCACCTTGGCTTCATATTCTCATGTATATGCCTTAAGCAATACCTGTGTTTAGCACTTGGAAAATACTTTTGTATAGCTGGTATTATGCCCTAAACACAATAATTAAATGTATGTAAAATAATAAAAACAATCATATGTATGTAAAATAAGCAAACAATTAAATGTGTGTAAACAAACCTTTTGCCTGTCACTTATGAATGTGAAGTTAGTATTGGAGTACAGATCCAAATCTTCACCCAAACACTTCAAAAACCAGGTCCAACTAACAGTTGTCTCAGCCTCCACCAATAAGAATGCTACTGGATAAATCCCATTATTTGCATCAATTCCAATAGCTGTCAAAATCTGCCCTGGAAAGGTCCCTTTCATAAAGCACCCATCAAGACCTAGTATATCTCTACCACCAAGCTTAAACCCTTCCTTTAGTGCACCAAAGCAGATATCTATTCTCCTGAACTGCCTTGTGGGACTGCTAGGGTTGCAACAAGGTTCAATATATAGTTTCACTGTCGTACCTGGATTAGATCTAATAAGCTATTCAGCGTAATCCTTTAGATAACCATACTGAGCCTTAAAATCTCCAAGTACCTTCCTTTCAGCCATGGACTTAGCCCTGCTCATCTGATATGGGGTAATCTGCACCTGATATTTCTTTGCCAAGTCTTCTGCTAGATCTCTTGGCTTAGTGGTGGAATTGCTGCTTTTAATGGTTGGTTCAATTTCCCTAGCGAACCAATTTATTGTGCACAAGCTCACATCTCTTGTTTGCAAACAGGTGTGCTCCTTAAAGTATGTTTTAACAGTCCAACTACCTTTATTTCTAACATTGGATATGTGTAAAGTCCAAGGGCAAGTGGGTACCTGGTCTTTCTTTTTAGGTTTGGATTTTACAGAAACACCCTTTGATGTCTCACTAGAAGATGCTAGAGATCTATCCTTGGAAGTCCCAACTACTTTTATCCCATCCTCTTTACTTTCATACCTAACATGGCTTGGGTCCATACCTAAACATATCACCCTATATCTATGGTTATCATTTAGCTTAACATGTAATTGCCTCCTTGAGTCAATTGCATGTTGTTTGACCACCCACTTTATAGAATCTTTATCATCAAAAGTTTGGCCAATGTAAAAGGGAGAATTCACATTTTATGTACCTTTATTCTTCTTCCTACTAAGCCTAAGAGCTTGTTCCAATGGTGTCTCATCACCACTAGCACTATCAAACTCCTCTATATCAATCAAACCTAAAGCTTCATCTCCATTTCCATCATCTTCTTCACCTTCATCACTTATGTCAAAGTCCACAGCAGCCCTAAATTCATCTTTATCATTTACATCTATATCATCATCTAAGTAATCTTCATCTATTATGTAATCAGAATCTTCACTCTCATCACTCCCATCATCTGACCCCTTAGCAGACTTCTCACTACCATCATCTGACCCCTCACCACTCCAATCATCATCCCCCTTATCACCCCCATCATGTGACCCCTCAATAGCCTCCTCAACAATACCCTCATCACTACTAAACTGATAACCCTCCTCAACAATACCCTCCTCAACATTCAAATCTTTAACAACTTTCTCAACATTCATTTTTTTCCTAGGATCATCATCATCATCATCATCATCGTACTCAGTATATCCCACCAATAGCAAAGCTATAGTAGGGTCTGGGGAGGGTAAGATGTAGACAGCCTTACCTCTACCCCATAAGGATAGAGAGGCTGCTTCCGGTGAGACCCCCGGCTCGATAGTAGTTTTGCATCAAGCCTTGGACATAAGGCACATAGCACTCAATCATCGGGACACCGGCTGATCGGTGCATGTACCCTTGTCTTTCGGCTATCAACGCCACTACATGATGCCTGATTAACCGTCCGTCACTTTTAACGTTATTTTCACGAGATTAGTAAAATAACATCAAAATTAGTGCAATTTCACTTTTGTCCACCCGAGGGTTCACACATATATACATCATATGTGCGCACCGCAAGCAGGGCTAAATTTAGTGCAATTTCACTTTTTCCTAGGATGTGTTTTGAAATGTTCAACATACACCTCAATAACTCTAGTATGCTTAACATGTTCAATCATTTCAATCACATCCTTATCACTACCTAATGGTCTTAAACCAACATCTAAGTCTATTCCATGGACCCTGTAATGGTATCCTACCACATCTTCTTCTAAATAACCTAGTTCTTCAACCATATTTTTTAGAATGATCACTGAAAAATACTCAGAATGCACCTTATCAATAAAGTCCACATGACCCATATTGTATCTTCTACCTCCTGGACCATTGTTAAACTTGCCACCATAGTGAATTTTTAGTGTAAACTAGTATGGGTCGTTTGCTGAAAATTTAAAATAGAAAACATGTTACAACAACAAATTGATTTAACAAGATGATTGAACAAGAATTTGATTTAACTCATCATATTCATCATCGGGTTCGAAGTTTGAAAACTCCTATCTCACAACCCACAATTCAGCCATACACGATCACGATTGTGGGGAATCGATGATCAGCAGAAGCACCTTATCGATCGCGATTGGAGAATTTAGGGCTAACTTTTGAGAATTAGGGCTAGTGTTTTAGGAACTGGTAATTATATTCTGGTAACGAATATAAAACAAGGAGAGATCAAAATAAAAGAAGAAAACAAATAATAATGAAATTACGTAAATACCCTGGACTTAACGGATGAAAATTGACAGGTTAAAAAAGGTACCAAAAATGCACATTTTTTGAATCTGGGGTAGTCATATGCATAAAATAAATTATAGGTACTAAAGCTGCATAATTGTTAACCCATAGGTACTAAAATAACACTTAACTCTTTAAAACATAATTTGGTGTATTCATTAAAGGATATACTGTATGCGAATAATTCACATATATGGTGTGCATACACCATTATTGAATTATTCTAATATTAGTTTTTTGTTGGTGAATAAATTTTGTTGGTCCTAAAGTGGATGATATTAAAAAAATCATACTTGATGACTAATGATGCTAAAAAAAAGATGATTTATCCATAATAGAGATTTTACAAGTAGAGGTGGAAATATGTATGGGTTGAGTTGGATATGGGTGATGGGTTAGAACGGGTTTAGGTCAGAATGGGTATGGGTTAGGGATGAGCAATTTCGGGATTGGTACCGATTGGTACCGGTACCGGTACCGAAATCGGTACCAATTTGGTACCGTCGGTAATGAATCGGTACAAAAATTTTGAGTTTCGGTATCGGTACCGGTACCGAAACGAATATTTCAGTACCGGTACAAAAAATTTGCGAATTTCGGGACCGGGATTTTCGGTATCGGTACGGTACCGATCTCATCCCTAGTATGGGTTAGGATGGATTTTTAAAATAGAGGGTTAGAATGGGTATGGGTCAAGATAGGTAAGGTTATTCCATCTTGATTCAAGTAAAGGTTAAAATGCAAAAGGTTTTAAAAACCCCTCAAAAAAATATTCAAAAAATTTAATAAAAAATTAATAACTCGAAATATAAATAAAAAAAACAAAAACTAAAATAACTAAAATGTCTCCCCCGTCGTCCTCAATCATAAAAAAAAATACTAGGTTTCGTCTCGGTTCATGTTCGGTTTTTTTCGGTTCATTTTTTGCTTTTTTTCGTTTCAGTATCTATTCGGTTTCATTGTTTTTGGTTTTTGTTCAGTTTCGATTTCTCCGTTTTATTCGGTTTAGGATGGGTGTGGGTCAAGAATCAAGATGGTAAAGTTAACCCATCTTGAACTAAATAAATGTTAAAATACAAAGGGTTTCAAAAACTATTCAAAAAAATTAATAAAAATATATTAACTCAAAATATAAATCGAAAAAGCAAAAAGTAAAATAACTAAAATGTTTCCTCTGTCTTCCTCGTTCATTAAAAAAAAACTCGATTTTGTCTCGGTTCAGGTTCAGTTTTTTTCTCTTCGGTTTTGCTTTTTTTTTTCACTTCGGTCGGTTTCGGTATATGTTCGGTTTCGATTTCTCGGTTACTATTCAGTTCCGTTGGTTTTGTTTGAAATAAAATTGGATAAATCTTGTTTTAGTCCATTCTATCCCATAAACAAACCCATTCTAACCTATAACCAAAAGTTACTAACATATTCCTAACCCATCTTAACCTTCTTGCAAAATTCTTTTAATCTATCTTGAGTCCTTACCCCTCTCAATTTTAAAAGTTATCCAGATTGACCCAAAACAATCCATTTATGTTTGTTTTGTCACCCTTAATTACAAGTATAACATACAAAATATATATGATTTGCGTATAATTATATTTAATCAATGTAAGATTATAAAATTGTATTCAACTCAAAACACACACTTTCTCCTTAAAGCTCTTTCAGAGAATACACATAATACAAGTATGATTTTTATGTATGGGTTCAAGTTCCACTTGTGACAAAATAGGGGTTCCAGGTTAGGCTAGGGGGTTTTCTCACCTAAAGTGAGTTTCCTTTTGAGGTGGTATCCAGGTCGAGACTGATAGGAACAGACTGATATACGAGCTCCCCTACATTGACATGCCAGCCTAGAGGCTCAAGGTTTCGTACTCGGGGAACATAGATGATCGGGTGGACCAGTTTCCCGTCAGTAATTCAAATTGCCATTTAAAAAACAAAAGGATTAGTGCTTTAGAGGTACCCGATAACTTTCTCTATGGAAGGCCGCCGATTTAGGTCCCATATATGCCGTGCGTGAGCCTGGTGCTTTACCACATTGAGCATTTGGGTGTGGGTTTCTCTAGAATCGGTGACGAGCTGGGTCACCAGCGTTATCTATGATCCCGAACATGGATGGCCTTTTGCTATGCAAGGTTTTGTTGGTTCATTCAAAAAGTATTTTTATATATAAATATAAAAATAATAATAATCTATAGTTGAGTATAACAAGCAATAAGGATCCGGTACGATCTTGTGTTGCTCATGGTTGTTGATTTCAATAAAAACCATGCTGGTATAATTTTTTATAAGATTATTAGTACTATGTAGCAGGCATAATCGTAACCACTCACTTTGACCGACTGCCCTAAAATCTTTATTTCTTTGGATGCAAACCCCTTCCTGATCTCGTACAACACAAGTCAACATTCACATTCATATTTTCTTCTTCTTCTTCTTCTCTGGTTGATGATTAGGAGCATTATTCATCACTTCTCCATCTCAACCGATCGCTTATCCGTTTTCAGGCAATTCAGTCCCTACATTTCACTCTTTTAGCTTATACATACGTAACCTTAATTCGATTCAATTGATTCAGTTTGAACAAGCGCAATGGCACCTCCGATTCTATCGCTAGCCTTACCCTCCGAAACCGGTAGGGTTCTCAGTATTCAGTCGCACACCGTTCAGGTTTGTTTTTGTTATTTACACTTATTATTACTGGAAATTGACGCTGTTTGATTACCGATTACTGTGCTTAATGACCTAGATTGTTGAGAAATTGCTTATTTTGATTATTGATGTGTGAGAGGTTGCTTGAAAGTATTCTACTAATTCACACCAATTGCACTTGTTATATTTGAATTAAACTTTATCTAAGTTATCCTTTCATCGATCAACTCTATGTGTTGTGGTAAAAGTAAATGCATGTCTGTAACTAACACTCAAAACGGACTATTATACATAAGAATCCTTGCATAAGAGCAGGTACTAATAACTAACAATTGAAGACTTCCTTAGTTTGTTTGACTGATACAAACTGCACATTTGTGTATCTCAAATATGCATTGATGAATTAGTAAGGAATATGAATATGATACAAAGCAGTAACTCAGCTGTGACTGTGGGCCATAATGTGGACAGTTTATGTTATTAGGTATCTTACAAGTGTTTTATCCTCTCTTTTACGATAGGGTTATGTTGGCAACAAGTCAGCTGTCTTCCCGCTTCAGCTACTTGGTTATGATGTTGATCCGATCATGTCGGTTCAATTCTCAAACCATACAGGCAAGCTTAATGTCTCTATATCTGACACAAACTCTGTGTTATATTTAATTCTTTTTGAATATCAATTATATCAAAATTTTGCAGGATACCCGACTTTCAAGGGCCAAGTTCTGAACGGAAAACAACTTTGGGAGTTGATAGAAGGCCTAGAAGCCAATAATCTGTTATACTACACCCATCTATTGACAGGTATTTGCTAGATAGTAATTCAGTTTTTCTGTCTTCTATACAATAAATTTCATAATCTTAGCATAACGTAACAGAGTTGGATTTGAGTTTGTTTGAGTATTTTACATCAGTTGTTCTTGATGCTTTTACAGGTTACATTGGTTCAGTTTCTTTCCTGGATACTGTATTAGAAGTAGTCAGTAAGCTTCGCTCCATCAATCCAGCACTTACATATGGTGAGTCATTAGCTGATATGGCATGAATCTTTGATTAACAAATTTAGTTGATTTGATCAACTGTTTTACTTCATAAAGAAATTCATATAAATTATTTGAGTCATGTAAAATGTGAATACATCGGGATAGTCAGCATCTGGATTTCCAATAATTTGAAAGCTGGAAATTTTGATAAAGTGAAATCGATATAGGTTGGTGATGAAGTTAGAGTGGCACATTTTCCATCTTTACACATCCGCACATATGTAGATGATGTTTCATGTGCTTTATAGTTTATTCTGTAAAATCTAGAACTTGCAAGTGTAAATTGCATGTATGATGCTAGTGTCATCTACTGATCTACCCATTTCTACAAAGTAAATTTGATTGATTTGTAGAAATCTAAAATCTTGTCAATATTTCCCTCATCAATATATGTTACTACTAAGTGCTGTAATGTGAGTATGTGATCAGCATGCGAGGATTTATATCTGTATGCCCCTAAATCATGTTGCTAGCTTCCACAACTATATCATGAAAAATCATTTATTGAAGAATGTACACAAAGTTTATTCAGGGATTTTGGTTGCAAAATAACATTCCCATTTCTTCTAAGCAAGTTCTTAGAATAATGTGTAGTGGTGTTTTTATATTGACAGGACTACCAAAAATTCCAGTGTTCCTAAATTTAGTTATCAATCAAAGTTAGTAGGCATGCATGACTAGTTTTAATTCAAGGCATGACTTTCTGAATTCTTAGTTGTTAGTTCTTTTTATGGTTGAGGTTGCTCTGCGACTATTCAAGAAGAGGGATGTTTTTTAAGTATATATTGTGTGTTTTATGTTTGTTCTGTCAGTTTGTGATCCAGTGATGGGTGATGATGGAAAGCTGTATGTTCCTGAAGAATTGGTGGCTGTATATCGGGAAAAGGTATCCTCTTGGTACCCACTGAATACAATTATGCAATTACACTTATGAATGCTTTTGTATTTCAAACTTCAGTACTTGACCAATCAATAAAAGTAGTTAATCAAAAAACCAGAATTCATGTATACATACAATTCTCCATGTGACAAACATACTGTTTCTCATCCCTCCTTTTTTAAGCGTGCTTTTAATCCCATTTTACAGTTAACCGCCAGCTCATTCTATTCTTTGTCTGTAGGTTGTCCCTGTTGCTTCAATGTTGACTCCCAATCAGTTTGAAGCTGAAAAATTGACTGGATTCAGGTACGTTAAGGCTTTAGGCATCCTATTTAGATTATAAAGTCTCAATTATAGCTTTTTTGAAGTTTAAATAACAGGTGGGTTCTGGGTCATATATTATTGATAGTTCCATAATCCTTATAAAGTAGTTATTTATATATGCAGAATTGCTTCTGAGCAAGATGGACGGGAAGCATGTAGGCATCTTCATGCTGCTGGTCCATCAAAGGTCCATCTTTTAGTACTCTAGTTTCTATAGTCTTTAACGTTTTTCCTAAAACTAGTTTTATTAATGCTACTGCATTAGTTTCTTAGAGTTAAAACCACATTCACTATTGGTTCATCTGTTGTATCTAATATGTCCTCAGGTTGTGATAACAAGCATATGCATCGATGGGACTCTTCTTCTAATTGGAAGTCATGAGAAAGAAAAGGTTACATTCTTAGATATTTGCTGTTTCTGCATACAACTTTTTTAAATCTTTAGTTTAAATTCATTCTTTAATCTGACTTTTAACCATGATAGGGTCAATCTCCTGTGCAATTCAAGATTGTGATCCCTAAAATCCCTGCATATTTCACAGTATGACTTTTTTTCTGACTCGTTCGGTCAATAAAACCTTTTATTGGTGATCATCGAGGTTGTTTGACGTCTCCAATTTTGTGTTTGCAGGGGACAGGAGACTTGACGACTGCGTTATTACTTGGATGGAGCAATGTAACACAATTTCTTATTAAATTCCCCTTTTTATTATTTTTATTTAATTTTGTATCTTATAGGCAGTTTATTTGTCCTCCAGAAATATCCCAACAACCTTGAGAAGGCAGCCGAGCTTGCTGTATCTAGCTTACAGGTATTTCATGTTCCTATTGTAAGGCCTGTAAACGAACCGAACGAACATGAATGGGCCATGTGCCCATGTTCATGATTGTTTGTTTGACTTTAACCAAACATACGAGTGAACACGAACAATTAAACGAACAAGGTTTTCTTGTTTGCGTTCGTTCGTCAAAAAAATGAATGAGTTCGTTTGTTCAAAAATGTGAACGAACGAACATAACTGATTAAGATGAACAAACATTATTGAGTGAAAACCAATTAAAAAAGTGAGTGTGAACATCAAGGCCTAAAAATTTAATAAAGTTAACTAACTTCTAATGGACCTAAAAATTTATATAACTATATAAACAAACGAACTTTCGTAAAAGAACAAACATAAACAAATTTAAATGAATGAACGTGATCAGGCGTTTACGAACATTAATGAATGAACTAAACATGTGTTCACGTTCGTTCTTTTAACTAAATGAACAAACACTGTTGTATGTGTTCGTTCATTTATTGAATAGACGAACCTTTGCTGAACGGTTCACGAATAGTTTATTGATTGTTCAATTCGCGTTTACCTGCCTACTTACTGTGGGCAATAGGCAAGTCTAAGTTGTCTAACCCAACCTGTGGGTTGCTTGGGTTAAAATATGGATCTTATATCGAACATATATTTACTTACACTTTGAATCTATTAACAAGCATGTATATTTTGGTTAATTTGAATTATTTTTGTGTATTAGTGGTGTTTAAGGATGTGTTATATAACATGTGCAGGCGCTTCTGAGTCGAACGTTAAAGGATTATGAAAAGGCTGGGTATGATCCGCAAACAAGCAGCTTGGAGATTAGATTGATTCAGAGTCAAGACGATATTCGAGGCCCTGAAATTAATTACAAAGCGCAGTTATATGATTAATATGATGTAAAATTAAGTCGGGTATAATCACAACGCTTCAAAACTTTTCTTATACAAACGGTAAGGGGCTACATTTGTGTAATGGACTCTAGGATTTTACATTAATCAAACTCGAATTTTCATTATTTCGTGACGTATATCTACGTCGAGTCGTTTGTCAGTTAAAACAAGTCTTCATAATATATTTAAATCTCATCAAGTTTGAATATGAGATAGTAGACACAAAACAGATTGTAGTCTAATGTCTATCTTATAAATTACTAGTCTCACCATTCTTTTCTACAAAATTGATTAATTGTATCAGTTTATTACGCTAAACTCACTTGACCATAATTTTATGCTTGATAGTTGATAAGAAAGTTGTACTGACACTCTTGATCTCCATTCCCATAGCAACGCCTATGTTACATGACAAGAATAATGGTGTATATGTTATTTTGGTGATTTTAATGTTATCAAAATTATTTTGATATTAAAGAAATGTGTTTGATTGAATCATTGAATGTATAGTTTTGGGCCTTGTTTAGAGGTGTACAAGATCAGTTTTTTCCCAAACCAAACATTTTATAAACCGAACCGGTTTGGTCAAAGCCTAGTCAAAACAGTTTGACTCAAATCGGTTTGGTTTAGAAGCCGGCTTAGGAGCAAGAGAGGTCGACCTGGTCCAGCTCGGTTCGGTTCGGTTTAGAACCGGTTTAAAACTTTTTTTTTCTCCAACGCAGTTCGGTTTTAAAACCGGTTTGGTAGATCATAAGGGGAACCAGTTCCAGAATCAGCGGTTTGGGAACCTGTTTTATTGTCAAACCAGTTATGTTTGCATAGAACTGGTCTCAAACCGGTTTTTTAGTACACCTCTAGACTTATTGGGCATTGACATGCGTTGTTAGCGGGTCCATTATTTTTACACAAAGATATACTATATGTCAATAAGACTAACATACCAAGTCATTTTGATGCTAAAGACAGTGTATGATTGATGGTACATTTTTTACCTTAATGGTAGACGACATGATGACAACCTTCAAGATGGGAAGTAGTCCCCACGAGAGGCACGTCAAACAATTGGGTTGGGACTTGGGAGGTGCAGGATGTACTAGGAAGTATTTCTTGATTTGAGGATAATTTTTTACATGTAAGAAGGATATGCCGAAGAGTAGTTACGGAATATACTTAGGAACACCGTTCCCCTCTATCGGAATAGGATGCAGAACTTCAAAATTGACGGTACTGATGAAGTTTTGCCGATACCATACTCTTCCCCAATGTTTTCATAATCGGATATGACAGCGAACCAGTTCAACCGGTCAGGCTGGCTGAACAACTTTTGCTAAAAAAAATGCTGAAAAAAAATTCAAAAAAAAAAAACTTTTTTAATAGAAAACCGGTTCAGCCGGTCCGGTTTTCCGGTCGGACCGGTGAACCGGTTCAGGTCAGCCGGTTTTCTAGGAACCAAGCGGACTGCAAAGAACCGGACTGGTCATTGGACTGAATTCTGGCCGGACCGGTCGACCGGCCAGTCCGGTCTCAACGACATTGCTCTTCACTCTAATGGTTGTCATGTGTTAGTGTGCTAGTGTATGCTAAACAAAAAGTCACAATTGATTATAACAAGTTATCTTAGTGTTAAAAAGATGCGCATGATTAGATACATTTTTTATGGCGAAAATGGACAGTGTCACACATTAAAGTTATTTGAGTTTTAATGACATATGTTAGATGATAAGTTAATGACCTACGATTTAGTGGTCTATTGGTATGGTGCTTGCCCTTTCACAAGTGTGGTAACATATTTAAATCCTTGCGAATGCAAGATAAATTGGATTTAAGGTGGAAAAAAAATGCCGTTTAAAGAAAAATGATAAGTCAAAAGGTGTAACTAAAATAGAGAACTGCTTGTGCACGGAATAACTACATTTTTTTTTTCTCTTGGTATGAATCTACCTCCCATCCCAAGACTTAGGGAATCATACACATGCGAAAACCATTTCTTGCTATAGGTGAATCCTAATTATCCTACTTCTTTCAGATTGACTCCTAGCTATGTTTAGATATGTGAACTCCTTAACAAAGGACTTCGAGTGAAGCTAGATTGACACGTATGCAAACGGATCAAATTTAAATTATGAGATTATTAAATTCAACGAACCCGCTAAAATATAGTTAAAATATAAAGCAATTTAAAACCCTTTAAAAAACAACCAGACAAGTAGTTGGACCCCACCTGTGACAATCTTCGATTTCGGGTTAAATTGTATTTATTTTGTATTTGTTTTTATGTTGTAAACCGATCCGATTTATATCCCGAACATTTCAAATATATAAAATATTGGATTTTGTGTTACTAAAACATTCCCGCTTGTCTAATTTGAAAAACCCCTTTTACGGATTCGAAAACGGATTTAAAACGCTCAAGATACATCAAAAACGAACTTCTGGACGCGAACCGACGTGCTGACCAGCAGCAGATCAGCAGCAGACCAGCAGCCCATTTTTTTATTTTTTATTTTTTTGTTGTTTTGTGACTTGTCTTGACCCCTCTTGCATGCAAACCTTGATATCACACCCCATGCTTGACCCTTTCAACCCACTTTATATATACACCCCTATCCCTTTCATTAATCCTTGTTCATTCATCTCTTTCTCTTCCAATTCTCAAGCATTCAAAGGTGTTCTTCATATTTTTGTTGGCAGTTTGACTTTCCAAAGTCAAACTTACCATAGTCTTACATTATAATCAACTTGTTAACACTTATTTATACTTGAAGATTGTTATACAACATATATATAATAGCACCCTTTGTACCTTCGGTGGGCATTTCTCCGGTCTCGGTCGGTTAAGTGTCCGGCCCATAAGACAAAGCTACATGGAGGACTCGTAGTAGTCCTTGATTATATATATTTTCCGCATCTAACTATCAAACTAGTTATACTTGTTTAACTTCTGCTCATCTTAGTTTTATTTTACATTTTGAGTTCCATGGTTATGGGTTTGTAGAGACTAGCCTTGGTTTTTCCGTAAATAGCTCCAAACCGGAAGCCTAACTCTTGTTTACTAGTTTGTTTAAATAGTTGTATAAACATGTTTTATGTAAGATTTGAGTTTCTAAAATCATTTTAATTAGTTCCATGGTTATGGGTTTGTAGAATCTAACCTCGGTCTTATCCCGAAATAAGATCCGAACCGAAAACCGAACTTTCGTTTAAAGACTTTGTTGTTGACTTCTTGTATGTAAAAATTTGGTATTATTATTTATAAATTATTTTACAAGTTCTATGATGTTTGGACATGTGGTAACCATTCTTGGCCTTATTCCAAGATAAAAAAAACCGAACCAAACCGAACTAAACCAAGTTTACTCGCTTAAGACACACAAGTGTGTTTTTAACCATTAAAGCTTATATATTTCTTTAAAAATACTTTATAAACTGATTTTAATTATTTTCACAAAGTACTCGGAATGTTGAATCCAACTTGATCTTATAACAAAGTTTGGACCGACTAAACCGAACACTCGATTAACGGACGTTGTTAGTTCTAAAACAATAGAACTACATACTTGGTTAAGTCTCTTTAAGATTTATTGAGTTATCTCATACATTTATTATTTTGGGAAAGTTGACTTTGGGTTTGGTCAAGTCACCAAGACCCGAACCGACCACCCGAACACTCGTTAAAACCCGTTTTAGTATCTATATTATAAAGGGACTTGTTTTCTTGCATTTTTACCCACCTTATTACTTAACATAGGTTGAGAAAAATTAAGGGCTAGATACTTTAACCCGGTTTCGAGCAAACTTACATTTTTAAAGGACTATTATTATAACTTCTTAAATATTTACATTTTAAACCTTAAACTTTAAATTGTTTATATTTCTTATCATTTATTTTCATTTAAAGACTTCCAATACAACTTTTCTAATACAAGACTTCTTCTCCTTTAGGCTTCGTTCGTTAAACTCATCGTTTCGGTTAATCTCCAAATCATCAAATCTTTCAAGTTTGTTACTTGAATGTGAGTACTTTCATCCCCCATTTTCACTCTTTTATATTTCGGAGGTGACATTGCAAACTTATTCAAATCCAAATGATTTAAACTTGAGTCTTAAACCACAAACTTTATTGTATACTTCACTTAAATAAATGCTCGATTTGGTGATTATATGCTTATATGTTTAAGTGCTAATGTGTTTACCGCTTTTGGATGGTTGATTCATAAATCCGAGTATATCTGGCATCCCCTTATAGAAAGGTGTCGTTAATGTATTCTTATTAACGATTTCATACAAAATCCGAGTATATTTGGCATCCCCTTATAGAAAGGTGTCGTTAATGTATTCTTATTAGCGATTTCATTTATCTAAATTGTTGCTATTATTTATTGTTTTATATACAAGTTGTGGAATTTCATATTATATATCTATTGTTCAAAAACTATGAAATTGCTCACCAACCTTTGTGTTGACAAAATCTATTTATGCAATGTTACAGGTTTAACTTTAGGTTGACTCGAGGACTTGAAGAAAAAAAAAACGTTATCGAGACTATTAGGATATTAGCAAAACGAACAATATATTATTTACTATGATTTGAATTTGGTTATTGTATGAACAAGTTATGTGACTCTTTGTGTTTTTATGAATTTAAATGAGTTGATTAAATATTGTCACTTAATAGTGTTGTGTGCGATGAACAATCGGTTGCGCCCCGACGTTTCCGTCATGGTCGGGGTGTGACACCACCTTTTTCAATGAAGAAACCGAAAACCTCCACAAGCTCTCTTGGCCGGAACGCTCCCCTGTAACACGATGTGTAACGCCTAGGCCTTTAATGTGGAAAATGGTCCCAAATTTTCAACATTTTACTTATGAATTTTAAGCCTATTAATTAAATGGATTTACCACGAGTATTTATATGTTTTTTTTTAATTTAATTATACTTGTCGGACCATTTGTAATGGTAACTCACCATCATAAAACATTACATTGACATCCTTGTCATAATGATATTATACAAAAGTGTAGTGCTATAACCCCATAGAACTCTCTTAACCATTACATAAATTGATAAATATTATTATTTTTCTTTCTTTTCTATATTTTTTAAAACACACTAAACTTTTATAAAAAAAATCAAGATTTTATAATAAAAATAAAAAATAATAAAATCATGATCCCATATTTTATTTAAATAAAAATAAAATATTTCAAAAGGTACATAATAAAAAAAAAACTTAAAATACTTATAAAAAAAAAAGATATAATATGTGCTGGGCTTTAGTAATAATAATAAAAAAAACCCAATTTAAATGATTTGTATTAGGTTTTGTTTTTTCTCTATTTACCATTTACAGGTTGTTTGTCGAAGGTCTTGTTCAAAAAATTTGAGCTTCATCTTTTTTATTCTCTTCTCATCTCAACCCACAAATATTTGGAATGATTCAAGATAACGTTGCTTTATTCAAGAAATCCAGGACGCGTCAGGGAAAAAAATACCCCATGGTCCAGGGGTAGTGTTTTGGATGTCATGGGGGTGCTATAGTGCTTCAAACGCCTTGTCCACATGATCTAAGTATAAAAGTAATACAACTTTAACTTATTTAATATTTTAATAATTTAATTTTCTGCAATAACTTGGTGGTTGCAATCCAATATTTTTCTAAACACGCATTCCAACATATACATTTTATTATAAACCAAGTTGTATTCAAAATAAAACGTCTTTACTGTAGTAAACTATACTTAGTGTCAGTGTTGCTACTTACAGAAGTAACAGAACCGATATTGATCGAACAATATTGGTACTAGTGTATCGGCATTCGTATTTTTTGCTTTTGACTCCATATACTTTTGGATATATCACGGTTTTATTTTTCAAGTTACATGGTACAATTTATTATCGGTAATTTTAGCTATGTGAACATCTATTTACATAGATACTCGTTAACATCTAAGGATACGCTACAAAAATGATGTATAATTGTTACAATACTGTCCGCCGCAACGCAAGAGTACCTTTGCGAGCTGTACATTATTTAAGAAAAATGAGAAAATTACTGTTTGAGTCCATGTGGTTTTAAGGCGGAGGCACAATGAGTCGCCGAAAATTTTTTTGAACTGGTTGAGTCCCTGTGGTTTCAGAAACGAACCATTTGAGTCCCTGCCGTTACTTAACTTTCAGGGTAAAACTTTCATTTTACTGAAACCATAGGGACTCAAATTGTTCGTTTCTGAAACCACAGGGACTCAACCAGTTCAAAATTTTTTCAAGGACTCATTGTATCCCCGCCCTAAAACCACATGGACGCAAACAATAATTTTCTCAAGAAAAATTACATCAAAGTCGTGCAACCTTTCTGGCATTGTCCATTAATATGATGCTCTAATATGGACAAAGCAATAATCGTTAATCCCAAAACCATTTCTTAGGCTTGCCCGCCCATTCTTAAACTTCATATACAAACAAGTCCAATTTCTGTATTTCACTTAAAATTAGCCATCATTCCGATTTCAGGCAATTTCGGATCTTGATAATAAGCTCGCTATGGCATATAAATGCTGTGGAAAAGATAGCACCGACGATTTCGATATGCAAAGGATCGGAAACTTTCTAAGTTGTGCTTCTAGAGGTGATAGGGTTGGGCTTAATTTGATGCTGAGAGATGGAATATCTCCTAATGTACAGGATTATGATAAAAGGACTGCACTTCATCTGGCTGCTAGTGAAGGTCATGCCTCCATTGTAGAGCTTTTGCTATACTACAAAGCTGATGTTAATCTTGATGATCGATGGAACCGAACCGTAAGGATTAATTAGCTTTTGTTTATGAATTTTCTAGGGCTTGAATGATTTGAATTGTGTTAATGATATTGTTTGTTGTTTATGTGTAGCCGTTGACAGATGCAAGGCTTTATGGGCATAGGGATATATGCAGGATTCTTGAAGTGAATGGAGGCAAGGATTCTGTGATGAACAGTCCAATGGTAATCTCATCTTTTACAAAACTTCATTTGTAAGTTTACAATGTAGAGGGAGTTAACTTTCATCAAATGTATTGTTTGTAAACTATATTGCTTGTTCTTGGACGTTTGGTACACCATATTAAAATACTAAAACTTCAACATTTTGTTTGATGGTCTTTCTTATTTTTTTTTATATTTTATATCCATTTATTGATTATATGAGTTGAACACAAACAAACATATTTTTTTAATGTACTAATAAAAAAAAATCCATTCATTAAAGTATTCTTCTTCTATCGTTACTTTGTTTGGTTAAACTTAAAGTAACGTATACAAACAAGGTCATATTCATATTCGTCCGATATTCATTTACAGACCTTCCCATGATGCATAGTTCGCAGTTAAAGTGGGTTCCTTAGACCACTCCCATTAGCAAACTATTAGTGGTTTGTTTCAATCTTTGAGAAAATAAAAATCAAAAATCAAACAAATAGACCAAACTAGTTTGCACAACCAAACCAATTTGTAAGCTAGTTCACTGCCACATGTCAAGATATCTATGGTCTTCTTTTTAATTTTTTCCCTTTTCCTTTCACACTAATTAGTTTTAATATTTAATTTAAAAAAAAATCTCAAAACACAGCCTTGTTCAGTTTTTTTAACATACTTATATAAATTTCATTGAAAACATATTTGTAAAATATATATATTTTTAATATAAGATAAATATTAATCATTACCGATTTTTTTAATTTTTTTTTAGATATTTTTAAATCAAACATATATTGTTTATTTTTAGATGAGGAAATTATTTTTTATTTTTATAGTCACTTTCAATATACAGGATAATTATAAATTATATTTATTTAATAGAAAATTGTGAGAGTTGATAGTCAATGAGTGTTGAAAGTTTGATTGGATTGGATTGAATTGATAAAACAGAAAGAAATTAATTTATAATAAAAATTGGTTTGAGTTTGGCTTGTGGCAAGCATTTTGAAAATGATTATGTATGTTATTGAAAAATGAGACATTTACGATGGAAATTTGCGACCATAAAAATCAGTCACAAACTTAGCGGCAAATTTGGAACTAAAACCATAATAGTCGCAAAATTAGCTACCGCAACTAATCTGGTCGCAAAATGGTTGCAAAATTTGTGACAGTTAAATTCGGTTGTGAAAACTGACATTAATTTAAATTAAAATGCGTGCCGAAAAATTTAAAAACTAATAAAGATAAAAATAAAAATAAAATATGGCAACAAATCCATGACAAACACCTATAGTTAATTTCTAGTAGTAACAAACCAAGCGTATGAATGTTTTTATTTGTTTGAACTTCCTAACAATTCAACAACTAATCATACGATTAGAGCATCTATAAATGATGATTTCACCATTCTTTAGACAGTTGTTGCTGATGAAGATGCAAAGGAAGTTAATATTGACATTTCTGAAATTAAATCAGAACACTCAGAAAGAATTGAACAGGTTTTAACTATGAACACTGGGTTGTATATATATCCCTCTTAATTCAACATTACTCGAGTCCTAATCGTGCTTTCTTGCCCTCTTATCAGGGTGTAATGGGCAACTCCGAAATGGTCAAGTGGCGTGGAACATGGGTCGTCAAAACAATAATCGAGCGACAGATAGACTTCCCGGTTAAAATGTTTGTACATCATGTTTTCCTACAAACTAAAACTAGAAACTAACATGTTTCTTTGTTTTTTTTTTTCAAATGTTGTGCCTAGGGTTTTGTCAGCTAACGATATTACGCAGTTAAGGGAACTTCGTCATCCAAATATACTGCAGTTTCTTGGTTCTATAATGCATGATGGACAAATGATCCTCATAACAGAACATTTGCCAAGAGTAATCAATTTGGTTTTATGTAGTTGTTCTCTCTCAAATCTGTATTTTGTTTATGATTCAATGGTCTCTATTTTGGTTAATCTTCTTTGTTAGGGAAGTTTGTATGATATTTTGATCAAGAGGGTTGGACTTGATCTATCACTAGCTTTGCGGTTTGCACTAGATATTGCTAGGTATTGTTCGTCCCAATTACTACTTGTCTTAGTACACACTACATAGACATAGGCAAATTTCACATCGCTCTTAGTCGATGCTGTCAGGCCTCAAATTAGGGGGTGTTTGGGATTCTTTATTTTCATCAACTTATAACTTATAAACTTTTTGAAAAGTTAATAAGGTATATAAGGTGTTTGGCAAACTATAAGGCCTTATGGATTTTAACTTATGGAGAAGACAAAATAAAGAGGTTTTGAAAAGTTATCAACTGATAAGTTGGACACGCACATACATGAAGATGAGGGGATTCACAAATAATAATTGATATAATTATATTAGTAGTGAATAATAGATATTTGTGAAAATGACTTTCTTTTTATATAAGATGCTATGTTTACATATTTAAGAATTATTACACTATTATTCGTATAAACACATGAAAATGCATTACTTAAAATTGAATTTTATAATTATATACACACACATCAGTATGCATGTTTGAATGGGAGAAATCTCGATATGCAAACTCAAAGTGAGCAACACTGATAATATTGGTCGTTATAAGGGGTCGAATGTTATAGACAGCTTGAAGTTTGTTTAAAATTGAAATTTTATTTTATTTAAGAAATATATGACACAATATCATTACATTGTATTGACAGGGGGATGAATTACCTTCATCATCACAAGCCCTGCCCAATAATTCACAATCATCTGGACCCTAAGTAAGTTTATGAAGTATTTAGCATAACATGCATCACATTTGCAGTTACAACAAAGCTAAAGCTTCATTTTGCATTTTCTTTAGAAACTTATTGCAAGATGAAGGTGGCCATTTGAAGATTGGTGAATATTGGATCCAAATGTTGTATGAGCTACACCCAAATCAAGAACGTACGTACAATTCATCGGCTTCTTTTTTCTTAAGCTCTTATGTTAAATTCCCATGTCCGGTGAATCGTTTCATGTTTTTAGGTCAACAATATTCGAGCACTCTAAACCGGCATCTAATCAATAAAGGAAGAGACATCCAATCTTTTGGACTCATATTTTATCAGGTAATGATACGCTCTTTCAAGTATTTAAATTAGGGGTGTCACACTTTCACCTGACAAGAAATTCACAAGTTTGGCTTTTAAAGTTTCAAGTTAAGTGGACCTTGTCGCGAGTTCATGTGTCGGACACAACTAATTAACACCCCTACTTTCTATATATGAACATGAGACACTTGGATCAATAATTACATTAACAATGTCAATAACTGTTTCATTGTAGATGGTTGAAGCAAAGTACATGCCTGGCTTGATCAATGATTCTGAACTGAAATTCAGTAGTAAATGTCCAGCAAGGATTCAACAGTAAGCCAATATATATCATTGCATATCCCATTGATCATCCTTTCCATAACGTTTATGATGTTCATTGCGCTCAGGTTGATAAGGCAGTGCATTAGTGATGTTGTTTTTCGCCCAGACTTTAGTGGCATCATCGACACGCTTGAAGAAGTGTACTCGTCTCTAGGAAAACCTTCTTGCGTCTGTTGACCACATTCATAGCTACCGCATCACTATGAATGAGGTAAAATGACTCTAAAACAATAATATACAAATATTAATGGTTTATCCATATGTGTGTGTGAGAGTGAAAATTCTTTTTTTTTTCTTGGTTCATGCGTGTTATTATGATCGTCAAACAAAATCTAGTTTAAGTCAACTTTCTAACAAGGTGGTAGTGCAATTTCATATCGATTGACAACATCACTAAATCATGTCGGCTCTAGGGGGAGTTAGGCCCCCACTTGGATAGGGGCCTTCAATTTAAACCAACGTTAAACAAAACACGTTCTAAATGATAAAAATGAGTCTTAAGTTATTTGAATTACAAACATATTCGTGTAAAGGATTAATCTTGATAAAGGTTTTAAGTTTAAAGAGTTTGAGTTTGAGTCGGTTTAGTTTATTAATTAGGAATAATATTGGTTATTTTTATTTATTTATTTGGTTTCCTAGTTTGAGTCTAATTAGGTTTCTTGGTGAGCAAGTTAAGGTTTTAGTGTAAATAGATGGTTTAGGGTTATTGTATTTTGTGTGGTTTTCGTTCTTAATAATATTGAAAGAGTCGTGAGGAGTTCTCACAAAATATCGGTGTTGTTCGTGTTGCTCGATCCAATTAAGTCCAACAATTGGTATTAGAGTGGGAGTTCGAAGAGACCTGTGAAGACGTTCAATTTTTGAAGGCATCGATATTGGAGGGGAATCTAATTTGATCAAAAAGAAATCAAGTAAGTTGGCATCTCTAATATTTTTACGGCTAGGAATTATTGAAGACATTAAAAGGCAAGCAAGCACACACCTCTATTGGGGCGCTACTGTTGATCGAAAAGAAAAGTAAGCAGCGTGTTTGCTTGCTTGAGTCAAAAGCAACTTGATGAATTAATATAGCAAGCAAGCATGCTGGAAGCTAACATTCCCATCAATTAACTCAAAGGGAAAGAAAGAGATCGAGACAAAAAGAAAAGTGATCGAGCAAGAAGAAGAGTTAGGCAACCGGACCGAAGACGAGGGCAACAAGGAATAAGATCAAGCCCACCTGAGAAGACGGATTGCAATAGTGCAGCAATCAAACAGTGAAGAAGACAATCGTATCTGTGCGAAAGATCAAGGAGAAGACGAAGACGGTCGTATCTGTGTGAACGATCGAGAAGAAGAATCAACGTTAATCTGTGTGATTTGTTGAAAGAAGAGACAACGTTAATCTGTGTGATTCGTTGAAAGAAGAAGCAGCGTAAATCTGTGTGATTCGTTGTGATCGTATCTGTGTGAGCAATCAAAAAGGACGATCTGTGTGACGTTAAGAATATTCGAAGAAAAGAATGGCTAATAATCCAAACAATTCAGGGAATGGCTCGGTCCGAGAAAACAACACCGCCTCGTTTCAAGTACCAAGGTTGACAACCACGAACTACAACACTTGGACAATTCTAATGAAGTCACTTTGGGATGCACAAGGGTTGTATGTGGGAGAAAATTAAGCCAGTAACCGATGAAGCCATTGATGAAAAGAAGAACAAGATTGCAAGAGCGATTATCTATCAAGCTTTATGAAAGGATATACTCCTTCAAGTTGCTAGGAACCGAACTGCAAAAGACATATGGGAAGCTTTACGTGTAAGGTTTCTTGGTGACGATGGGGTCCAAAGGGCACGTTTAGCGAGTTTAAGAAGAGAATTTGAGCAACTACGAATGAAATAGACAAATACGATTGAAGGGTTTGCTGGAAAGTTAGGCAGATTTGTTTCAAGATATACTAGTCTTGGTTCAACTCTCGAAGATGAAGTGTTAGTGCGAAAGCTGTTAGAATCGGTGCCAAAGAAGTATCTTCAGATTGTTGCTTCTATTGAACAATATACAGATCTGGACACCATGCCATTCGAAGAAGCAATAGGCAGGTTGAAAGCCTATGAGGAACGAATCAGAGAGCAAGATGAGAAGGGTGATAGCGGACAAAGTACGTTGTTGCTTACTAAAACTGATGGATAGGAAAGTCGAAGAAAGAATAGGATGTTTGTGAATGTTGTGGATGAGGGAAAAGCGACCATGGACGTGGCTAAGGTAGAGGACGTGGTGTTGGACGAGGAAGAGGTGGTCGGTTCCAACCCAAAGAAAATCAAAAGGAGAAAGGTATGGGTCAAGGTAAAGCTCACATTAGATGCTATAATTGTCTTAAATATGGTCATTTTGCATATGAGTGTCCCGGACCAAAACCGAAAGAAGAAGCTACTAATTTGGTTCGTGAAGATTTAGGTCCAACACTATTTTGAAGAGTAACAAGTCCATATCAAGATTAAGGGGGGTGAATGAAGGATTAATCTTGATTAAGGTTTAAAGTTTAAAGAGTTTGAGTTTGAGTTGGTTTAGTTTTATTAATTAGGAATAAGATTGGTTATTTTTATTTATTTATTTGGTTTTCTAGTTTGAGTCTAATTAGGTTTCTTGGTGAGCAAGTTAAGGTTTTAGTATAAATAGGTGGTTTAGGGTTATTGTATTTTGCGTGGTTTTCGTTCTTAATAATATAGAAAGAGTCGTGAGGAGTTCTTACAAAATATCGGTGTTGTTCGTATTGCTCGATCCAATTAAGTCCAACATCGTGATTAGTTGTTTTGATTTGTAACAACATAATTCAAAAAATACCTCGAATTCCCGTTCATTTTAGGCCTCCAAAAGAGATAGGCCAGCCTTGGTCAATTCATTTGGTTTATATGATATCGATCAAAAATATATCTGATTAACGATCAATGATTCTATACATGCAATAGGAATATGGGCTCGACCCGATCTGAGAAAGATATATTAAATGTAGCATAACCAAGCATATAGCATCAAAGCGTTTAGCCGTTTATCAACTCATGGTCTACAAAAGGATGACTTGATAAATATTTGTCAAATTAAATCAAACCATAAGTCTTGCCTATTCAAAAGTCATCGTCTAGAATAGCTCTTAGAGCAACTTATCTATCATTAAAATAATATATGCATTAAAGTTAGGGGTTATACATTTGCACTCATTTTCTTTTCATTAAATTTTGTCCTATTGAATACTTAACAAGGTTTCTAATTACAAAATATAACTCTTACCCTTCATCGAAAACTTGGTTTAAGTACCATTACTAAGGAATCGGATTTAAATACAAACAAAATTCACATACTAATCTTATGAATTGAAGGATTTGCAAAAACTTGACGGTGGCATTTTGTAATTACATGATTCGTCTCTTTCATCATCCATTTGCTATACCCACTCGCACATCTCTTCTTTGCATCATTAAAAAATCACTGTAATGTACTTTAGCTTCTTCAACCCCACCTCATCTACACCCTAAATTATACCATTAAGACTTAATTTCATGTCTATTTCACTCAAATATCCATACAATTTGTGAGGTATTTCAATAGAGTCCACTGTGGGGTTATTATTATTGTTACTCCAATCGATATCACTTATTCTAAACACCTATGCTTACTCCAAATCACAAGATTTGCCAACGCTGATCAATTTAAATAACAAAGCTCGATCAAGTGAAATAATTTATAGAATTAATGAAGGGGTAAAGAAGTTTGTTGAAATACCAATTAAGTTACGCAAGGGAAATGTTTCATGAAGGGGTAACGAACTTAGTTTTCTACACTAATTCAGATCCAACTACCTACGAGGAAGTATGCAAGGATGTAAAGTGGAGATAGGTGATGGATAATGAGTTGCAATCCATCCTTAAAAATAACACATGGGACTTAGTTGAAATGCCGCAAAGTCACAAACCTATAGGAGTTAATTGGGTATGCAACACTAAATACAGAGAACATGGAGACATTAATAAATACAAGGCAAGACTTGTGGTTAAAGGGGACATGCAAAAATACGACAATGATTACCAAGAAGTTTTTGCACCAGACATTAGATTTGAAACCATTCGATTAGTAATAGCGTCGGCTGCTCGACATGGATGGCACCCACACCAAATGAATGTAAAATTGCCATTTCTGAATGTAAGGCCAAAATGTGACTTGCGATATCAAAGTACGAAACCCGTTATATATTTATGGTCAAGATAATAATTAATGTCGGCGAGAAATCCGGACATGAGACGAGAGCTTTGAAAGCACGTTTAACTTTATCGGGAAAGCTTCTAGATAGAATTTGTTTTGCTATAAATGTGTCCTTGTTGTCTACATTTTATGTGTGTGTTTTCTAGTGTGTAAACAACCACCCAAGGGGAGCTCACCTTGGGTGGGATCGGTTCGTTTAATGTTATAAATCTTTTACCGGTTACGGAGTCGTTCAATATTATCTTTATATATTTGTTCGATCGTTTGTTTATACCGCACCCGTCTCGAGCGTTTATCAAGAACAAAGCCGTTCGTTGTCGGATATGGTTTCGAGACCTACAATTGGTATCAGAGCGGGTCGAATCATCAACTTATTCAACTTTGTTCTTGATATTCGGGTTCTATTTCCGCGATTACCCGAACCGAGACGTTAAAGTTTTGGAAATAAAGTTTTGTGTTTGGAGATAAAAGTTTGAAGATTTGGGGAAATAAAGGTGTTTGAAATTCATCTCGGGTCTCTAAATCCGGGTTCAGCCGTTTGAGTGGTTCGTTTAGGGGTTTTGTGAAGTTTTATGAAGAGTCGATACTGATAAAAGTCAGATTTGTTGGTTATGCTTTAAAATCGACAAGAAAAAGGGGTGTTCGATGATGGGTGTTGGCCGGAGAACAATTTTTCCGGCAAGAAAGGTTGTCGACGGTGAGGGAGGCGGTGGTTGCTGCCGTTCTGGTACGTGTCGGTATACGACGGTGGTGATGTGGCCAGTCACCGTAATCGGTTTGTTTGGAGAAGGTCACCGGTGGTTGGTGACGGGTGGTTATGGAGGATGTCGTGAGGGTCTGGTGCAGGGGCGGACCCACATAGGTCCGATCGGGGTCCCGGGACACCGATGTTTTTTAAAAATTACTTAGAGACGGTATATTAAATTTTGTAAGGACCCCATAAAAATTAATACTTGGAACCCATACTATTAACATTGAACTGGTACAGTGGAAAGTCCCTTGTTTTACTTGTGAGAGGTTGTAGGTTCAAGCCCCATCATACTCCTCTTTTGTTGTTTTTTTAATATCCTGGTCTTAGTTATTCAGTTAGGGTATTTGTGCTTTTTGTTAGTTTCTCTCATATAGTCATTATCACCATGCAACATATATAATGTTAACATGGATTTTGCATATTCTTTTATTATTTACCTTGTGTATGTATATTATAATTAATCATTTATTTGTGTTAGAGTTATTTTTTCATGTTTTGGTCAATTATGTAAGACCATATATATAGATTACGTTCATGTTTTTCGGGTATGAATTAAAAGTGTATGTTTCATCTAGTTTGTAATTTATATTCTTTCTACTTACTTGTTTCCAATGACACCATAGTTCCGTGTTTTATTATGTTCCTCGCCTCGACCCGACCCGAATAACGACCGACCCGAAAAATTTTGTAAACCGAAAAAATTGGGACCCCATTGACAAAAAATCTTGGGTCCGCCACTGGTCTGGTGTGTTATAAATGGAGATGGAGGTTGTCGATGACCTAGGGAGATGATGTTGGATGTGGCTGGTTGTGGTGATGGTGATGTCGGTTATCGGCGGCGGATCTGTGGTGGCCAGAATACGATTTCCGGCGGTGGTCTAAGAGACGGCAGCGGTAACCGGGGTGTGGTTGGAGGTTGCAGGTGAAGGCGGCGGCGGCGCTCGTAAAGGTGCCGGACGTGGTGGCCGGAATCCGGATTTCCGGCGCCGGTCACCGGTCGGAGATCTTGTGATGACGGCTGAAACTTAACTGAAAAACTAAAGGTATTATTTTTGTTTTGTGACCTAATCTGAATGGGCTTGGGCTGAAAATGGAATTTGGGCCTGCAAGGTTTACTCATATGCTTTGTGATCTGGGCCAGAATAGTTTTATTTGGGCTTACTGATATGGATCAGAATGTTTTATAACTTGGGCTATTGGGATAAAATGTTTTAATTGTGCCTGGTCACACGAAAGTAATTCAACTACAACCAAGCCACATGTTTGCAAGATGTCTTTGGGTCGAGTAAGTCGTTTATTTTTCGTGTTGACCAAACTGAAGAAAGTCAAAATTTGTTCGGGTTTCGTCTTGTTTAACCGTGTTCAAAGGTTGTTATTTCTAAGGCGTTCAAGAAGTTGGATCCGAAAGGTGAACTTCGAACAAATTAATAAGTTTTGTTCATTTGATCATTGAATCCGGTAATTCGAGATCGATTTGTGGATATTTGAGCTCATCTCATGCCTTTATACAACTTAAGATCCGAAGAAGCGAGAACTACTTCAAGATTAAATATAGGTGGATCATACCTTGAGGGGGTGAATTGAAATAACGAGGCATCGTTTTGTCGGGTGATTTGTGAAGATGCGAGACACGGTGAGACAAAGTTTTGAGATCACAAGTCAAGGGGGTGATTGTAAGGCCAAAATGTGACTTGCGATATCAAAGTACGAAACCCGTTATATATTTATGGTCAAGATAATAATTAATATCGGCGAGAAATCCGGACACGAGACGAGAGCTTCGAAAGCGCGTTTAACTTTATCGGGAAAGCTTCTAGATAGAATTTGTTTTGCTATAAATATGTCCTTGTTGTCTACATTTTATGTGTGTGTTTTCTAGTGTGTAAACAACCACCCAAGGGGAGCTCACCTTGAGTGGGATCGGTTCGTTTAATGTTATAAATCTTTTACCGGTTTCGAAGTCGTTCAATATTATCTTTATATATTTGTTCGATCGTTTGTTTACCGGTTACGGAGTCAGTTCAATATTATCTTTATATATCAACCAGAAAGGTATATTAATTAGGCAAGGTCAAGAACATAAAGTGTGTATGCTAAAGAAAGCATTATACGAATTAAAACAAGCACATCAATGGCTATTTTTATTGATCATGGATTTAGCAAATGCACATTTGAGCATACCTTATTCATTAAAAAAAAATCCTGAGAAGGTCCAATTATTTGTATGCTTGTATGTGGATGATGTTATCATATATAGCAAGCAACTCATTAGAATAAATTCATGAATTCAAGAACACATCAAAACGAGTTTGAAATGAGTGATATGGGATTACTACACTATTTCTTGGGCATGGAGTTTTCCTATAATGGTGAAATGATTATCATATATCATATTTACAGCAAAAGTACGCAAAGAACCTACTTGAATGATTTCGAATGACTGAATGCAAATCAGCAATTACACCAATGGAATATGGATTAAATCCATATAAATATGATCCCAAGAATAGTATTGATCCAAGCATATATCGCAATCTGGTAAGGAGTCTCATACATATACCGAACTAACACTCAGTTGGACATAATGTTTGCAGTAAGCAAGATTAGTCGTTTGATGGTAGAAGAACCTACAAAAACTCATTGGGAAACAGAAAAACAAGTACTTCGATATATTAAATTCTATACCACGATACAATAGTTAGCCGAGATAACCAAAAGATTTCATGTGCCTCTAGAAATTCATGAATGTACCCCCAATCTTGCTTACGGGAGGGTATTAGAATTAGGATTATGCTCATTTAAGCTACTTTTGATAATGAATATTAGTTTAGTAATTTATGTATTCTATTGACTTATGTATATATGTATTTACTTGAACCATGGGCTATACCAATCCGTTTATTATATGCAGGCCGGATAAATCACAAGTTTGATCGGTTATTGCAAGAATTAAGAACATTCAACAGAAATTTCATTCAGTTAATTCTAACAAGAAAATCCAACCATCTTTTTAATTAAAAGTAATATATCCACATGAATTTTTACTACAAACCCCATCCGTACTTAGAACCTCATAAAGACAAAAGCTTGAACTGGTTCGATGAGTTACTTGTTTTCGTTGAGATGGTTTATATCTTTAGATGAACAAGGACATAAAATATGCAAAGAAGAGCCACACCAACAAGAATTGATGAACTAAACGTGCCGCAAATTAAGGCTAGTGTTTGTGGGTCTTCGGATTGTTTTTCAGGACATGGGTTTATGTATTTTGAGGTAGAGTCCCTTGCATGCGGTCTGTAATTCTGTTCCAATCTCTCTTTTGCTCTAATAACCTCGATTCTATCTTTGAGAAGCTTCATATTCGAATCAACAAAATTATTCGATCTCCCTAGCAAGAAAGATGCGTCAACAAATTCAAATTAACACTTCACAAAAAGTAGTTTCGACAATCATGTATATGATCAGTATATGACATTTTATATCATGCATATTTATTATTTATATAAATAATAGATTCGGGTAGACTCATAAGTCTAATCAAGCTTCATGAAACTCAGACTCGATAGTGCGCTTACTAAATGAGCTTTACTTTAAGCCCAACCTTATTAACTCGATTGATTATGCTTTTAGCCATGATTATCAAGAAAAATGCACAGCTTTAGGATAATTAAGGATGGTACTCATTTTACCTTCATCTTTAAAGCCTTGAGCTCTAATGTGTAAATGCGCACGTGCTTTATGCTCCTTCTGAAGTGGCAAAATCTTGGCACACACGGAAAAAGGTATCGGGATAGCCATCATTGTTCTCCTTTTTCGAAGTATGTTCTATGGAAAACTGTGAAGAAAGAGTCGATTTTCGTAGCTGCGTTCGAATATCGTGGTGTTACGTAATTTATATGGTGTGGCTTTAATGGTTTACTAGGGACGAAAGACAAGTCCAAAAACATGGTTCTTGTCGAACTTTGACAAAATTCTCGTCCTGTTCGAAGCTGCCAATTAAGATGATGAGTATATTTTGAATTTTAATTTTGTGTCATATAATATATAAAAGATATTTTTTGTTAATTTAGTTACTTATTTTATTATATTTTTTCATACACTTATAGTATAATTTATGAAGATTTGACTTTAGGCCTCTATAGACATAAGAGAAGTTTAACTTCTCTAAATCATAAATCTTTTTCAAATGATAGGATGTACGTGAGGGATAAATTAGGTGATTTTAGATTTTTATATATAATTTAGAGATAAATCACTTTTAGACGAAGGTGCACACTGTACATTTTGAATTTCGTGTCTCAATTTTAAGAAATTAAATTCATATAGATGAGTTAAATATACAATATAAAGTTAATATAGTTTATAAGAACTATATTTTCGTCAAGACATGTTTTAGAAATACTACTTCTATAGTTCTATGTTGTATTTTAATTATAGGGATATAGTTATTGAAGTGGTCAATATATTTACGGTACCTAAACACGTATTTTTTTTTACTTTCATAATATATTAATATGCTATCGTACCGGCCAAATAAAGTTGTCAATGTATTTATTCTCATTTATTTCAAAATGAAACTTAATTCAACTATATATTCAAAGTTAAGATAAATAATCAATAATTAATGTACATGAAAATTCGTGAGACTCATTCAACCTAATCACAAAATAATAATAATTTATGTTACCTTAATCAAGACCTCCGCTTTCTGGCTTGGTGGTAGCCCAACTCTTCTAATAGGAGAGGTCGCCGGCTTGAGCCAAGATGCCTACTCAAAGGTGGGGGTTTCTCCCGACTGTTAAGGCTTTCACCTATGGGGATTTTCGAGTCAGACTTGAAGCGTTAACAATTTTTTATTGTAGAGCTCATTAGCTAAAAACATCATTAAAATTTTATGTTAATAGTTAAAACAAAGGTTATTTAATCGCATATACATGCATTAAACATATAAATTGAATTTCTGAAACGACATGAATCTAACATGAAACATGGGTTTTGATTGAGTGTAAATGTTAGGGTTGGTTGGTGATTGAACCCACAAAGATGCTTTATGTCACACCCCGAAAATCTTAATTAAACAGTGGAAGACTTTGACTAAGTCGTTACGGGGAATGACAGATGTTATTTCAGCCAATCACAATCAAATTTACGTATAATACATAAGTGGGCTTTATTCAACCATCAAAGTTTTTACAGGTGTCATAATATACGATTTTATTAAAATAAAAGTCTAAACTTTGAAAAGTCAACAGTTTCCATTCAAACACACACGCCATCTTTTCTCGCGCCCTCCACGAAGCTTCCACGTTTTTATTTACCTGAAAGACACACTTAAAATATTTTGTCAACGCAAGGTTGGTGAGTTCTCAAATTTTAAAACCATGTATTTTGAAACAAAGCTTTTCTTTGTTTAATTATTTCCATAAATACCACTTCGTCTATACGGCCTGAAGTCAACTTCCGTTGAAATAGCGAAAAGCGCATTAACGACTTACAGTCGTATCAATATATATAATCCTCTTCGAATGCTTACGAAGGTAATCCATAATTCAAACTTTGTCCAACATTTTATTATTATAACAAGTGTATTAGTCATAAGTTTGCAAGAAATATGACAAATGCAAGGAATTCAAACCTATAACCCGACACATACCAAACTCAAAATATTTGCCTCCAACATTTAACCAGAGCGACTGGTCGGCAGGCAGGGCGTCACCCCAATAGATCTATCAATATTTCTACGTCCCAATACAAGGTTAACGCTTATAACGACGGGGTAGTTGTTTCCTTACCTTCGCGTTCATACTATATTTAGGCAGTTGTTTCCTTACCTAAGTATTTCACACCAGTCTGATTTAACCCATTACATTACATAAAATACAATTGTAAAATAAAATGCTTACGAAATGTGTCTTTCCCCTAAAACATTTATAAAACATTTAATTATTAAAACGAGGGGATTGGTGAGAAACTCACCTTCGGTAGGTACAACGTCAGATATGTCCAAACAAGTCGTGTCCTATTAATATAGTGCACGTTTTTAATAATCTATACATTTAAGTTTTTCACTTACCTTAAAATATTTCACACAAACGCTTTAGTTTTCTTAAAACATTTTTTTTTATCTTTTTATTAGTTCAAGTTCGATCGACCCGTTGACGACTTTTAGTTTGTTTAAGTCCAAGTTATGTTTTCACATAAGCACGCAAGATCCTAACTTATATATATTTATGTATGCATACTTATCTTAAATAATAGCTAGTATCAATATATATACATGTATATAAGTAATAAAGTAACAACTAAAACAATGCTATTATTATAACAACAAAATTATATTATTTAAATTTATAAATTTATAAATTAGTTGCTGGAATATTTATTAGTGTATAGCTTTGTAAAATAAATAAATGAATAAATTTTAAAGTTGTTTTCACCGGTTTTGTCGGTTTCGTGATTAATGGCGCACCTGTTAAACTTTTTTCATGTGAAATTTTATGTTTTAAATTTTTTAGAACACTTTTTGTATGAAATGTATAAGTTTTATAAGTTCTTTTATAAAAATACTTTATTTATCATTTTAGTTATTATTTTCATAAAATTAGCAAATTTAACGTTTTCGTGTCGGTTTTCGCGATACGAATCGTCTAGAATCAAGTTTTTACTAAGTTATCCTTAATGTATACATTAGTTTGAGTAATGTATAAAATTATATAGGTTTGAATGGCTGTTCTAAAATAGTTTCTAGAAGCAAGTCGGTTTGCGTTAAAAAGTCAGAACTTTTCGACCGTTTAAGTTACTGACAAGCAAACAATGTCAAACGAAATATACCAAACACTTTAAGCATCAAATATGTTCATTTCTAACTTATAAATAACTAAAATTTCCAGCTTTAACATACATCACAAAATACAAGTTTTAAACACTTTTCAAGTTAACATGCTCAAGCTTAACTTACTATAAGTAGTAGCATGTGAACTAGTTGATTTTCATAAGGCAAAAATGCATTCCTATACTTAAATATCCAAATTTTATCTCTAAATTATCATGTCCTAATCATTCTTATTTAATCCAAATTTTCATCTTTTCCAAATACAAGGTATAGAACTAACATGTACCTTATGCAATATAAGGTGTACATTTTCTATATGTAAACTTTTACCTATTTATTTAACTTTACACAAACTTCAAGTTTAAACACAAACTTCATCTTTTCACGGCACACACATGCACACTCGCCACCCTTCAAGTTTAAACACAAACTTCAAGTATCTTTGTTTGATTTGTGTGAAATTCTAAGTATAACAAATCCAAAGAAACTAGACTTTTTGAACAAAATCTTACCTTAAAGTTGGATGAAAGGGATGAAGATTGTGAATTTCACTTGAATATGTGCTTGTGTTGGTGTTCCTATGCTTCTATTTTGCTCCTAGATTAGCCTTTCATCTTCATACTTAAACCATTTCTTGAGTTTTTCTTGATTATATTAAGTGAAAATGGTGATAGGTAATAATGGTGGTGGTGACCGATGGGTTTATAGAGGAAGAGAGTGTGAAATTGGTGGTGTGTTTTACAAGCTAGAATGTGAGTTGTAAGATTATGGTGAAGGTAGGGCCATGTGTTTAGTTCAACTCTTTCCAACACATGTGCATGCACATGGTAATTATTAGTTCTAGGTTTTGAGTGGAGTAGGGGTGGGACGGCTTGGGTTTGTTTAAACTAGTGCGTTTTGTGGTAAAATGTGGTAATTAAACAAGTTTTTAAGTTTTCGGTTTAACGTTTAGCGAATTTTAATTAATCAAACGAATTCCGATTCTAATAATTTGTATCAGACTTTATATGATATTGAATTCCTGACAATATGGACTAAAGAAATTAAATTTTGGTGGTGGTTGGTTTCGGGTTCATACAGTGTCCGACACTGGCTCTTGAACCGCTAACTTTTTAAAATATTTCTAACCGAACCTTCTTAAAATAAAATATATAACTTATTACTAATGTTTTTATCATAATAATAATTTTTCGAGTTATTCCAGATACTTTGGACATTTAACTTTTATTTTTAAGTCGTCGCTGGTGTTCGTTCGCGTAGTGTCCGCTGCGCGACAAAATTTAATTTTTCAAACATAAATAAATATATCACACATTTTGAGTTTTTAGACTAAAATAATGTCACTTTATTTATTATATTATTTTATTTACATAAGCAGGGTTACATTAGTCAAAGGATTAGACTAATTTTTAGCTGGGCATCACACTTTAGATAAATCATATATAAATGCTTCTCGTTAGGTCAGTTTATATATAGCGGTTTTGTCAAATGGCCAATTTATATAGAATTTAGAACGTTAAGTTAATTTATAAGTTTCATTTCAATTTTAACATTAGTATAAACCCTGCAAAAAAATCACTTAAATCAATTCCGTCAAATATGAATGATCTCACGTAGGTGAATTGATATTAACAGAAATAAAAGATCTGGGTTTTGGAATAACTCTCCAATACTTTTATTAATCCAAGAAAAATAACTCAAAAACTTAGATTACAATCCATACCATAACTCGATATTTATAACCTAACCTATACGTGTTAGACTATAACTAGGATTGCTAATAAAATAATTAATTCAGATAATTAATCCAAACTTGATAATTATCTTTTATCCTTAACTAATTTTACTTGCATCCAAAGACTCCTTCCTTAACCGCAAGCCACATATAATTAAGGACGATTCGGTAATTAAATCCAACAACCACCCCCTAATTCCCGAACCTGAACAGGGAGATCTTTAACTGTAAGGCCCCGTTCCCGGTAACCATACTTTAGCGTTAGATTTACTCATAACACTGTTCTAAAATCAAAGTTAATTAAAACTTTTGCGGAATAATTAAACATTCACCATCACATTACAAAAACAATAATTCTTGTCTTAAAAAAAAGTTGAATTATCTTAACATAACACCACACTTCATAACACTTCTATTCCAAGATGCCAGTCTTCCAGTCCCTGCCACGTGTCATCCTTAAGCCAGCTCCTTCAATCTATTTACATGCGTGCATACTAAAAGTCAGCTACGCTGAGTGAGTTCTAGTTAAGCAGGTAACATACATTTCATTCTCATTATTTACATTCTTACTTCCATACATTCCTACTTTTACTTACCTTCATTATTGTATACATACATAACTTTTCTACGTTTTTAAAGAGCCTTTCGCCCTATAACCTTAGCATATATTATTAGGGTATGCAACCCTTCATTCTTCGCCTATATTATCAGGGTAGGCAACCCTTAATTCTTCGCCTATATTATGAGGGTAGGCAACCCTTATTCTTCGCCTATATTATTAGGGTAGGCAACCCTTAATTCTTCGCCTATATTATTATTAGGGTAGGCAACCCTTAATTCTTCAGCTCTACATATCATACGTACCATTCTTACACTACACATATCATACATACCTTTCTTTCATTAGCCATATCTGTTCTCATATACCTCTTCACACATACGTTTAACTCTTTCTACACTAATTAGGTATATTTATACACAGTCATACGGCATACACTTACCACTTAAGGTAAGTGTATTAACTAATCACGTTGAGTATGCACACAGCCCCAAAACATAACACAGAACTGGGGCTAGAAACTCACCTGGAGTCGGTTTCTCGTGCCGTTAATGGTAACGCCCTTCTTTAGTTGTGTATGGCTAACTGTACAATACATTACACGTGTCAATTATCTATTTCCACTTCTTCCTACATTTAAGTTTATGAACCCTCAACTAACAGGGGTCCGAAGGCAGCGCCCCTTGTAGCGGGGTCTAGGGGCGGCAGCCCCTAGCAGGGTCTAAGGGGCAGAGACCCTGGCTGGGGTTGAGCTACCAGGTCAGCTCAGAAAAATTTAATTTTCAATAACAGTCCTTTAACAAAAACGCATCAGAAAAATGGATCGGGTCACCGCTTAAACAATTTCGCATGGGAGGTTCGTTTCGCTTCGCATGGGAGCGTTTTGCTTCGCATGACTGTGCGATGCGAAATTACCTTTTTCGCTTCGCATGGTCATGTGATGCGAAATCGCCTTTTTCGCTTCGCATGGCTTCTGCGATGCGAAATTCTTCTTTTTCTTTGTTTATACCATTTAATGGCCATTTTACTTCGTGACTCTTCCTTAGAACCCGATTTTACCCTTTTTAAGGGTTTTGAGTTGTATCAACTTTGTATACTTGCGTTTTATAAGACCCGAACATCACATTTTTACCATATAACACTCTCGTGGGCTTATAACTTATAAGTTCATGTTTTTCTTCCATCTTACACCCCGATCTATCCTTCTATCGGTTTGCATGTCAAGACTAACCATAAAAACTTAACCTTTTAAACCAAAACTCACCTTTTTGCTTCGGGTTTGGTTCGAATTGTAGATTTGGACGTGTTCTTGCTATTCGAAGGCACTTGAACACCAAAATCTTCTTTACTCTTGCTTAGATTCGAATCCGAAATGCTAGAGAGAAAGTGTGTGTTTTTTCTAGTGTGTGTGTTGTGTAAAGAGAATGGGTGAAGGATGGGGGATGGCCTTATATATGGGGCCATGGGCCCCACCATCCACCTCCATTCCAATCTTATCCAAAATACAAGCACACACGCAACCAAACTAACGACACACCGATAATAATAAAACTTCCCGTTATTTATTATTCTCAAAATACGAATGTTACATTAACACCGAGCAAATCCTGCATCTCTTTGAACTTGATTCTTGCAAGAGCTTTCGTCAATATATCGGCCCGTTGCTTTTTGCCACTGATATGTTCAACTTCCAATTCACCATCTTGAACACAGTCCCGAATAAAGTGAAAACGGGATTTGATATGTTTGGTTCGACTATGAAAAACGGGATTTTTCACGAGTGCTATGGCAGACGTATTATCGATCTTTGATACCACCTTCTGCAATGCCTCTTCAGTAACCTCGCTTAACAACTCTCGAAGCCAAATGGCTTGACCCGCGGCTGCCGATGCCGCCATATACTCTGCTTCACATGAAGATAAAGCAACTGTACTTTGCTTTTGAGAACACCATGTAATAGGAGCATCACCATAGTAGAACACGTGACCCGTGGTGCTCCGACCGTCATCTTCATCGATATTGTGACTACTGTCACTAAACCCAAGTAGTAAACCGGTTTCACCTCGACCATACTTAATGCCATAATTTAACGTGCCTTGTATGCATCGCATAATCTGTTTCACTGCCACCGAATGAGGAACTCTCAGGCTTTGCATATACCGACTCACCACTCCAACCGAGTACGCGAGATCGGGTCGAGTATGAACCAAGTACCGAAGGCAACCGACTTGTCGTCGATACTCCGTTGCATCTACTTCCGATTTTGACTCGAACTTTGACATCTTGTCCGCGGGTTGCATCGGACAATAAGTAGGAGTACATGATTGCAAATTAGCCTCTTTCAAAATCTTCAACGCGTAGGCTTCTTGTTTAATTGCAATCCCGTCCGCCATTTGATTAACTTCAATCCCCAAATAATAAGATAATTTACCCAAATCGCTCATCTCAAACTTTTCTGCCATTTGTTTCTTGAACTCGTTAATTTACCAGGAACGAGTCGGGCTTTATACTTATTGATCATCCCATCGGCATTTCGTTTGATCTTAAATACCCACTTGAGCCCAATAATTTTTGCACCGTTTGGCGGGTCGACAAGAGACCACGTTTTATTTTTCTCAATTGACTCAATCTTTTGTTTCATGGCCCGTTCCCAATTAACGTCTCCTTTCGCTTCGGAATATGAACCCAGTTCTCCGTCAGTAGTTATTAAATGGACTTCAGCATTTCTTACCACCCCATCTTCGGTCACGTAATCATTTAATCGTAACGGAATCGTGGGCATTCTGGTGGACCTGCGGGTAAGATTTTCTATTGACTTTTGGGCTGTACCGGGGCTATTTTCAGCTACAACTAGGTTGTTTTGAGCTGCACATGGGCTGATTTGTTGCTGGGTAGAATCTGGCCCAATTTCGGTTGGATCGGACTGAGTAGTACCTGATCCCATTAGGCTGCTGCTGTGGTTCTGTAACCGAACTGACCCAGTACCGTTTTCCTGGTCAGAAGTGGATTCAGAAAGCTGAGCTGGTGTCTGGGTCGTTTCGTTTGTAATAATATCTGGACCAATTTCAATAATAAATTCACCGGGCTCGAGCTGAATTTTATTTTCCATCCATTCCCAGCTACGTTTCTCGTCGAACCGAACATCCCGACTTACACACATTTTCTGTTTAGTCGGATCATACATACGGTACGCCTTAGTACCCGGTTCGTTCCCGAAACACACCATCGGACGACTCCGATCGTTGAGTTTTTTCTGATTAATTTTGGGTTCTTTAACAAACCCAACACACCCAAATACCCTTAAGTGTTCGACTGTTGGTTTTCGACCGAGCAAAGCTTCATATGGCGTCATAGCTTTAACCGCTCTCGTTGGAACCCGGCTTAGGATGTAAACCGCATGTCTCACGGCTTCTCCCCAAAATACTTGTGGCACGTTCATTTTTTTTTAACATACACCGAACAGCACCGATAATGGTTCGGTTGCGTCTTTCTGCAACCCCGTTCTGTTGTGGAGAATATGGGGCTGTTAGATGTCTCCAGATTGCACTCGTTTCACACCAACAATTGAAGTCTTTTGATGTAAATTCACTTCCACGATCTGTTTGGAAGACACTTATTTTGAACCCAACTTCGGCTTCCACCACACCTTTAAATTTCTTGAAGGTCTCGAATGCTTGATCCTTCGTCTTTAATAAATAGCACCACATATAGCGGGATAGGTCATCAACAATTAGGAACATATACCTATTCCCGAAGGGTGTCGGTGGTGTTATCGGGCCACACAAGTCACCATGAATCAACTCGAGTGGCTTTGCTGCTCGATACTTGGCTTGGTTTGGGTACGGTTTGCTCATTTGTTTCCTTACTAAACAAGAATCGCAAACATTAATAGAATGGGAAATTAATGGAATTCCACGTACCATGTTTTTCGTGCCTAACGCCTTCATCGCCTTGAAGTTTAGATGGCCCATTCGGGCGTGCCATAGCCATGCCGGATCGTCTAGTCTTGATAATAGGCAAACCAGGGCTCCCACGGTTAATTTAACCGTATACAACCAGTTTCTTGTTCGAAACAATTTCATCAACAATTTACCATCGCCATCGTACAAGAGTAAATAATTCTCCTTCATCCGAACGTCACACCCGTTCTCGGTTGCTTGACCGAGACTAATTATATTGCTTTTTAAACTTGGTATAAAATAAACGTCGGATAAAACCCGGTGATCTCCGGTTTTTGAAGTAAACAAGATTGTTCCTTTACCGACTATATCAACACACGACCCGTCCCCGAATTTAACCTTACCCGTTATATTATTGTTGAGTTCGGAAAAATACGACTGGTTACCCGTCATGTGGTTCGACACTCCGTTGTCGAGATACCAAGTGCCTTCTTCAACTTTCTCGGTTTCTAAGCTTTTCGGGTTAACTCGTTCTTCATTTAGATAAACGATTTCATGAAGGTTTAAATAACCAGCCGGGTCGCGATCGACTGGTTGGTTTGTTTCGGCTAGGTTTGCTTCTTGATTTGCTCGGCTTCGTTCCGGACACAAGGACGCGAAGTGTCCCATCTCGTCACAACGAAAACATTTGATTTGAGAACGGTCCTTCTTTACCTTCACCTGTCCTTCGGTTTGGTTCCGACCCGTTCCTCTTCCCCCGGTTTCTCGACTCCGTCCACGACCCCGTGAACTCGGTCCGCCTCTACCTTTCCTTCTTGGTGTGTAGCTCGACTGACCACAGTTCGAATACTCGGCTTTATGGAACATCAACTTCCCTTGACCCTCGGATTGACCTATCTCGTCCTTAATTCGTTCTTCATAAGCTTTTAAGCGTCCCACCACATCATCGAAACCAACTGTCTTCAAGTTAACGAGTTGCTCGATCGAGGCTACCATATGTATAAAATTTTTCTTTGGTAGCTCGTTAAGAAACCTCTTAACCATCTTAGATTCTTCGATTGTTTCACCAAGTGAGGCTGCTTTTGAGGCAAGAGTACTTATTTGGCTTGCAAACTCATCGACCGTACTCGATTCTTTCATCTTCAAACTATCAAATTCATCCATGAGAGATTGAAGTCGTGCTTCCCTTACCCGATCAGCTCCTAGATGTTGGGCCTTAATCGCGTCCCACGTCTCCTTAGCGGTCGGTAGATTCCCCACTTGCAAAGTCATTGCCTCCGGAATCGATTGGAATAGTAAAGCAATTGCCATGTTGTTGTTCTCGGCTTCTGTACTCGTTCCCGGGTCGATCATCTCCCACACCCCGTGAACATTAAAGATAGCCCGTAACTTCATTGCCCAAATCGTGTAGTTCGTAGAGTTTAGCATCAGACAAATTAACGATGTCGAGCTATTCTCTTTCGTGTTTCGGTTCCTTCGTCAATCATGGTATTCGATCTTCTTTGCCTGCTGTATTTGACTAGAAACCTTGAATCTTGTTCCAGCCCTATACGACTCCTTGGCCAACTCCAGAAATTGACCCGTATCAATCAAACCCTTGGTTCTTGGTTTGATTAGAACGAATTCGTGTTGCTGAAAACACCTATTGTTGCCGCTACTGAATTGAATTGAACCCTATTTCTTGGTTCAACAAACCCCGTTTGCTTGCTTTGAACAGAACCCTGTTGAAGTCGAACGATCCCTTGTTCAAGCAACAGCCCTCGTATCGCCGTCTGAACAAAGACCCGGTTGATTCTTGGTCTGCTCCTGCGATCTTCAGGTGATTTGATTCTAGCTCTGATGCCAATTCACGTAGGTGAATTGATATTAATAGAAATAAAAGATCTGGGTTTTGGAATAACTCTCCAGTACTTTTATTAAGCTAAGAAAAATAACTCAAAAACTTAGATTACAATCCATACCATAACTCGGTATTTATAGCCTAACCTATACGTGTTAGACTATAACTAGGATTGCTAATAAAATAATTAATTCAGATAATTAATCCAAACTTAATAATTATTTTTTATCCTTAACTAACTTTACTTGCACTCAAAGACTCCTTACTTGACCACAAGCCACATATAATTAAGGACGATTCGGTAATTAAATCCAACATGATCTAGAGTGGTTTATAGTAGGGGTTCATACCTGTCGTGTTGCGGCGGGTGGCTTAAGATGTGTAGAGGTTGAATTCAACTGCTTTTACGTTAATATAAACCCCAAAAACAAATTCATTTTGAACTGATTCCGCCAAATAACTATGAATGATCTAGAGTAAAATTAATATGCTTTATAGTAGTGGTTTATAGATGTCGTCTCTTCCTGTTAATATACATATATATAGCCTAAGCCTCATAAAATCTGTACACATAGCATTGTATACCAGACTCTGAACTTTATGATATACTAGATTATCAGCAAGGAACAAAACTTATTTCATTCTGATTTTGAAAACAAAGAGTATAAAATGCAAATGAGCAAGTAAACAGAGCAAAAAAATGTAAAAGTTGATTTCAAATCCAAACTTAAGCCACTAAGTTTACCCAAAAAAAAACTGCTATATACGCCACCAAAAAACAAATTTTAGCTTATTTCTTGATTCGATTTGTAACAGTCACAACGCCATATGTACCGGCCAGCAACGGTTCAATATCATAAAATCCAAACAAAGGTAAAGACCGAAACGCGGATAGCACGTATCAACCTCATAAATGAGAAGCACTAATGAAATCGTATGGATAACAAATCGAAGCGTCTCTCCAATACACTCACCGTCATTGAACTAACAACAAAAACCAAATAAGAAGCAAAAAAATATCACAAAGATTAGATAATAGGCAATCATCACCAGCATAACATAAAGAAACAACAACTATGGCAGGAGGCTCAGATGAGGCCGAGCTCATCATCATAAGTCATAACCATTATCACCCATATGTAGACTCAAATTATCATCATAGCGAGTCAATACTGGCATTCTGGTTTATGATCTTGGTGCGATATATTAGCTTTCTCTCTCCCTTCACGGAACTATCTCTGACTCTGCCATGGAAACGACCAGTGGCTGACAGCTCCGCCTAGGGTTCCTAAATGGAACCCGGCAACAATCACAACATCATAATGTACTATCAGACGAAGCAGAAAAATGGATAATGACGAAAGTCGCAGTCCACTGCCGCTGCCACAGACGGCCGGAAAGCCGCCGGTAACGGCAGAACAACAACTCTGTTCTCTCTCCACTAATACCTTTGTGTACCTCGACCATCTCCAAGATGGCTCATCAACAGCCGATCGTTGATACATATGCTACGATGGCTTCCGATGAGGGACAATGAAGATACAAAGAGAGAGAAAACTTTTTTAAATGAAGAGACAAAAGAGAGAATGAATGCTAGACAAAATTGCAAAGACTGAGCGGCAAACACCACGTGTAATGGGAGGGTAATGAAACGTGGAGCATGTAGGTATGACGAAGCAGGTTGCAACAACACAATTTATAAACCAATTAAGCACTCCATTATAAAAGCAAAAGGTACAAACAACAAAACAATGTCTACAAAGAAACAAAGCATGTGTACAACAACAACAAAAGAAGCTAAGAATACACATTAGGAGCTGTCAAGAAGTTGTGATTTAATATATATAATAATAATAATAATAATAATATGAAATAAAACCATAGATAATAATTACCTATTACAGATGCCTTTCAAAATAATAAAAAAAACGAGAAACATAAAGAAACTAGGGTTTAATACTATTCATGTATGTACATAGGTTTAAGCTTATGTTGCAATTGCTTGAAGGAAGGCCGTCACAGGAAGCGAGACACCGTCAGCGGAGGACGACTAGGCTAGGCTAGGAGGACCGCCGATTATTCGTTCTTCAAAGCATGACGTACAATTAACCTTTGCCCCATCATTTTTGTGGTTTTGCTTTATGGTTGTGTTGTTGTGACATCTCTTTTGCGATTATGTGCGTTTCGTGTTCCTTAAAATCGCGATGAAGCTTCTTTTTAGAATTCGAGTCTTCAGCTTCTTACTTACGAGTATTGCTCCATTGTGACGTTTGTTTCGAGATTTCCTAAATTGTTCTCTTTAGTGGTCGCCTTACATTTGTTCTTTTGGTTTGTTTCAGATTTATTGGTTCCAGTTTTCAATCGATCGTTTCCTCAGAAGTGCAATGTTTGCACCAAGTAATTACTTTCTTGAATCTGGTTTTGCCGCATATTCTCTACTATTAGGGTTTCAACTGCGTGTCAATGTTAGCAATTTTTGATGTCTATAGGGTGTGTAAGACCACTTCCATTGGCAATCTCAAATAAAAGTTGTAACACTGTCTGAAAAAAAAAACAATTGAAAAACTTTTAATTTGCAGGAAACCGTTCATGAGAGCAGCCTAGTTTGCAAGCTTAGTTTGTGCCACATGCCAAGATAGGAATGTGCTTTTAACTTCTTTTTCTTTTCTTTCACAGCAATTATAAGTTTTAGCTATAATCCTGATTTTTTATAATTACTTCAAATAATTAAGTTTTTAAATTAATCTAAAAACATAGTTGTTTTCCGTGTTTTTTAACACACTAGTATAATTTAATTAAGAACGGAGTTCATTTAAAAAAGCGTATTCTTCAATATAAAATAAATATTAACCTCATTAATCTATCATGTCTTGTATTTGCCATCTTTTTATTAGTTTGTAAGAGTTTTTGGATAAAACTTATTTTTTTAAATTATACATTTTATTTATTTTGAAATAAATTATTAATTTTTATATTTCTAATCACTTTTAATAAGAAAAAAGACAACAATCATAGATTGTATAGTGTATCGGTTTTTATTAATCTCAACTATTATTTTTGATCGCTGCCGGTCCCAACTAATGACTAGTTGTTATGGTTCCATCTTTTAACGTATTTATTCCAACGAACAGCGACTAACATAATCCTAACGTCGTTACTTGCAGGTCACCGGAAATACGCTTTTCGCTAGAAAAAGTCACATTTTTTGCCAGAAAACTCAACATGTACACTGCCACCACCACCAACACCAACTGACTCACAACTAACCAACAACTACCACCACTTGAGCACCAACCCATTCCAATGATGGTTCTATGGTTCTAGAGACCTCGATAATTTGGACTTTTACTAAAAAAGGTTCCTAAATGTCCGATCCAAGGTTATAAAGATGTTTGAGATGAAAATGGTGAGTTTTCCGGAAAAAAATGTGATTTGTCCGGCCAAAAATGTTTTCCAGTCACATGCAACTAACGACGTTAGAACTCTGTTAGTCGCGGGCCCTTGGGAAAAAATATGATAAAATGTGGGATCGTTATCAGCCAATTCGTTAGTTTGGACTGACAACGACCAAAAGATGATAGTTGGGACTTGGGATTAACAAAAACCAATACACTTTTCTTTAATAAATAGTGTAGATTGGGTTGCTAACGAGTGTAAAAAGTTGGGTTTGATTGGGTTAGGTTGATGAAAAAAGAAATTATTTTTATAATAAAATAATAAAATATGGGTTGGGTTGTGAATTACAGTCTTATCAGTTTCTTAAATTTGTTTATTGCTTTCGAGTCATATTGTTACAGTTAGGGTTTCAATTGCACTTTGATTTGCATAACCGTCCTACTACTGTGTTTGACTACATTTTTTACTTTAATGTATGCCTGTGTGTCATGACTGATATATGCTGCTTTTATTGTTTTTCTTGGTGCACACAGGATGGGTTAGGTTTTTCAGTTGTCAGCTTGCTTAATTCGTGTTGGTTTGGCACTAGTGAGCGGTTGTTTAGAGCTACGTGTTTTTCTTTTGCTTTGTTGTTTGTTGCTAGTCTTTGCTGCCTTTCTTTTAATGTGTTATAAGTAATGTGTTAGGAATGTCAACATCTTTTTCGTTTCTTTACACACATTGGCTATTATAGAGAACGAACCGAACTTATGTACTTATATTGCTATGCAACTAAATTATGCTATTCCCGAAATGTAGATAACCATGTAGCCGGGCACTTATAACATACAATCCCGCAAAGTTGAAAACCTTATACTCTTATATACCAATCAATACCCGCCAAGAAGATAAGAAAGAAAGGATCATCATGGCAAAAGCAACGATAAGAAGAATGTAATCATCAGGCGATAGCAAGTGCCATCTATTTTTTGTGTAACTAGATACTACTTCTTTTGTATGTCACTATAACTATCAAACAATAGCTGCCAAATGTACCTTTTGTAACTAAGTGGCATATCAGAAACACAACGTAAATTTTATGTAGTTACCAGCAAACATTTTGTATAAAGCATGGTAATGAAATGCTGGAATCACTTGGTAAATGAAGGTGTTGACCTCGCTCGTGGTAGTGGTTCAAACTTCCCCTTTGCTAGCAAAAGTTGTTTAACAGAAACACCCCCAGGCTTAAAGCTGGAAAGGTGATTAAAGCAGACGCCTGCAATGCACAAAATTCATGATTTTTGTTTTCATTTATTTATTTTAGTTTTGTACGCATGGACTCAAGTTCGGTTTTAATGGTTAAGGTTTGGTTATTACGGTTTTCTCTTTCTTCTTTTTTTGTTCTTTTTGGTTATTTCGATTCGGTTTGGTTCAGTTTTGTTTTTTCGGTTCTTCACAAAATACAAAACACAAAACCAAACCAAAACCAGTATTCGGTTTTTACTAAAGTCCAAAACCGAACCGTCTGTTTCTAATTCGGTTCAGTGTTTCGGTTTGGTTTTTTTGGTTTTTCCGATTTCGGTTCGGTTTCGTGCACACCCCTACGAGGGGTGGTTAAGGTTAAAATTACTTGTTAATAAAAGGACAGGAACTTACCAAAAAAAAGACTACTTCTTTGTTAGCTAAAGCAGCAGTGTATTTCCCTTTTTGCATTTCCTTCTTAACAAACCCTTGCAGCTGTAAACACAAAATTTTATTTTCTTAATTGTCATTTAACAATATTACTAACTTTATGCTCATTGTCCAACTAAAAGCAAGGGTAAATTCACAAAATGCAATCATAAAATGAAAATTAAACCTCTACACATCTTAAGCTATCATAAATTCACAATATTACTAACTTTATTTTCTTAATTGTCATTTAACAATATTACTAGCTATTTGATTTATGAAATGAAAATTAAAAACCAATTGTGATTTCCATCATCATCATCATCATCATCGTACTCAGTAATCCCACCAATAGCAAAGCTATGGTAGGGTCTGAGGAGGGTAAGATGTAGACAACCTTACCTCTACCCCGTAGGAATAGAGAGGCTGCTTCCGGTGAGACCCCCGGCTCGATAGTAGTTTTGCATCAAGCCTTGGACATAAGGCACTTAACACCCAATCATCGGCACACTGGCCGATTGGTGCACGTACCCTTGTCTTTCGGCTATCAACGCCACCACATGATGTCTTTCGGCTATCAATTGTGATTTCCATAAAATGAAAATGGTATGAAACAAACAGAAATTGTGATTAGAAAGTACCTGGTGATGATTTTGTTTAATCTTTGACCAAGTTGCTTCTAGTATTTCCGGACACTTATTAACAAATGCTCTTTTCAAAAACTGAAAACCAATAATAATGATTACTCCAAGTTTTTCTAAATATTTTATGCACACAAAATATAATAACATAAGATAATAATAATGTATACCTTTAGAAAGGAGCACCTGCTAACTATCTCTTCACTTCCCTTCTGTAATCAGAAAATGCATTGCAAAGTTAATTACACAAATGTCCTTACGGTTTAGCCCGAGTAACAACTTTGGGTACTAAGGTTTAAAAGTAGCAAGTTTGAGGTTTGTGATTTCAATATGCAACAGGTTTGGGGTTTAGGAGTAATTTATGTTAAATTTAGGTAAAATGACAAAAATGCCCTCTAACTTGGTTTGCTACATAATTTACATAACTACTCGTATTTTTTGTTTTTTTTTCAAGTTAGAGGGCATTTTTGTCATTTTACCTAAACTTAACAGAACTTGTTACTTTTAAACCAACTACTATAAAAGAACTAATATTAATATTATAGAACTATAGAAGAATGTTAAACATACTTGTGCAATTAGAAGAGCCTGTTCAAGATGTTGAATTTGAATCCACTGTTGATTCACAATTTCACTCATCATTTCAACCCTTGATTTGATGACTTCCAGCCTTTTTTCAACATCTTGTGCTTTCGACTCCAAGCTGTGAAGCTCAAAATTGTTTCTCCTTGCAGTACCCCAAAGAATTCGAACCTGACAACAAACAAACAGCTATGTTACTTGCAATCGTTGCAAATCAAAAATTGCGTAGAAGAAATAAAGTAAACCTCTTCTTCCAGTCCATTCAGCCTTTCATTTGAATCATTCTTCATAGTTAGCAAAACAGATTGCAGATGATCAGATTCATTGGTTAACTTTTTCACAAGGTTCTCAGTTTCCTTGATATACATGTTTTTGGAATCTACTATCGAAATGCTTTCCTCAAGAACAGATTCTGGATAAAAAAAACTTATTTCATCGTTGTAAAAATCGTTATTAGGCGCCGATTAATGGGTACTCTTCCGATGCGATTTCACCTAATCGGTCAATATCGGCCCATGAACTAATACGTTAATGTTTGAATTTTGTTCTCATTGTTTTTAACTACAAAGTACATATGTAAACTTTTATAAATTTTAAAATTTACATATAAAATTTCAATTGGATCGATCTCCATTAATCATTTGTGGGTCCTTTGCATAGAGCTATTCAAAAAGTTTGCGGCTCGCTCAAACAAGCTCGAATCTAACCGAGCCGGCTCCGCTTGATTCGTAATGAGCTGAGCTCGAGCCAGGGTCAGCTTGGCTTGTGGCATGGTCTTGGCTCGGCTCGTTTAAATTAAATCCAATATTTAGCATACCAAAATAGGAAAAAATAAAAATAATCCATATATTATGCCACTCGATGTTTAAAACATCATAAAAGAAAAGAATAAAAAAAACATATAATGTTACAAATTTTCTAGTATATAAATATTATATAAAATGTATGTTAAAAACTATATTTTCATCTTTTATATACCAATATCTGCAAAAGAAATATAACAAATAAAACTACTTTAAAAAATAATTCAGCTCGATAAAGTAAATGAGTCAACCTCGAGCTCTCTCTGGCTCAGCTTGATTCGACTACAACCCTGCTAATAACATCTGTCCAATTTTTATGATATGATGTACTCCAATTCTCGAAAACCAAGTTAAATCATCGATTAAGAATGACAATTAGATCATAACCTCATACTAAATTAGCATTAGCAATAATAATAATAATAATAAATCCACCAAAGAGATTGACTACCTAAGGTTACGATCTTCAGCTCCGCTTCTCGAATTTCATCACTCAAATTGCGTCCAATCACATCAATTGACTGGTAACTCATTAAGACATGAAACACCAAAACGGCGGGAACCAAGTTCACCATTGTTATTGTGGTGGTTATGCGCCTTCACTTGAATCTAGAGTCCATCGATGACTATTATTATTATTATTATTATTGTTTTTCTAAATCAAAGAATTGGATTAAGGTACCTGTTCTTTTTACTCTATGGCATATTTGGTACCTGTAGTAGGTTCTTGGCTTGTTGCAGGGCACGTCACTCTATTCTAACCTAAATCAAGACTGGTTGTTTTCGGTTTACGATTATTTAATTAGTATAATTGAGAAGTTTGGTGTCATAAAAGTTTATTTTTAGATATTTTATTAGTTTAGTTTATTTTTATATAAATCATTTTGACAATTAATCAATTGTGATACCTTGGCATGTTGGCTATTAATCAATTATGCAACTTCAGCACTCTTCTCTAACAATTTTTTGATAATTTTTTTGGGTTATGTGAAAACCCTTTTTCTTTGAACATTTTTCTGGTTTCTTTTTTTTCTTTTTTGTTATTTTATTGTTTTAAGTATGCTAATGTATCGAAATTCAGATCTGGGTTTATTTCTGATACCGGAACGAACCTATTCGATACCTATCGAATTCGCGTCGCCGCAACGTTCATGTTTTACCAATCATATAAACATCATTTTGCATATGTTATTTTTTTGTTATCATAAGCTATACAAGTGCCGCTATTATAACATATTCACGTCAATTTTTGCACACCCCGACTATCACAATGCGGAAGCGTAAACGGGAATGTAACAGACACCTCTGGTATCAACAACATTGTTTATAAAGAAACATTACAAACTAATTTACATTATATTACATTGGTCCATCTTTGTTTACAAACTAGGTGTTACAACAAAACATGTTCGTTAAACTATTTTATTCATATTAATAACCATGTGTCTGTTCACATAGCACCAAGCATGTTCCACGATAAATAGCACGAAATCATTTTACTCAAACTTTGGTAATCCTGAAAAGCAGTTTAAAAATGGGTCAACTACTGGAGTTGGTGAGTTTCACGAGTTTCAAAAAAACAGTTATGAATATTCACAAGTTAACACTTGTAACTATGATATAAATATGTATGTATGTAGATGATGTAATTATGCTAAGCTACAGTGAAGCCTTGACTGTATGTGCTGCGTGCATCCATTTCCCACGCTCAATCAACCATTGTGGCTCCCATTCCGCCCACAACATGCCCCGGTAGCTATGTCTAACACTACATAGCCTGTTTGTATAAATATGGTCATGTGCAAACGACGCTATGTGACACGGCAACCAGTCCGATTTTGGGTTTGTCAAACCAATAATACTATTCACAAGCCACCGGATCGAAGTTAATCACTATGATCGTGGGGACTTTCGTGTGTTAGCACTTAGATAATTCACATCATTACAAGTTTCAGATATGTATACGTAATCAAACATGCTTTTCGCCCCAAAAGTTCGTAAAACAGTTCAGAAAGTGGGGTCATGAAACTCACTGTTTAGTAGATAATTAGCATTGTGTCAGCTCACGGTTTGTTTGATTCGCTATCACTAGTTCCTATAATCAATATTATAATAATATTAATATTTTAATATTATTATAATCTCAATACTAAACTGGGCTGTATGTCTAATCTGGGTATAGCTGGAACGCCCAGAAAGTGTCAATAGGCTTAGGTTGTGATGTTGTTCATTGTCTAATACTTAAAACCAAACTTGGCTCAGTTTCCCCTTTTTCCCAACTGGGGCAAGTTGTTCGTTTATGCGTTCAGAAAACAGTTGTGGGGAAGTAAGTTTGGGTAAATGTGTTGGTCGATAAAATGATTAAGTTATAAAGAAAGATCATACGTTGGGGTCCCGGATTAGCTACGGGGCCCGTTTCCGTTTATTCAGTTTGATTTGAGAAGAAACGCGCACAATCTATCCAGATTGTTCAGGTTTCTCATAAAAAGTTCGTTTTTACTTAATTAATCCAAAAATATGTTTTTTGATCACTCTTGGTGTTCTGATATTTCCGCAGGTACGTTAATCGCGAACTTGCCGGTTTTTATCAAAATTGAATTTGTTTAGATTTTCAAATTAGCATAATTAATTAACCGTTAATCATTAAACTATGAAAATTTAGCCACTTATCAATTAAAATATTTAGATTTTTATAAAAATATTTATGGAATTATTTACTAATTTATTAATTTATAAAAATTCGTTTTACCTGATATATTTAGCCTGAAAATTGTCCGTTTATCCCAAACGATTTCCAAAAATTCCACAAAATTCCTGGATGTTAAATTTATATCCCAAAATCATTTGTGTCAATTCCATAATGTAAAAAGCTTGTTAAATACTCTTTTCGGCTCAAATTCGGCTATAAAAATTCATACGAATGCATATGCACAAAACACCCCTAAACTTTTCCAAATGATCCCAAATTTCATATGTGATCAAAATATACCAATTCTGAGTTCCCAACCAAATTTCATAATTTTTCAAGTATTTTAACTGTTTTTCCCAATTAATCATCCCAATTCATTAATAAATTCGCCAAATATTATCGGATGGTCGAAAAATTGTCAAATTTGAATAGGGACTCAACAATATGGTCCCTGATGTCCCTGAAAAATTTCAAGACCTAAAAATATGCACATAACAACCTTAACCTAAACAGCCCGTAAACGAGTGTTTCGGTATTACCTTAGCGGGTTTGGTTCGTTTCCGCCTTTCTAATCAAGTTTTCAAGCTCTTGTGCATATATGCAGGCTAGGTACACCAAGCAAGTTTCATCAACCAAACAGCCCCTTAACTTAGGGTTTCGGTTATGGTACAAAACCGAACTTTTTAACCGTAAAAATGCCGTTTCAACCCTCTTATCCGTGTTTATGACCAAATATGTGACATTCGTCAATTTTTGATTCGGATTTGTATTTGTAAACCCGACCCGTTGGGTCGTTTCGATGTATTAAATATATTTTAATAAAGTGATTCCCGACATTTAATGTTCATTATTCGTTGTTCGTTGTTTATAAATTTCCAAACCTTAACGTTAATCGAGCCACGCGAGTAAAACGCGTAAATAATCCAAAACCGAAAACTTTATAATTTAATTATAAAGTTTGGGTTAAAATGTAAACTTGAAAACTTTATTTAACTTAAAAGATATTTATATTATCATTTAAAGATTCTTTAAACTTCAGGGACTAATAGTGTAACATTTTTAATTCAAATTATATTAAAATAATAAACCTTACCCAGCCCCTCCCGTCCCCCCTGTCCCGATTTTCCGGCGAACCTCCGGTGGCCGGAATCCGGCGCCGGAGGAAGCCGTTACACCCTTAAACGCGTTTTTAACTCGAATTTGTTTTTATAAAAATGATTCTCCGTCAATATTAAGCAATAACCAACTAATTAATTGTGATTCCTTGCCGTAAAACACCCCGTAATCGTCGCCGGAAATCACGGATTCACCATTTATGCAAATATCGCGTATACGCTCCACCCCGGAGTATAAATAGATGCCCAAGCTTCATTACAACTCGCTCATTCCTCTCAATCCCCCTCTAATACACCGAGTAATCTGTAATTGGGAATTCTTATAAAATTCTTTTTCGGCAACTGGGTTTCGGCCAAATCTTAACATCTAAAGGTAATTGATATATGCTTTTTAATGTCGTTACACCAATAAACAAAACCCCTAAACTAATTGAAACGAACATGAAACAGATTCCTCAATTGAAATATTAGGGTTCATGTTCTTATGATGAAGAAGATGAATCTGAAATACTACATATATATATATTTTCTTATACCCAAGATGAATTGATCTTGTAGTCCAACTGGTTAAACATGTACATCATAACCATGAGACCCGGGTTTGAAACCCGGGTCATGCGTTTTTGTTTTGGTCCAATAACTATTATCAACATTATTATCAAAATCATTTAAACTGTTACTATATTTAAAGAATGGAAACCATAACCTTAACGAATAGAAGACCCAGACCAGTTGGTTAACACTATAAACCCGTATCACCGAGACTCGGGTTCGAAACCCGGGTCCGACATATGCTTTTTCTTTTTATTATTATTAATTAATTCAGTTTAATCAATTAACGATTTTAATCGTTTAAAAATCATAATAAATTTATAAAAACCTTTTTAAATTAAATAAAAATTATGTAAATTAACTATAAAATATATCTCACCATTTTACATATAAAAATCAAGTTTCTTGTTTTCATAAGTCGTTATTAAAAATCGTGTAATAATCGCAAAGTAAACTTTAATTCTCTAAAAATCGTTTTGTTAAAGCAACAATTATATTTTCGACTTGTAAACAATAGTTCAAGCTTTTTGAACATATAAACTTTGTTTTCTCGCCATTAAAGTGCTTAAATTATACTAATAACCAAGTCGTCGTTAAAACATAAATAATAATATAATAATGTAAGAGCCATAAGATTCGTAATAAAATTTTAAAATAATAACTAAATTCTAAAAATTACTCGTGCAATTAATCAACTTTAGAATCCCGTTAGAATAGCCGTTAAAAGTCGTGTTTATTCTTATTTATAGTTCGTACGGATTAACCGCTTCGATTTCCTTTGACGCCTTCAAGTTATTCTTATTCCTTTTTCACCACAACTACTAAGGTGAGTTTTTCACCACCCCTTTTTTAATGTTTTAATGTTTTGGGGTAGCATATGTATCCTTATAAAAATTCAAGCATTGTTTCTTCTATTACAAAACTACAATTCATATATGGACTTGTGTGTTACTTGTATTACTTGCACGAATATTACTTGCATGATTGGGAAGTCTCATTAAGTATGATCATACGCCCCCCTTTGCACTCTGGTCCGTTTGTATCGAGTGGAAAAGGGCCTCATTATCCAAGTACGTTGGTTGTTACCAATTGGAAAGGACCTTACTTGCGCGATTATCCAAGTACGTTGGTTGTACCAACTGGAAAGGACTTACTTGCTCGTTTATCACATGTCTATGAATTGTATGGTTTTTATGTACGTACTGTGGAAACTCACCAACTATATTTATAGCTGACCATATTTTATACATATGTTACAGGTACCGTGATTAGAGGTTGAAGTATTGAAGACACTTAGATTACTTAGGGTATTTCAATAAAAGAACTATTGTTATGATTATGTTTTGGTTTGAACTTGTATTGTTACTTTCGAACTTGTGTTACTTGGCTTATTAAATGAATTAATGTTATTATGGTCACTTAATAGTGCCACGTGTGTTTGAGCAACCTGTACGTCACACTCGGGCGTTTCCGCTTAAGCCGGGGTGTTACAAAAAAAAAACTATCAAACCAGGTTTCTTAACATGTGTATGATCAAAACATGTTTATGGACCATTTTTAGGAGTTTTACATGGTTATGAATGATTTTTGGCAATTAATTCATGTTTATATGGTATTAAACATCATTAAAACTAGTTAAAAATGATGAGTTTAGTAATCTTACTTAGAGTTTTTGGGGTTGAGCTGAAGAACATCATATGCCTTGTTAATTTTTTGGAGAATTCTGGTCTTAAAATATCTATGAAGTTATTATATATTAAACCTACTAAATAATAATAATAATAATAATAATAATATGTAAATGGCGGCCGCAAGGGATGGGCCTCCCCTTGGGCCCCATTTTGGCCCAAAAATTTGATTTTTCAAGCCCAAACACGAAAGCCCAAGTCCAAATTTGCATAGGGCTCGTTTTTTGGCGCGAAAAACGTATCGGGTGCGACAAACAGTGCGAAAACGAGTGTTTTTCGGCTAGTTTTGTGTAATTTTATAAAAACATATTACACGTTTGTAAAAATCGAAAATATTTTCACGGATCGCTTAAAACATTTCAAGTAAGTGTTTGGTAAGTCTTTTTCGGCTTAACGGATGATACAATGCTTGGTTTGTAATTATCTTTCGCGTTTAAATCTATAGCGGGTAGTTAAACGAGCATGTTTTCGTTTAACCTGTTTGCTATGGAACTAAGGCCATAATACTAGTATATTAGCTTATATTAAACGTATATCATTTATAGATGCCCCCCCCCCCCCCCCCCCCCGGGATATCTGGGTCATAACCCGACCCGTTCGGTTAATCGTTCGTTCGTTACGTAAAAAACGTTTATTTGTTTAATCGATAAATACGCACTGAGGTGTACGTTGTTTTGACTCAAATGTCACAGTTTTCCACCTCAATGCATGGTCTCATTTTTTTAAAATATGTTTATTAATATATCTAGGTGGCGAATTAATTTTTTTTGTTTACTACGGTTACGTAACCTGATACCGACCGAATTCGCGTTGGCTTGCTACTGAAGCGCGTGTACAAACAGCCAAACATCACTAGCCTAACACAAGCGCTGGGTAAGTCCCCTAGAGTTTTCCACCTGAATGCATGGTCTCATTTTTTTAAAATATGTTTATTAATGTATCTAGGTGGCGAATTAATTTTTTTTGTTTATTACGGTTACGTAACCCGATATCGACCGAATTCGCGTTGGCTTGCTACTGAAGCGCGCGTACAAACAACCAAACATCACTAGCCTAACGCAAGCGCTAGGGCAGTTTTTTATAAACTAGTTATTTCAATTTTTGCGTTGCGGCGGGAATTCGGTTGATGTAGATTAGGTTTGTTATGGTATTGGTACGGTACCAACACACGCTATAACAACTGAAAGAAAATTTTTAATAAATAAATACGTGATATGACCAAAATGATACTAACACGTGTACGTTTCGTTGTAGTGACTCAATTCTAATTTAAAAAAAAATAAAAATATCGTACTGTAAACTATGTAAAATGTACTGCATTTGAAGTTATAGTTTCTATTTAATTAAATGTCTTATACTCCGTAGCTTATAGCTTATTTACAACGTAAACTAAATCTTTTAATAATAATAAGATATATTATTTAAGAGTTATAACTAAATAAGATATATTATTTAACGGTTATAGGTAAGACCATTCACATCTCATTCTCTATGTTTATTCATATAGTTTAACTAAAAATCATCATTCCATAAATTTGTCTCTCATTTTCTAAAAGCATTAACTAAAAATCACGATTGTTTTCAACCTTTTTTTTTTCAAAATACAAAACGAATAAGATACGTTAATACTTTTAAAACAATAGTAAATACAGTTGCATACGGCTAACTGAAATAGAGAACTTGTACAGATAACATATAGCCATATAGCAGATATCTTGGCTAGTGTCACTATAGACTAGCATGGTTGCATTCAATTTCTTAATCAAAATTAAACATTCAGTTATTTCATAAAATAATGATTAACACGTGCCCATTGGGTTGACATGAGCATGGCTGTTTAGCTAAACGTGTATATGGAATTCGAACCGACTAAATCCAAACAGTATCTGCCTGTATAGTCCTCCATGAGCTACCAAAAAAAGTTTTGTAGCCCATCTATTACCCTCCACAACTAACATTAATAATAATTCATAGTGATCATATTCAGTGTAGTATTCACTTTCACCAATAACTCATAAAAGTGCAAAACCATAAGCTCCACATTGAAATACAAATGGTTCCATGGTGAGAAATCCCAATTGCCATCACAAATGCACATTTACAATCAGAAATTCACGAGTACAAGGAGTCTTTGACTCTTTTGCAAGGAATCGAGAAAAGTGGGAGACAGTTTAGAAAGGAGGAAAAACAGTGTAACGGTGAATTATTGAGTATCAAGCACATGGATAAATTTCGTTTAGCATAGTTGATGTTGAAGATTAGATAAAATCTATAGAAGCTCTTGAGCATGACATGTGAGGAATTGACGTTGTCTGATTAATGTTCACGGACATCAATGTGGATGATGATCAAGAACTCGGGACGGTACAAGGCACACATCTACAAATTGAAATTTTAATATTGGTTGTAAAGTTATCTATTGTTCAAAAAATATATAACATGGTTAGACGTTTTGAGTAGAAAATAGTTGTTGAAACCTATATATGTTGTGGTTTTAAAAGAGAAAAATATAGGACCGTATTTCCCGTAATTAAATTTATTATAAAATGATTTTTATAATTTAGGGCTTTACCCTTTTAAAATAATGACACAGATATACATAACATAAATATATGTTAGAAATGTTTTTTTGCACATGTCAATAGCTCTAAAGTTTTTCTTTAGAGATCATAGCAGTGTACAAGTGAACGATGCATGATATACACCTCTCGTAAAACATTCCCAGATCCACAATGGAGTGTGGACACCGACCTACCAATGCAATGCAATGCAATGCAATGCAATGCAATGCAATGCAATGCAATGTGTACAATTTTACCAATGCAACATTTTTAATGAAAATTTAAGAACAATTTTCATGTGTCCAAATCATGAATCATACATACATAAGCAACAACTTGAAGTATATTATCGAATACATCGAAAGCGAAAATAGTGCACCAATGTGCTGCCAGAACAAGAGCGCCGAGGCTTCACTAACCGCGTATCCCCTCAAACTAGCGATAGCCCCAAACAAGATCGCGCTAGGTGTCGTGTACTGCAACAAAAGCACAAACTGAACATCCGATCGCCTTGAATCAACAAGTTCATTTTATCAGCTAACATCACGACCACGATCCCTAGCATCGGAAGCACCAATAGCCTCGTGAAGAGGTAGGTCCCAGCAGAGCCCAGTTGGACCCGCAAGACTCACCTTGAAGAGGGACGTCTGCGCAAGGACCAACTGGTTCCGCAGGACCCACCATGCTCAGAGATGAAGACCTTACGCGCAGTACGCCAGCTGTTCCCGCAGGAAAAGCCTCCCAATGGTGAAGTACTCCGCCTGTTCCCGCAGCTGCGGATACAAGCCATCAGGGAAGGCTACCCGCACTAATAGCAAGGCTACACGCACAAGGCACTAACTCTCAATAACTCAGTGTCACCTGAAGGAATGAGCAAGGTGGGAATACTCCCGCCCAAATGAGCCAGTCCGTACGCTTCTGGAAGATCTTTTGTACTATACCTGCCAAGGTATGGACAAAATAGACAAGATCTGACCAAAGCAGCCCATGAACCAATCACAGGGTGACAGCTCACCGACAACAGTACGAGGAGGAGCACGCTCTAGTACTGTTTGTCACTATTAGCCGCTGCCTACTCACCAACCCTGGTCGTGGCACGCACATAGCCTGCAGTTGGTGGAAAAGGAATAGTACACAGCCGGCGGAAAAGGAACAGTACACACTATCAGCCGCTGCCTACCCACCAACCACTGGCATGGCACGTGCGTAGCCCACAGTTGGTAGAACAGGAATATTATACAGCTGGCTGTACCTGCTTGGAAACCTACCTTCGACTATAAATACTCCAACACCTTGGAACGGTATTATTATCTTGTATCTTACTTTCACTAGCTATTTCTCTCAATATACACTTATATTCAGAGCAATCTAGTCTGATTCTCACGCCGGAGGGTGGTCACAAGGAGAAACCCCCCTTCTCAGTGACGAGCTCACGGTGTCTGTTTTGCAGGTCATCTGAAGAACATCCATCTTTGCCGGACCTAACCCTCGTGGGAAACATTACTTAGCCCCCAGATTATCCATAATCTGCCCGGGGTCACTTAGTGTTTCTTCACCTCGCGACTAGAATCCCGATTGTGGTCCGCATCCCAAGCCTAGACTCGTTAGGACCCTCGGCCATCATCCCACCAAGAACCAACATAACCGAAGGCACCATGGCTCCAGCCACTATGTCTAGACTATCGGTCAAGAATGCTAGTGGCGCGTCATCACCGTACACAATAGACTTCAAAAACGGAATCATTCCAATTACTAAAGCGAGAAGAGTCGCAATCGTTGGCGGTTGAAGAATATGACGAACCGGTGTTTGCTCAGCTACAATTCTTATCTTCCTAACCATCCTCGGCTCGGCTAAACACCTAATCGATTTAGGGCTTCGCGGGCGCTCATGCCCATCTTGTAACAAATCAGGGTCTTGCAAAGAAGACTCCGAAAAGTCTGACACACTTGCAAAAACCCGTGCAATAAACGGGGTTTGCAATGTACAGTTTCTTTATCATCCATCCCAGGCCACTCTGCTTCATGTAGTAGTGGCCTGCTGAGATCGTTCACGGGTAAATTCTCATTCTCGTGAACGATCTCAATCTCACCTCGTCTTCTTCCACAACCTCATAATATTCCATAGGCGGCTCCATCATATGGTAAACCAAAGTATAAACTAAAAGCACGGATACCCATTGTGCTAATGACACGTAGGCGGTCCCGGCTGTATGACAGTCGGGACCGAACGACGTGTCACCACTATGACAAACCGAACCAACAATCGCTAAAATAAAATTACCCGTGTTCCCGAACCCCGTGACAATAACAGTGAATCGGAAAAACTCGGGCGGCGGGCGGCAAATAACCGCCACTAATAACCCCAAAAGACAATCGATTACCGTACTGATTATGACGTTTACAGGTATAAACCACCATAAAGCTAGATTCTGTACGGAAACTGATTGACCCAGATGGATAAAGATTGTGCAGGGCAAGAACAGAGCAAACACAAGCTTGCTAAGGAGCTTGAAAGTCGATTTTGGGACGATTTGTGTTCGTGGGTGAAGAGGTAGGTCCCAGCAGAGCCCAGTTGGTCCCGCAAGACTCACCTTGAACAGGGACGTCTGCGCAAAGGCCATCTGCTCCCGCAGGACCCACCACGCTCAGAGAACCTTACGCGCAGTACGCAAGCTGTACACGCAGGGAAAGCCTCCCAATGGTGAAGTACCCCGCCTGTTCCCGCAGTTGCGGATACAAGCCATCAGGGAAGGCTACCCGCAGACAGCAGGGCCACACGCACAAGACACTAGCTACTTCAGTAGTCACATGAAGGAATGAGCAAGGCGGGAACAATCCCGCCTAAATGAGCCAGTCCGTATGATTCTGAAAGATCTTTTGTACTATACCTACCAAGGTATGGATATGACAGACGATCTGACCAGAACAGCCCATGAGCCAATCACAGGGTGACAGCTCACCGACAACAGTACGAGGAGGAGCACCCTCTAGTACTGTTTGTCACTATTCAGCCGGCTGTACCTTCTAGGAAACCTACCTTCGGCTATAAATACTCCAACATCTTGGAATGGTAAGATCATCTGCTATCCTGTTATCTAGCAATCTCTTAATATACACTTATATTCAGAGCAATCTAGTCTGATTCTCATGCCGGAGGGTGGTCACAAGGAGGAACCCCCCCTTCTCAGTGACGAGCTTACGGTGTTTGTTTTGCAGGTCCCGTGAAGAACAACTGTCTCTGTTGGACCTCATTCTCGTGGGAAACATTACTTAACCCCCAGATTATCTATAATCTGCACCGGGTCACTTAGTGTTTCTTCAGTGGGTGTGCGAGAAGAATACCGATTACAGTAAGACATAGTAGCTTCAATAATGGAACAACAGCATGTATGAGTTCTTGTTGACCAAATTGAACATCTGATTCAAACAAACCCATCACAAATTGAACAACAGTGAGATGCAAGGTTATGAAAAAGAGAGAATATTTAAGTAATTATTGGGATCAGAGAACATGCACATGGGATTTGCAGGTGGAGATGCTTGAAGGAAGATTATTATTATTATTATTGGTTGTGGAGAAATTATTGATGCCACAAGGCTTAAGTCAATTGGATATAATAATAGTAATAGTAATAATTTATGGGGGGTGTGAAGGTGATGGATTGGGAAAAAGACAAATAGGGGCCAAACAAACTGTGTAGGGGTGGGTTTAGGTTGGACCCTACAAAAGGTATATGTGTAGTAAGATGTCCTTTTTGGAATGATACATTTTGTGATTTAAGATGTGTCATGTCACTATCCATTTTTATCTAGGATGTATGGTAAAGATATTTATGTTGTTGAATCATGTATGGTAAAGTTCTGACTACCGGTTAATCGGTTTTGTGGGTTTTTTTGTTTATTAATTGAACATGTATATTTTCGGGCGGTCACAACCGGTTCATTTCAATAGCTGGTTTGGGTTTTTAATTGGTTTTTGAGTGGAAAAACTCTAACCTATTTGACAAGTTAGGTTAATGACTAGTTAACATAATTAACTTATTGAAATTAATTTATTGCGTTTGGTTTACCACTTTCTATGTGAAAATCACTAAGCAGTTCCTAACCTAACTACCTAAGGTTACTAATAGGTTTTGGTTCAGTTCCAGTTTTGGTTAACCAGTTGGGATTTCACCTCTAATGTATGGGAATCATGTAATCCGAAGGCGATTTTTTAATCCTTTTATCTAAATTTTCCAAGTATCATGTTGTCGACAGTATTCAGCTTCCAAACATACTGATCAGGTTGATAGGCTTTAAAAATAGTTTAAGTGGGTAAAAGTGTTAGCAATTCCACCTGTTTAATTAAGTCATTCGATTCATGGTCAATCTAATCAAACAAGTTAACCTAACCACGACGTATTTTTCAAAAAGATTATATATTACATGCTAAAACCTTACTGTTTTGTATTGTATTTGAAATTTAATAAGTCTTATGATAAGATATATTTTGTTTTGAAGTTTACGTCAAGTATTTAATTTTTTATTTGTTTTTCTGTAATGATACATGGATGACAGATGTCTGTCATTTGTCATTGTAAAGACGCCTTTGGGGTAAGCCGGCTATTTGACAAAAGTAACAAAAGCAATGACTGAAATAGGTTACGTACATCAGTACATGTGATTTGTTGAAGAATATATAAATTCCTAGAAGATAGAATAATTTCATGGGCTTAAATTTCAAAAGAAGGTAACTATTTGCGTATCAAATAATAATAACAATAATCGTGTCGGTTTTATTCTTGGATGGCTGATGGTAAATATCAAATAACAACCATAAACATTTGGCCATAATAGTAATACACTAATACTTACCTAAACTTTCTTTTCTTTATTTGAAAAGGCGATAATATGAAAACGAAAAGGGAAACATCAACCAAATAGTATTTTTTTTTATTTCAGTTTAAATAACGAACAGTATTTTCTTTCTTAATTTCAATAGCTTGCATTTAAATATCAAACACAAGAATAAATATAATTAAATATTTGGTTTGAAAATGCACTTCATGAAGTGAATGGATAATTTCACAACAAATCAAACCATTCGAATTGATATTTAATCTATATATTGTATTAATTGAGAAATTGATTACAAAAAAAAAATACAATTAAGAAGGAGATGAGAAATTACAGAGTTATAGAGTAGAGGATGGGAAAAGAAGACCATACACTAACATCATATTCGTCATAACATTTTCCCTTCACTCTCCGACTTATATCTAGTTATGTCTACTTGTTGGGCATTTAAACGGGCTACTTGATTGGGTTAGTTGGGCTTATCTAGGATCACTAACACTTCATGTGTATGCAATATGTATAGGTCACTTTTTTTAGGCTTACTGTGCTCTATCTGGAAACTTTTCATGTGTTCGAAAGTCTAATTGTTTTATATGCAACATAAAAAAGAACATTTTATAGTTTCTTCATGTAGGTTAGGCCCAAATCATACTTAATAGCTAATGCCCATTAAGAAACATTTTCCGTCATATTATCAGCACTCCTTTAGTCAAAAACATATTTAATGGTTAATGTCCCCTAACGTGTCCCTTCAATCGTTATCACTTCAAGCTATACATAACATTATTGTAGAAACGTTCATGCCCATTCACACCGTTATAATGTTCGGGGGTGGTGTAGGGCTTTATCCGCCTCTATAATACCCACTGTGGATGGTCTAATAGTCAAGCTTAGTAGAGAGTAAGTAGATAAAATGTAGAGAAAGTAGACATTTAGTTTGAATGCTTATTACGACTTGAATGTTTAAATTAGTTTATTAAAAATTTGTAAGTTATCAATAGTTTAATAGTTTATATAAGATAAGAGTCAAGCTATTCTACAGAGAGGGACAAAAATAAGAAAGGATTTGTAGCAAAATAAACGCATAAAAATAAAGAAAAATTAATAAAAAAATCATAACTCAAATTTAATACAAAAACAGAAAATGTAAAAAACACAAAATGTTTTCACCGCCTTTCTCGTTCTCAGAAAAAAAAAATCAAAAAAGACACAATGCTGAGTGAAAAAGATCATTGTGTCTTTTTGTTTATCATTTTGTTTTGTGTTTATTTTCGTCATTGATTGTGCTTTTTTTCTTGACATTATGTCTTTTTTTTCTTGATATTGTATTATATTACTCAACATTGTGTCATATTTTGTTCGTCATTATGTTATATTTTGCGATCTATTGTGTCTTTTTTGGTTTATCATTGTGTTTTTTTTCATTTTCGGCATTGTGTCTTTTTGTCTTTTTTTAACAGGAATGACGGGATAAACATTTTGGTTTTTTAATTTTTTTTGTTTTTTATTTATATATTGAGTTATGATTTTTTTAAAGGGTTTTTGTGTGACCACAAATCTTTCTCACACTTCTTATTTTTTCTCCCTTTACATCTTAACTTTACCCTGTAAGATAAAGCAATCTCAATTCCATTGGGAGATATATCTAGTAAAATATCAAAGGAAGAAAATTAAAGAAAATCGATAATAAAACTATAAAAGAAATGATCAAATTTCACGTAAATTGTATTCACATACTTAGAGAGGAAGGGGCATTAGTGTGGGTAAGGTTCATGGGTAGTTTATCATATGATAAACCCACCCCTAACTATGTAGGTAGTTTGCCAAATTACAATTTGTGGCAAAGGTTTACTGTGTTTATATGACCGTTGGAGATTTTTGAAGAAATTAAAACATTCATTAATACTCAATTTATTGTATATATATATATATATGATTAGGTTCATTTCAGAAGTTTTCTTATCGTGAGAAGTGTGAGAAGTCCTTCTAGCCAATCATATAATTTCCTTTTTATTTTATGTTTAATTAATTACTATGACATATTAGTAAAATTTTCATGATTTGTTTTTAGTAACTAATCAATAAGTTAGGAGTTTCAAACATGATTTTCTTTTTATCATTTTTTATATTATATTGACGGTTAATTTTTTATTATTTCGAAGTTCTTTTCACAAATTCAGTTTTTTTATATTAAAACAACTCATTCATAATAATTATCCCGAGACATTAAAAATACACACTACACGTCAATACAAATAACATATTCTATACACATAATACAACATATTCTACACATTAAAAATACATGCTACACATCAATCTTAACAATATATCCTACACATCATAAAGCATATCATATACATTAAGCAACACATCTTACATGTCATACATCATATCCTACATATAAACCTATTTACATCTTATTTACAGTTTATCAACAAACAAATCTACATCTTTTTTTATTTTATTTTTAATTTCAAGATTTTTATATTAATTATACACACACACTTCAAAATACCACCTACACAATACATAGTTGAACCAACACACAATAAAATAATTACACATACACAATTCAAAGTATCACCTACACAGTACATATATGAACCTACACATTACTTAAATGAACCTACACGTGATAAATGATACACATACATAATTCAAAAATACCACATATAAAGTACATATATGAACCTACAAAGTACACACGATAAAAATTAGAACTACACTATTCGAAATACCACCTACACGGTACATATATGAATTTACATATTACATAAATGAACCTACACGATAAAAATTACACTTTCACAATTCAAAATACCACAAATACAATATATGTATGAACCTACGTAGTACATAAATGAACCTACGCACGAAAAAAATAACATACACAATTTGAAATACCACTTACACTAACAAAATAATAATTACTTTTAACATAATCATTTTTAAATTATGAATTTAATTAGTAAATTAATTAATTGTGAACAAATTAATTCCTAAATAATGTAACTTTAACATATTGTTGGTCAACGCTTTTTTATGAACATTGAAGAACGTGTTAGCTTGTATAAACTAGAAAACATATGGTGAAACTCACGAATTTATTTGGTAATAAAAAGTTTTAATAATATTAATTATATAATTTTTTTTTCTTTTTTGCAGGTTGTGATAACTTCTTGCGAGCTTAAATTATTAGAATATTTTATTTGAGAGATGATGTAGTTAAAATTTATGAATGTAATAATAAAATGTAAGTTATAAATGTGGCTTTTACAAAACAAAATACCAACATACCCTTTTTGTTTGAAACTTCATTAATTTTCATTAAGATGTTGAAACTCATAATTACACTATTACCATTTTGATTGTAGACCATAGATCAATCATCATCAATAGTTATGATTAACTTCTCGCACTTCTCGCTATAAAATCACTTCTCACAAGATCCATCCCCTATATATATATATATATAGGAGAGATTTCAATTAAGAACCTCTTTGAGTTTTAAGAACTCGAAAGAACTCAGTGTAATGATTTTTTTTTCGAATTTTTTTACACATGCGTAATATATGTAACTTACATACACTTAAAAAAATTACACAATTTTTTACGCACCGAGTCGACTTTTTACACATGTGTAACGGACGTAAAAGTTAGTGTAACCACTTACATATTTATTCTCTCTCCTACTTTGACTTTTTTGCCAGATCTAATCTCAACCACATATTCCAATCCACCAATCCACACACACACACACACACACACACACACACATATATATAGAGGGGAGGGATCTTTTGAGAACCATGTTGAGTTTTAAGAACTTAAGAACTTCAATTCTAGGCCACACATTTAATTAGGAGTGAGAATAAAGATGCAAGTGGTTACACTAACTTTTACGTCCGTTACACATGTGTAAAATGTCGGCTCGGTGTGTAAAAAATTCTGTAATTTTTTTACGTGTATGTAACTTACATATATTACGCATGTGTAAAAAAATTCGAAAAAAAATCGTTACACTGAATTCTTTCGAGTTTTTAAAACTCAAAGGAGTTTTCATTTGAAATCTCCCACACACACACACACACACACACACACACACCCCCCACTAACTTTTCACCATTTTTATTAACTCAAACATTTCATCATTTTTATCACTCAACATTCACCATTACTATTCACTCAAACCCCCAACGGCATATGTCTCAAACGATGATCTCGTGATATTCATCTAGAGGACGAAGGCATATACTTGGCCACACGATCATCTAGATGCCGAAGTGAAGAAAATTGCTATTACCCGCAAACGAGAAATTGCGGAAAAATATAATTAGCCAAAGGATCATCTAGTTTAGATGTTCGTGTTTTAACTTTTTTGGTTTTGATCGTTATATTTTATTTTTCCGGTTTTCAATTATGTAATATTTTTATTTTTAATGAAATTTTAATTTTAATTACATTTAATTGTTTTTTTATTTTTAAATTTTAACAAAAAAAAGTTTTAGGGTACTTGTGGGTAGGTGTTTCTAGTTATTTTGAGGTTTGTGGGTACTTAAAGGTAGAAATAAAATAACAGTATATGATTGGACAGTGCATGAGTAGTACCCATGAGTGCTCATTTTCCTCCTATAGCTTCCAAATCAACTAACATCCTAAAAGTATAGTCCATAAGCATACTAATACATATATCATCCATAAATGTTTTGGAAAAAAAAGGCTAGAAGAAAGAGAGCGGATAACCTATAACCGTGTCAATAAACTGTCGGTTGTTCTAATCTGTTAAATATGTTATCCAATGCGCTACTCCGTCATCATTTTGCTTCTTTTTTATATATAAAAGACCCGACATTATACATATATATAACTTGTAACTTTGGTGCCGCAAAGCCTTTATTGGGCCAAGTGGCGGCACCAAAACGGTTCACCTAATTTTGTTTTTTTTTTTTAAATTTGACAATTAAAAGGTTATTCGTCTCAACTTACTGATGAAACGCTCAAGATGGACAACTTTAGGTTTTTACTGACGCCCGGGTTTACCAACCTTTTCGTTTACTTCCGGTATCATAACAAACGTAACCAAAACAACAGAATTTGCGTCAACTCACTGTCGCAATGCCCGGGAACACTTAGGTTTTACCAACACCCGAATTTTACCGACTCATTATTGCTGCGCCCAATATCGACAACGCTCAGGGTTTTACCGATCGAACTAATGTCGTTTTTTTATATTTTAATTTTTTATATGTTAATTAACCGGACCCACAGTAATGCACAACTGCAACGTGACATAAACATATTCGACCTATCCGATGTGTTATTCGACGCCGGGTAAAAAAACTAGTTATATATAAGATTGATTGCAACTTAAATAAACAAACTAATTAATTAAACAGCCTTATAAAATTGTAGATGACAATACTAGCGGATAAAGGCACACTCAACATCAAAAGTGCCAATGTCCCAAGAGCCAAACTTGGCCTAGTGTTCATCAAACACATTTGTAACATCCTCATGGCTTCACATACATCTCTAACATAATCCTCATAATATTTCTTCTCCCACTCCATCCAATTCTCCGATATCACTGGCGGCAAACCTCCCATCTCCGCCTCCTGTATTCGCATTCTTAACACAATCATATTTTCATCCACAACATTCCCTCCATCATTGGTCCCTCCGTAAGATTTAGCCGTAATGCGGCTGAAAACAATCGTTTGCAAACGACGACAATGGCGGTGGTGGTGGTGGATGGGACTAGAAAGGATGGGATTGGACCAAGATATTGGTTTCATTGGAAGTGTGATGTTTTTGTTATGGAGGGGTTGTGGTGTATATAAAAGGAAAGTTGTGGGGTTTAGGGATTGAGTGTCGGCTAAGTTTATTCTTCTTATAGATGACGAAAGAATTATGGTTAAAAAGTGTAAAAGGTGCAAATCCTTAAGGGAGCAACGTGCAAGTTAAAAGGCAAGTTGCATTCAATTCATGATGACAAGTTACGTGTGAAATTTTGCTTAACAAAATATCCTACTTGTAACTTACTATTCTTTGCAACATAAGGATAAGTAGAAAACAGTTATATTTTCTTTAAAGGTAATTTTTTTTTTACTTCCCGATACTCGATCACAGGACCTTTAGGTGTTTATGTGGCTTTGCTTCTATCACTTGAGAAAACAAATAGATTCGGGTTTGATAACTAACGGAGTTCAGCTACTATATGAATTATGAAGAACTAGCCAGTAGCCACTATCACACGTTCACACTATATTCATATTTCTATTATTTTTTATGCATAATAGAATTCGACTCTCCTTTGAAACTGAACAAACTGAAGCCGGAGTCTACTATTATTATTTTTAATTATGTTTAGAAAAAATTACAATTTTTGTCCTTTTGAATTAGCTAAATTATGAAATGGGTTTTTTCCGAAAATGAGTTTCACCTTTTATCTTTTATTCGCATGTTTCGCTTGGTTTTTGTCCTTTACACCAACGGTCATTTGCATTCTCTGTTAAGTCTCCTCATGTGCCGTGCACATAAGCAGCATATAGTAACCACAGATCTTTGAATGATTAAAAATCAATTTTGTTGAAAATGGAGGCTCATATTTGTGAAAACAATCGCTGCAATAGGATAAAAACACACAACCATACTTTTGAGAACTTGTCACCACCACTACCGATCGCCATCGTCAGTCAAAGCCATCACCACCGCCGCCATCCTTCATCCCCATTGATCTAACCCATCACATTGCCAGAATCTGTTAGTCTTATCAACCTTTCTCCTCTCTCGTTGATGGCGATTTTTATGGTGTTTAGGCTAAATCAGATTGTTTAGCCTAAATCTGATTGTTTAGTAACTGAAGGGGGAAGAATCGTGGTTCCCCAACTTGCTCTTCCCTTTCTTTTGCTTCCATAAAATCCAATCGATGAGGTGGATTTTAGATGTATATCGCAATCCTAGTTTCAAGTGTTCAATTGGAAATTCAGGATTTAGGTCGAGTGGGTTCGAATTCCATGGCTTGGTTTAAGCCCCGGAGAATTGAAAGAGGGTCGAGTGTTGCTCCTCTATTGGTGACGATGGCCGACAGCAACAGATGGTCGCGACGCCTCATGTGCACAACACATGAGGAGACTTGACAGAGAATGTGGATGACCATTAGTGTAAAAGGACAAAACCGAGCGAAACATGCGAATAAAGGATAAAAAGTGAAACTCATTTTCGAAAAGGACCCATTCCATAATTTAGCTAATTCGAAAGGACAAAAATTGTAATTTAAAGCTTGTCGTTTTCAATCTACTAAGATATTTTTTTAAAACCAAAAGAAACCGCATCTAAAGAAGAAGAGGGTGTTCCTCTTTGGTATAGAAATCAACTTATAATACTTAACATTTTTAAAATCAACATTTGTTTATACACTTTAAATACATCTACCTATACTAAAAAAAGAAAATAATCTGGATACATGACATTCTGAGGTTAATCCTAACTATCAAATTCCTGCCAAAATCACTTCTCTTCTATTGATGGAAAAGAAAAAAACATAATCTTGGTTCTAAATATAGTATTGATTATAAATTCATCATACCGTATTAATTGGTCAATCTCTATTGATTGAATTATTAATGCTATAAATTATTGTAAGTATACTTAATATAAAAAAATATTAATATATGAAATAATTACGCGTCATAAAAATATTTTCTTTAAATTAAAATGTATATAAAAGATTTTGTGTTTAAATAGTACACTAACATTTAATTTTTGAGACATCTTCGTATTGAAGAAAACTATAATAATTTTGTTTACTTTTTACAAATATCCAATGTTTAATAAGTCTTAAAAATCATACAAATTTTCCACATTTTATATTTAGTACAAGACTAAAGCTATTCAAAAAGAAAAATATGGTGGCTTTTTTGGTTTATGGTTTAGGGTTTATGGTATGGAGTGAAAAACATTTTTGTGAAAGACTTTAACTACATCTTTTAGATCTAAAGGCCTCATTGTTTTAAATGTTGCTTCCAGTGGTATTTCATTATTGTATACCGATGATAGAACAACCCATTCTCGATTTAAAATTCAAATACTTTTGATGATATAAAGCAACTATATTTGCAATACATTTTTTACATTAATTATCTTTTATTTTATTTGTATTAAATTATTCATTGTAATTTATACATTAACTTATACCGTGCAATACACGGGTTTCTAAAGCTAGTATACTATATATTTAATTGGCACAAAATATTCTTGTATTAATTAGGGGTGTAAATGAGCCAACTTGCTCGTATGTTACTTTTGATCGCCTCTTTAAAAGCTTGAATCGAGCTGTGCTTAAACAAGCTTGAGCCTAACAATAAGTTTGCTAAACGAGCCAGTTATTTATACGACTTTTATTTAATAAATAAAATTTATATTTGTATAGTAAACATTATGATATATAATATTATGCTAAAAATAACTAAATAATATTATGTTATTACATAATAACTAGAACTATATATATAAGTATAACTATAGATACGTATACATAAATTAATCCATAAAATAATTAACAAGTAATAAACGAGTCTAGCCAGAGCCGAGTTTGAGCTAGAAAACTACCCACAAGTCGTGTTCAAAATTTAAATACAGGGCTTTAAATGAGTCGAGCTCGAGCATTGACGAACTCGGAATTAGCTAGTTTATGATGTAATATTTAATGTGGTGATTTCTAACTTTACTACCTGTTACATTGATTGAATTTTGATGTTAACTATTTAAAATGCACAAAATATGATGTAGAAGTAATTTTATAAAACTTTTGTAAAAACTAACATCTTACGTATGTGATAAATGCCTCTTCACGTCTCGTCTTGGCTTCATGGATCCTATCGTCTCGGCACGCATTGCGTTAAACACGGAAACAAAATGAGAGCATCTGCTACACCAGGCAAATAAGTCAAATATTTCAAGAATTGACAATAAAAGTCAAACACACACTTAGTGTTTATACTTGCATAACCTTTAATGGCACCAGTTTTTTCTCACACAGAAGCAAGTTCTGAAAAGTTTTTATGCTCCCCTCAACTTTCCATATATCCCACACCAGCTTCAACCTGCAAAAATCTGGATTCTTGATGTTAATAATAAGATTTAAAAACGGAACCTTGTGGTATAGCATTTCTCTTAAGCATGTTGCCAGAATATTAGAATCAAGGGATTTTTACATATATTCCTTTTTTAAACCTCTTAATTACATATTTCCCCAATATTAAATTATAATTACATATTTCCCTTTTTAATTAACTATTTAAGCCAAGAGGCCAGCAACCTTAAACAGACTACCCTCGCATATCTGGAGACCTGCAAGTCACAAGTCCGCCGCCACACAATGAAGAAGATGGATCCAGGCTAACACCGGAAGCAATTACAGTCTACAAACCTTGATGGTCGAAGGTGGACCCGAGGAACTTTCCGGCGGAATACACATATCTGGCGAACCCCGCAATTCCAGCCGAGAGAAGAATGTGGTGGCTTGGACACGCTGGTTTTGATTCTGGTATTCCGACGACCTTGTAAGCTTTCCGGCAGGTCTAAGGTATTCCGGCAGTGATGGTCGAAGGTGGTATGACTGTCAATTTTTATTTTATTTGTTGTTTATTTATGTAATAAATATTATAGTCCATTATTTCATAAAAGAAGCAAATATGACAACAAACTGGGTATAGTTCTTGAGAGCTACAGACCAGTAAAAAATATATGTAGTAGACATTAATTAACATGCTTAAAGAAAATAAACTAATATGAATTATTTTTAAGAATTACCAAAATTATTTGCTTGAACTATCAATAATAGATTTGCATCTCATTCACAGACCATAAGACCAAATCGAAGATGTCCAGTTTGGATGGTTTAAAACCGAACCGTAAACACAGCTAACCTTAGCACCGACTTGGCTTACGTTGAAATTTGGGAGATATGTATTGATGTTTTAGGAAGGGATGTATGTAAATAGTCTTTTAGTTTGGTCATTAAGGGTAAAAAAGTAATTTAATTAATTAATTTAAATGAAATGAATAAATATATAATATATGTGGTTTAGAAAGGGAAAATATGTAATTTATTTTAAGGCTTACCCCTTAAGAAGGGGAGATATGTAAATACCCAGAAACAATGGTATAACTAGAACAAAATAATATCATTTAAATTAGGTAAAAGCAAACATTTACTAAAGAAACATTAGTGTTTTTGGTAAATACCTTTTACCAGATAATTTGATGACAATGTGACATGATCAATTTATGAAATAATATTGTTCTTTTATTTATCTTCCAACCGTAATCTTAAAGTTTAAGCACCAAATTCAGTAATTTGATTACTAATAGAGCAGTAATAAAGATAGAGCGTGCTACAAACAAAGAGTATCAATCATTATATACATTTAGATACCTAGGATCCAAAGAGGACAAAGTGCCAACGAAGTAGCATGTTTGTGGTATCGAGTTCTTGGAATGTAGGCAACTAGGCATCCAAGATGGAGCTGAAGTTGAGTGATTGGAGGTGGGTACTATTAGCACATGTATATTATGTTAAAATAGAATACCAAATTGTAGCCTTGATATCCGTTTGATTAGCACAATCATCGGATAGCCAGTTGTAAACTTTTGTGTATTTATTTCCTTTGATAGTGAATGACACCCGACTTGTCCTTCAACTGGTCAAGGGTCTTCCCGTGGAGTACAACGTCGTCAGATCTATCATCAATCAAACCACACCAACATGGGAGATGGCATGCCACATGCTTTACTCCGAACAACAATACCAAATGGCTCGGGAACTCCTTTCCACACCAGCCGCTATGGAAACTGTCAGGTCTAGGTGTGATTCACAGCTGCTAGAAAACCGGCGTCCTAATTCTTCCAGGGCAGCGGCCACCATGGTCACTCTTCTCATGGTGGTGGTCGTGGTGGACACGGCAAGGGAAATACCAACTTTACCAGTAACCCTCGTGCCAATTTCAACAAGTGGCCTATGATGACTGGTCCTATGATGCAACAACCTGGTTGGGCCAATTGGACTCTACTACCAAGTCCGTACCCCACCCAAGCCTAGAACAACTTTCCTCCTTGGGCCAACCCATTTCAACAATGAATGGGTCAACCTCCAAAGTCCAGTAGCAACAAGTCAAACTCTCCACAAAGTTGGCAGCCAAGTAACTCCACTGCAGATCCTTCACAATCTCAGCAGGCTCCACTAGCAAATGTTGCCACTTTTGATGTAATGGATCCAACCCAACTCGATCAGGTTTTTCAAGCTATGACTTTAAACCCGCCAACTAATGATGAAGAGTGGAACATGGACACCCGGTGCTTTGGATCATCTCACTGGTAATCCAGGTATGATTCAAAATCCCATGTTCTCAGATTCATATGGTTCTATATTTGTGGGTAATGGACAGCGTATTCCCATCCTTGGATCGAGTCACCACACCATTAAAAACCCAAACTGACTCTTTTACCTGAAAAATGTCCTTTATACCCCTAATATAATCAAAAACCTCATTTCTGTATGAAAGTTTTCTATTGACAATAATGCTTCTGTTGATTTTGACCGGCATGGTTTTTCTGTGAAAGAATACCCAAGTAGGAAGATGATCTCCCGCCACAATAGTTCAAGTCAACTCTACCCGTTTACCTACCCGGTGTCGTCTTCAATTTTCTTGGCTTCCTCAAATAAAGACGTTTGGCATGAACGTTTAGATCATAAAGGTGGACCCGTTATGGATTTTTTAATTTCCAGTAATTTTATTTCTTTTACTAGACATGGCAAAAGCGCGGTTTGCGCATCTTGTCAACTTTCAAATAATAAACGTTTACCGTTTTCCCATTCAACGTCATCTACTTTATTACCGTTTGACATAATACATTGTGATTTATGGACCTCACCGGTCATTAGTAAAACATGGTATAAATATTATTTGGTGCTTGTTGATGATTTCACAAATTACACATGGACTTTCCCGCTAAAATTTAAATCCGAAACTTATGAAAAATATACCCAATTTTACCATTTTATCCGAACCCAATTCAACATGCCTATTAAATCTTTTCAATGTGACTTAGGGGGCGAGTTCGGTAATCACCGCTTCAAGTCATTTGCCATTACAAACGGCCTTCAATTCCGCTTCTCATGTCCACATACATCCCAACAAAACGGGAAGTCCAAACGAATGATCCGAAGACTAAATGAAATAATGCTAGCCCTTCTCACTCATGCTTTTTTACCACCCGAATTTTGGGCCGAAGCTTTACATACGGCTTGCTACCTCCAAAACATCCTTCCTTCAAAAACCCGAAAACAACTTACACCCGCACATGCTCTCTACCTAAGAACACCAACTTATGACCATCTACGTGTATTCGGATGTGCTTTCTACCCAAATATGACCGCCACACGTGCCCACAAACTTGAACTCCGGTCCAACCTTTGTGTCTTCTTATGTTATCCCACAAACTACTGTGGTTATCGATGTCTAAATCTCTCTACCGGAAAAATAATTCTCTCCCGATATGTGGTTTTTGATGAAACCAAATTTCCATTCCAAAACCAAACTTCAAAAACTCAATCATACCACTTCCTAGAAACATATCCCTCCCCTATATTATTCCAGCCAAGGCCCACCACTTCCCAGCCAACAACTCAATCCTTGTCTGATCCCCCTACCTCACCAGTTTCACAAAATCAGCCCCTAAACCACTCTCCGCCACCCTCTTTACCCTCTTCTCCCACCATAGTACCAACCCCAAACCACTCTACAGAACCCGTCCTCAATCCCTCCCAAAGTAACCCTCTTACTACTAATAATCACACCATGACAACCCGAGCTAAACACGGAATCTCGAAACTCCAAGTCAAATTCAACATACACACCCACATCGATGAAACAATTTCTCCCATACGCACATCCCACCTAAAAGCTATGAATGATCCAAAATGTTACGCTACCATGACCGATGAATATAAGGCTTTTATGGATAACCACACATGGGATCTCGTACCGAGACCCAAGTATATAAATATCATACGTTGTGTGTGGCTTTTTCATCACAAATTTAACTCTAATGTGTGACATTCGTCAATTTCGGGTCACTTTTGTTATGTAAACCCGACCCGTTTGTAACCCGAACATTTCAAATATATAAAATATTGGATCTTGTCATTTAAAATATATAAAATATTGTTATTTTTATATTATGCATTGTTTGACCATTTAAACATACCCATTTTTATGCAAACCATAAAAGAATCTTTATACCCAACCCTTCACTCCTTCCCTATATACACACACTCATCTTCTTCATTTTACTCTTGCTACATCTCCAAAAAACCCTCTCAAACTCCATAGATTCAAGGTTGTTATTTCTTATGTATGTTTTGAAGTTTTGACTTCTCAAGTCAAACTAACTATAGTCTTTCATTCTAACTTGTTCATCTAACATTACTAACTCTTGAATATGGTGGTACAACATATATATAATACACACCCCTTGTTTCCTTTATTTGTTACTTCACCGACTTTGGTTGGTTAAGTTTCGAATGTCATAAGGCAAGGCTTCATGGAGGACTTCGTGTTCTTGATATATATTTACACACACATAACTTATTATACATATCACTTATGACTAACTTCTAGCCCTTTAGTTTGTTCATCTTATTTACAAGTTCCATGGTGTGGGTTTGTATAAGACTAACCTCGGTTTAACCGAAACTAGTCCAAACCGGAAACCAAACTTTTGTTTACTAGTTTTGTTAAAATAGTTGTTTAAACATGTTTATTGCTAGATTTGAGTTTCAAAAATCATTTTTACAAGTTCTTTGATATTAAGCATATGGAATCCATCTATGAACTCGTTGGGAGATGGAAATCGAACTAAACCGAAACTTTTGCTTAAAAGACTTGTAGTTAACTTTTTTTGTAGTAAAATTTAAGTTTTCTTCATTTATAAACCAATATACATGTTCTATGATATTTGGGCATGTAGAAACCATCTATGAACTATTTGTGAGATGGAGACCGAACTATACCGACTTTTACTCACTTAAGACACACAAGTGTGTTTTTAGTTATCAAGACTTGTATATTTCTTTAAAAAAAATAGTTTACAAACTGATTTTAATTATTTTTCTTAAGTACTTGGAATAGTTGGATCCAACTTGATCTCATAACAAAGTTTGGACTGACAAAACCGAACACTCGCTTAACGTACGTTGTTAGTTCTAAACAATAGATCTACGTACTTGGATAAGTGTTAGTATGTTTTAATGAGTTATCTCATAACAATTAATATTTTGGAAAGTTGACTTTGGGTTCGACCATTTGTCAAGACCCGAACCGACAACCCGAACACTCGTTAAAAACCCGTTTTAGTATCTTTAGCCTAATGGAACTTGCATTTTAGCATTTTCCCCACCTTATTACTTAACATTGGTTAAGTAAATATTAAGGTTAGATACTTTAACCCGGTTTTGAGCAAACTTACATTTTTTAAGGGTTATTATTATAAATTCTTAAATAGTTACATTTTAAACCTTGAACTTTAATTGATTAGTTTTTGCAACAATTATTTTATTTAAAGATCTTCAAGACAACATTTCTAAATCCAAGACTTTCTTTTATTTAGGCTTCATACGTTAAACTCGTTGTCCCGGCAAATCTCCAAATAATCAATCTTTCAAGTTTATTACTTGAACGCGAGTAACTTCATACCCCGTTTTCTATCTTTTATTTTGGGGGTGACATTTCAACTTATCTAAACTAAATGTTTTTTACTTGGGGTCTTAAACCACAAACGTTGTTGTATAACTTACTTGAATAATTGCTCGATTTGGTGTTCTATGCTTATTTGACTATGTGTTTATCGTTTTTGGATTGTGGAACTATAAATCCTAGACCATTTGGCAACCCCTCATGGCAAGGTGTCGTTAACGTAATGCAATTAACGATAACTATAAAATCCTAAACTATTTGGCAGCCCCTTATAGTTGGGTGTCGCTAACTTGTTAGCAATAACTATTTATCCAAGTTTATAGCTATTATTTATGGTTTTGTATACTAGTTTTGTGGCTTTTCATACTATATATCTATTGTTCAAACTTATGAATTGCTCACCAACCTTTGTGTTGATAAACTTTATTTTATGAAATGTTACAGGTTGATTATGGAGTTCGGTGAAGAAAACATCACAAATACCGTTAGGATATTAGCAAAAATGAACAATATTTGATTTGCTATATTTTGTTATATTTTGTTGTATTTGAGTTATGAATATTTGGTTATGTGACATTTTCGATGTTGTGAAATGAAATGAGTTTGTTAAATATTGTCGCTTTAATTAGTGTCATGCGCTTATGAGCAATCGTTGCACCCCGGCATGTTCCGCCGCCTTTGGTCGGGGTGTGACATAATGGCACACTACAACGTTATAAAGCTCGATTGGTGGTGAATGGTAAAAGTCAACAGGTCGGTGTTGACTGTGATGAAACTTTTAGCCCGGTAGTTAAACCAACTGCAATTTGAACTGTTTTAAGCTTAGCTGTTTCCCGAGGATGGCATATCAATCAGTTATACGTTAAAAATGCCTTCCTCCATGGTGATTTACAAGAAACTGTTTACATGTTTCAACCCCCGGGTTTTCATAATTCTTCACATCCTAATCTTGTTTGCAGTTTACGTAAATCTCTCTACGGGCTTGAGCATGCTCCATGAGCCTGGAATCAACGTTTTGCTTCATATATTATTCGATGCGGATCCAAGAGTACGGATACGGATACATCTTTATTTATTTACAAAAATGGCAACAACATAGCCTACTTCTTTATGTTGATGATATAATTTTAACCGCATCAAATGAGCAGTTACTCAAGCAGAATAAAACTTCTTTGTCCAAGGAGTTTGCCATGACCGATCTCGAAAAGCTCCATCACTTCCTTGGCATTAACGTCCAACATCAACAAAATGGTATGTTCTTGTCACAATCAAACTATGCTTTGGACATCCTTGAACGCGCCAACATGAGAAATTGTAAACCTGCATCAACACCAGCTGATAAATCTTCTAAACTAAGTGTAATGGCTGGTACACTATTATCCAATGGAACCCTATATCGAAGTCTTGCGGGTGCACTCCAATACTTAACATTTACATGGCCCGACCTCACATATGTTGTTCAACAACTATGCCTTTTCATGCATGCATCGTGAGAGCCGCATCTTCATTTTCTAAAACGGATTCTCCGATACCTCAGGGGTACTATTCACCATGGGCTTCACATTACACCCTCTAAATCATCCAATCTAATTGCATGTTCCGATGTCGATTGGGGGATGCCCCGACGCACGTCGCTCGACATCCGGCTACTGTGTGTTCTTAGGAGATAACCTTGTGTCTTGGTCCTCGAAACGCTAAGCCACCATCTCATGATCCAACGCCGAAGCCGAGTACAGGGGCGCAGCAAACGTAGTCGCTGAAACGAGTTGGCTTCGAAACCTCCTTCTTGAAATATCAGTACCAACTCGCAAAGTAACGATTGTCTACTGTGATAACATATCCGCTGTCTACCTCTCTGAAATCCTATTCAACATCAACGCACAAAACATGTGGAACTCGACATTCACTTCGTTAGAGAAAAAGTCCAAGTTGGGGACATCCAAGTTCTTCATATGCCAGCCGATTTTCAGTACACGTATATATTCACAAAGGGGCTTCCTTGCGTTTTATTCACCCGCTTCAAAGACAGCCTGCACATTCGTGATCCTCCCGCTTAGTCTGAGGGGGTGTATTAGCACATGTATATTATTTTAAAGTAGAATACCAAATTTTAGCCTTGATATCCGTTTGATTGGCACAATCATCTGATGGCCAGTTGTAAACTTTTGTGTATATATTTCCTTTGATAGTGAATGGCAAACGATCAATCCACTCAATAATCTTCAGGTACTCGATAATGTATGCTCAATTGTGTAAAATAAGGCTTAGTAGATAGCGAACTCCTGGTGTTAATTCTTCAGCTAGATGTAGCGCTAGAGGTCAAAAAACTTAACACTTGAGAGGCTGCATCATGTCAACACGAAAACACATATTTTTTTATATATTTATCTTGAATTTCTAGTTCGGTAGTTAACTATGATAGTACAATCTGTTTTTGTTGTTGTACCCTAGGAAAAATTTTCGTGAGCGGGTGAGATCTATTTTAAGTAAGTTTTCTACTTGTACCCATTCTTCGCATTTTTCTTACTACATATTGTAATTGTTTTCATATTGTAAGTACAACCTTGATTAACTATAGAGTTTAAGGACGATTACTAGGCTACTATCTTTCATGCCCAAACGCGAGAGGTTAACAGGTTTGATAACTTTTTGTCAGCTAACGAAAGCGTCGAAGCCCAAAGGATTGTCTTGGGTCGCTTGTGTGTTGAAACATTAGTTTCTTGCATACTTTCGTAAATTCATTTGGGTGTGATTTTGTTGTATTCTATGGTTAATGTTTTTATGTTTATAATTGTTGGACCCAGAAACACAAAAAACTTACATTTCAAATTCAAATTTTAAAATTTAAAAACTGTGTCGTATACGTTACTAAGTAGCTGTTAGAATTAAATTCAATATCGTATTCCAGTGTTTACACTACTAATCAGCCGTTACATCCAAAGTGAGCATCGTATCATAATGTTACCGTTGCATCAAACCCTCTATAAAAAGACACAAACTAACGAAACCCAACACATTCATTATCATATATAAAACTCTAAGTATCGTGCTCATCTTCAATCTACATCATGCATATCGAGTTAATCGATCGTTCACCAGAGGTAGATCCTTGCATCTTTCCTGGTGCTCCGTCTTCTTCAAGAGCGGTAACTTGATACATTTTTCACTTTTATAATTTTATAACATGCTAATATAACTTTGAATTTCCCCCAATTTATTTGTAGAAATTCAATTGAATATTGGTAATTAGGTTTTATTATTATTATTATTATTATTATTATTATTATTAATTTTTTAAGATGAAGTGAAAGTAAAAATGAAACAAATATATCCAGATAAACCGCGAAGGATCATCCCCAAGATCAATGAACTCAACAACTGAACACAACATCCAAATCCAAATCCAATGACCAGATTCTCCATCGGCGAAGACGACGATGATGAGGAAGAAGGCAACCCCCCGGCCATCGTCAAGCGTCCTAGGTTATCCGACAACGCCTCGCAATCTCGTACACCGGTTCCTCCATCGCTTCAAGAACTGGAATCGGTGGTGGAGATGCAAAACCAGCGGCAACCGGATGGTGTTGCAGTTGCAAATAGGATTATGAAGAGAAACAGTGGTGGGTTAGGAAATGGAATGCATGTGATTGTTACGGATACTGATGTCTTGGATTGCCCCATTTGCCTCGACCCCTTATCCGCCCCAATCTTCCAGGTATTATTATTGCATTTCATTTCATATGTATGTATCAATGCCAATTGTTATGACTTCATTGTTGAAAGAATCATAACTTTGTTTAGTTTATCAAATATACATGTTGACCGACTATAAATACTTTTAGGCTTTCTCTATTCCGACACCCATTTTGCTGTTTGGACACCCTTCCCTACCTATACGACTCGTATAGCTTATACTAGTCGTATAGAAATTAGCTTTATGTCAGAACCCTTTAATACGAGTAACCCCCCATACGAGTTGTATGGGCTATACGAGATGAATTTGAATTTTCATGTGACATGACAGCTTTATGCCGGATCACATGCAAAGTAATTACAAAATTTTTTATTTGCAAAAATGAGAGACTAAAAAAAGGAAAACAAAAAATTGAGTAAACAGAGATTCGAACCCATGCATCATGTGAAACAATCGATGCAAAACGTAGAAGAGCCACTATGATAGATTTATTTTTGTTAATCTATTGTAAAGTGGCTGTATTTAAAAGTAACATAAATAAACAAAAAAAGTATTTTGCGGCACCGTCATTTGCTATTTATCTAATATATATATTATGTAATGCTATCATGTTTAACTATATTATTTTGAATCTATAATTACGCATACAAATCACATAATAATAGAAGTAATAATACCACATAACATAGCATATCACATACAACTCGTATAGGCTATACTAGTCGTATAGAGGGTGTATAGGTATTATACGAGTAGTATAGGCTATACAACTCGTATAAATACCAGCACCATCTCGTATAAGTCTATAAGTCATACGACTCGTTTAAAAATTTGGTCAAACACGTTTTCCAAGAAACTGGTGGTTGTCAGTGTACGGAAGCCTATACGACTCGTATAAGCTATATGAGTCGTATAGATGGTGTCTGAATTTTGAAGGTGGGTGTCTTATTAGCAGGACCCTACTTTTATGTAAGCTGTGTCAAGTACAGGTGCACAAACCGGTTTTAAACTCAAAGCCGGTTCGGTTTCATCAACAAAACTCAAAACCAGTTTATGATTGGTTTCTGTTTGGGTTGAAACCGGTTTCTTGACCAGGTTACGATCGGTTTCGGTTTGGGTTTTGATCGGTTTGCCTGGTTGGTTAACCGGTTTTGGTGGAGAAAATTACAAATCGGTTCTGAACATACGGTTTCAATCAGTTCCAAACTGGTTTCCACATAATCGGTTTCGGTTCGATTTTCTGGCCAGTTCGGTTAACCGGTTTATTTGCCCACCTCTAGTGTCAAGTGCTTTCTACCGGTCATAAGAGGTTTTTATCTATTAATATTGTATTTTTAAGGTTTATTTGTATTTAGTTTTTAGCCAGCGTGTCCAAGTTATGTTCTTTTATCATTCAGTTCTACAATTTCCTTAAATGAAACTATTATTGACTTTTATGAAGTTATCCTAAGCATGTTAACAGTTTCTCATTTTTCTCTTTTTGTGTTGATGTGGAAGGTTAACATGTATTTTATCGGTTTTCTTTTATGTTAATGTTGTTGCAGTGTGAGAACGGGCATATAGCATGCTCCTCATGCTGCAAAAAGGTGAAGAGAAAGTGTCCTTGTTGCTGCATGCCAATCGGTTACAACCGTTGCAGAGCTGTTGAAAAGATTGTAGAATCAGTCAAAGTGTCATGCATAAACACTCGAAATGGTTGCAGAAGGATCTTAACTTACAGTAAACAGGCAAAACATGAACAAGTGTGTGTGCACGCCGCATGCTCCTGTCCTTACCCATCATGCCCGTATTCTGGTTCTTCCAAGAACATGTACCTCCACTTCGGCATGCAACATGCGGTTTCCACCACCCGTTTCACCTACAACACCGATTTCTTTGTTAATGTAGAACTGCACCAGAAACATATCTTTCTTCAAGAACAGCACGAAAGTGTTGTTTTTATCCTCAATCATGAAGTTAAAGAACATGGTCGAGCTTTGAGCGTCGATTGTGTGGGATGCAGCACGTTAAAAGCTTGTTTTGAATGTCATATCACTGCTAGTGACCCGATGGGGTCTCTTTATCTGCGAAGTGTACCAGAGGTGTACACGAAGTGGTCTGAACATCCGCTTAGAAAGATGTACTTAACGATTCCATCTGACTTTTTTAGCACTGGGACTGTGCATATACAACTATGCATTAAAAAAGTTGTGTCGCCGGCGTGAACAAACAGATGTAGTGTATGCTAAGTGTTCTTATTTTTTTTAGAATTTGCTTTCTGATTAGTTTGTGTAACAGTGAATTTATCTTGATCTTTTTAAGTTGTGTTGAATAATGTTAATGTTCTTCTATTGAAGTGGTAATGGATACATTATATGGTTTGTTTGTTTGCTTTCTCTTGTATCTCAGTATCTGGATCAGTGAAATTCGATTTGATTCTTCAATCAAAATAGGCTTTGATGGAATTTTTGATGCTACATTATTATTCATTTAGTAAAGGTAACATGAATTCAAATAAAGAATCCAAACATGTTTTTAAAAATTAAACGAGATGAAAAGGGAATTAAAGATCACTCCAAAAGAAAGATATTAATTTAATTTAAGATATTTTGAAGATATTTAAACTTGAGTTATGATTACAAATGATTTTTTTGAGTTATGATTAGAAATAATTTTTTTAGAAAGAAAGTTAAATAAAAATGAGTATTTTAGAAAGAAGGTTAAATAGAAGCATTTAATATCTTTCACAAATTTCTGTTTTATCATTGTAATTTTTATCTATGTTATATATTATTAGGATTGAGTAGTGATGAGCTGAAACTGAAAAACAAAGTGATGCCACGTAGCTGTCATGTGTACAAGCGTGGTTTCATCATTTGCATCGAGGCGTGCTGTGAGAATACAAAATATTATAAGAGTGACTAATAGAAAAATGAAAAAAAAAAATTGATGAGGTGGATGTAACACCCCGACCAAAGGCGGATTATACATCGGGGCGCCGCATATTGTTTCACTACTCGTGACACTATTAGTGTCAATATTTATTAATACACATTTTATCGCGCACGCGCAGCGGGGAAAATAAAGAACATAAATCAAACATAAATCAATATATTATAAATTATAACATTCAAACAACATTAACTTGTCTTGATACATTTTAATTCTAGGTCCAAAAGTAAAAACGTCCTACGTGTCCACAAGCTCCAGAACAGCTACTGCAAACCTGAACATGTGTTAAAATAAACGTCAAACACTTGCGTGTTGGTGAGAAATCAAGTTTAATACAATACATAGATAACAATAAATCTGCGCGCAACATGTGTATGTCTGGTTTTCAACAAGGGTGTAATCTGATCGGGACCAACTCTAAGAGACAAGACTGCCAGTGCTCACAATTGAGCTCACAAACAAGACTAACTGTGCAAGTGTAACAAAAGAGAAAATCATAAACGAATGTTCTCCCGTGTTCATCTAATGGTACCATGAAAACTGCGGAATAGACCGTCCATACGGTTAATGATCCACACATACAAATAAACAGCCAAGTCTACGTCCTCAACACATGGGATACTGCGCGACTAAAGTTCATAAACAAGTTTAAGACTCTAAGTTGTATGAACACATGAACATCCCAAAACATTAAAAGCAAAAAGGGATTAGATACGAGATAACTCACTTGATAAACGATGCGGTGTAAGATAAAGCAAGAACCAACTTTAAACAAGCACAAGTTAACCTATAATTAAGATTATTGTTTTAACGATCTGTTTTAAGTCTTGATAATAAGTTAGCATAATTAATAAGTAAATTATTATATAATATATATATATTACCGGAAAAGCAGGGCAGAACAGGGAGGAAGACGGAGGCAGAGAGGAAGACGGCAGAGAGAGCAAGGAGCAAGAGAACAGGAGAGATTAAGTGTTTGTGTGTGATGTGTTATGAAAATATTATTATTACTTATAGGAAAACCCTAGGAGACACAAACCCTAGAAAAAGGGGAAAAGATCTCAAAAAGTAAAAGAAAAGATATCAACGGTAAAAAGTTCTGAAAAGTAAAGATATCAAAAGATATGGCAGCTGCAGGGGGCAAGATAAAGCTGTCAGGGAAACAGTAAAAAGCATGGGCGGTTCAGATAAAGGTACTGGTCAAGCATGGCAAAAGCAGATCTCAAAAGATAATGTCAGTCACTTTTTCTACCAACCAATGGGGTTGGTACGCATGCTGCGCCGAAAGTAACTATTCAGACATTAGATAGGTTAGGTCAACAGCTCAGAAGAAAAGACATTTACAAAAGCAAACGGCTAGAATAAACAGAAGATACAAGGGTTAAGCGCGAGAAGGCTGAGTGCGCGAGCGCGAAGGCTGGCACAAAAATCCTTAGCGCACTGCGGGAAAAATCACATCCTTAGCGTGCTGTGTGAACTAGAATTCTAAGCGCATCGCGGGAAGAACATACATTCTTAGCGCATCGCGGGAAGAACATGCATTCTTAGCGCGCTGCGAGAAGAGTTCTCTTCACGCATCGCAGGAACAAGATGTCTTCACGCAGGCTTCCATGTAAGGAGTCTGGCGCGTGGAGCTGCAGACATCCTTAGGCGGGAAGAACCAAAGGACAAGCAAAGGGTTGAGGGAAACAAGGCTTAAGGGCGGGACGGCGACAAGAGGGAAAAGAAGGCGGAATGAGAGAAGGAAGAGGGAGGGGACGGCGGAAAGAAAGAGAGAGAAAGAGGCGGGAAGGAAATTATATATTATTATTAAAAGTAAAATATAAGTATAAATAAATATTAAATTATAAAAGAAAGAGATCGGGTCAGAGAAACGGGTACCTGGGTCGGGTCGGATCAGGGCAGATGTCACAGTGGAGATAAAAGATTGGTCTATATATTGATCATTAATTAAAAAATTAAATCAATTAACCAAATAGAGCCCCCACGCCCGCGAGAATCACGACGTTCCTCCCCTTGGGGCCCCTACACACCCTCCTTGCTGAGGTGGCGGGCCTTAGCATCTCTTTCACCTTCACCACAGCATGTAACCTTATATTTGGATTCTAGATTTTTAAGCTAAGTGGCAAGTAAACAGGCAACAAGTTGCGCCGAAAGCCCATTTTGAATAGCAAACTCAATCATACTAATTTAGAACTTTAGGGTTTTTTTTTTCTTTGTTAATGTTAAAATCGAATAAAATCCCATCATTCTCTCGCTTCACCTCAATCTTCAAAAAACAGACACGTCACTGAATGTATTTTTACGACATCAATGACTTTCAAATTTCTAATTTTTCGGTGCTCCGTAACCCTAACTGTGACATTCGTCAATTTCGGGTCTTGTTTGTATTCGTTTTTGTATTTGTTTATTATGTAAACCGACCCGATTTGTAAACCGAAGCTTATGTTATAATCAAAATGATGGATTTATGTTACAATATTGTTTCACACTTGTTGGGTCTTGAAAACATCCTATTTTTATTTTTATTTTTATTTTTATTTATTTATTTATTTTTCTTGTTTTGTGTTTTTGTCTTGATCCATTTTGCATGAAAACTCTTGTGTCTCACACCCATATTTGACCACCAACATTACCCTATATATACACCACCTTTCCTCTTCATTTTCCCTTGCTACAACTCAAAAAAAAAAAAAACTCTCTCAAACATCAAAGATTCAAGGTTATCTTCTTAAGTGCTCTTGAAGGTTTTTAGTCTTTCATCTTAATTAGTTTATGTAGCCTTATTAATACTTGTTTATGGTTGTGCAACATATATATAATATACACCCCTTGTTTACCTTTGGTAGTTACTTCTCCGATTTCGGTCGGTGAGGTTTCGGACCTCGTAAGGCAAGGCTTCATGGAGGACTTCGTGTCCTTGATATATATACATCTATATAACTTGTTCATATATATTAATCTTGCTTATTTTAGTTTGTTGGTCATGTTTACAAGTTCCATGGTTATGGGTTTTTAAGAGTCTATGCTTCGGTTTAACCGTAAATAGCTCTAAACCGTAAACCGAACTTTGTTACTAGTTTTGTTAAATAATTGTTTAAACATACTTATTGTTAGATCTAAGTTTCTAAAATCAATTTTACAAATTCTATGGTTATGGGTTTGTAGAATCTTACCTCGGTCTTAACCCGAAACACGATCCGAACCGAAAACCGAACTTTTGTTTAAAGACTTTATTGTTAACTTTTGGTTGTAAAACTTAAAGTATTTTTATTTGTACATTATTATACAAGTTCTTTAGTGTTTGGACATGTGGAAACCATCCATGAACTTGTTGTGAGATGGAAACCGAACCAAACCGATTCTTACTCGCTTAAGACACATAAGTGTGTTTTTTTTAGCCATCAAGACTTGTATATTTCTTTAAAAATAGTTACAAATTGATTTTTAAATATTTTCTTAAGTACTTGGAAATGTTGGATCCAACTTGATCTCATAACAAAGTTTGGACCGACAAAACCGAACACTCGCTTAACGTGCGTTGTTAGTTCTAAAACAATGGAACTACATACTTGGTTAAGTCTTATTAAATTTTATTGAGTTATCTCATAACATTCAATATTTTGGAAAGTTGACTTTGGGTTTAACCAATTATCAAGACCCGAACCGACAACCCGAACACTCGATAAAAAAAACCCGTTTTAGTATCTTTATTCCAAAGGGATTTGCATTCTTGCATTTTATCCACCTTATTACTTAACATAGCTTGAGTAAATATTAAGGTTAGATACTTTAACCCGGTTTTCGAGCAAACTTACATTTTTAAAGGGTTATTATTATAAATTCTTAAATAGTTACATTTTAAAACCTTGAACTTTAATTATTTACATTTCTCAACATTTATTTTGTTTAAAGACCTTCAAGACAACCTTTCTAAATTCAAGACTTATTTTCTTTTTAGGCATTGTGCGTTAAACTCGTCGTTCCGACAAATCTCCAAATTATCATCTTTCAAGTTTACTACTTGAAGGTGAGTACTTCATACCCCATTTTCCATCTTTTATTTTGGGGGTGACATTTCATACTTATTCAACAAAATGCTTTATATTTGAATCTTAAACCACAAACGTAGTTGTATACTTTACCTAAATAATTGCTCGATTTGGTGTTCTATGCTTATATGCCTATGTGTTTATCGCTTTTGGTTGGTGGAACTATAAAATCCTAGACTGTTTGGCATCCCCTTATAGCAAGGTGTCGTTAACGTAATGCAATTAACGATAACTATAAAATCCTAGACTATTTAGCATCCCCTTATAGCTAGGTGTCGCTAATGTGTTTAGCGATATCTATTTATCCAAATTACCACTTTTATTTATCGTTTCGTATGCAAGTTTTGTGGCTATCTTTATTATATACTATTATGATTAAACTTATGAATTGCTCACCAACATTTGTGTTGACAAACTTTATTTTATGAAATGTTGCAGGTTTGCATCTTGGTTGATTTATGATTGTGAAGAAAACAACATCAAAGACCTTAGGATATTAGTAAAAATGAACAATATCAAATTTGCCATATTTTATGATATCTTGTTTATGGTTATTTTATGGATAATTGCTATGTGACATATTCAATGTTGTGAAATGAAATGAGTTTATTAAATACTGTCATTTTAATTAGTGTCTTGTGCTTATGGACAATCGTTACACATCGGCATGTTCCGCCGCCTTTGGTCGGGGTGTGACACTAACCTTGCATCACAAATATCCTTTTTAACTACATTTTTGTGGCATTCTTGTTTCTTCCTGTTACAAACACCAAACAAGGAACCAAAGCATCCCGGTTTACAAAAATCTAGGTGTGTTTAAAGAAGGCTTAGGATCCTCCCACACCACTTGAGATCCTCACAAACCATTTATTTTTCTTTACGGCTCGTATAGGGCTATACGGTCATATAGCACCTGAATCATGTTTGTTTGTGTCGGAGCTTATCAGTCATTGTTTGTAGTGCCTCGTGTAGCCCTATACGGGCCGTATATGGTTATACGGGCCGTATAGGGCTATACAGGCGTAAATACAATTTTTTGGACACAATTTTAAATATTAATACGTTAATATGGCCGTATAGACCTATACGAGCGTATAGACAATTTTTTGGACATAATTTTAAATATTAATACGTTAATATCTTACATTTTAATGTATTAATAGATAACATACTTGGTTAAGTATGATATTTTAGAATCGAATAAATTGTCTATTAACATTTACATAACATACTCGGCTAAATAATTTGTAGTTGTACTCGAGAACATTCGTTTAAGATTATATTATGTTACATTTTTTAATAGTCTATACACAATAATCAATCGATAATTAAGCAAACAAGAAAACATTTGGCCAAAACATACTGATAAACATCTGGTCCACATACATAAAAATAAAAGTGCACCACAAACATTTGGCAAAAGTTTTCTATACAGTCGTATAGCCCTATACGACCGTATAGGTTTTATGGTGTGTCAGCCAGCAATACGAGCCATTTAACACCTATACGGTCATATTGGTTGAGAAAAACTGTTTATTTGTCCCCCTTGTCAGTCATGCATAGCCAGGGGCGGACCCACATAGAACCTATCGGGGTCCCGAGACACCAATGTTTTTTAAAAATTACCAAGAGGCGGTGTATTAAATTTTGTAAGGACCCCATAAAAATTAATACTTGGAACCCATACTATTAAGGTTGAACTGGTCTAGTGGAAAGTCCCTTGTTTTTCTTTTGAGAGGTTGCAGGTTCAAGCCTCACCATACTCTGTTTTTGTTGTTTTTTATAGCCTAGTCCATATTAGTTGTTTAGTTAGGGTATTTGTTTTTGTTGTTTTTTATATCCAAGTCAATATTAGTTATTTAGTTAGGGTATTTTTGTTATTCGTTAGTTTCTCACATATAATCATTATCACCATGCAACATATATAATGATAACATGAGTTTTGCATATTCGTTTATTCTTTATCTTGTGTATGCATATTATAATTAATCATTTATATGTGTTAGAGTTAATTTTTCATGTTTGGTCGTGTATGTAATACCATATATATAGCTTACGTTTATGTTTTTCGTGTATGAATAAAAATGAATTAAAAGTCTCTTTTCTTATCTAGTTTCTAATCTAAATTCTTACTACTTACTCGTTTCCAGTGACACCATATTTCCGTGTTTTATTATGTTCATCGTCTCGACCCGACCCGAATAACGACCGGCCCGGAAATTTTGTAAACCGAAAAAATTAGGACCCCATTGACAAAAATTCTTGGGTCCGCCACTGTGCATAGCATATACGCCGTATAGGCATATGAGGTTGATGTATGAGGATCACATCTGTTAAAGAATACAAACACACCAACAAGTTCCCCTCCAAAAAAAACTACCTTGATACATAATACAGGGACCAATTATGTAAAATACACAGCATCAGTAAAACGCAAATAAGGGGGCCGTTTGAAGCTATGCATCCATCCGATCAACCTTTAACATCTGCTCTCATCATCATCTTCTTCATCCTTCAATTTCACAGCAATCGGATGCAAACCCACTTCCGATTCGATCCAAATTCTTCATCAGAACCCTCAATTGTGCAAAAACCCTTAATTTACCCGTTTCCCCCTTTTATTAAACCCTAATTATCCTCAATTTGACAATCTTGTACACATGGTTACTGATAGCTCACCCAATTTCGATGACGGAGCTGAAATCTTCCCTCCGATGGTATCGATTCTTGTTAAATTTGAATACTTTTTGATGGGTTTATAGTAATGACATGTGTATGTTCTTGATTCTTGATTTAGATTGAAAAATTGATGCTTTTTTTGATGTGAAATTGTGTATGTTTTGATCAATTGCTGCTGTTACAGCTATTAGAAGAAAACTAGATGAATCTTGTGAATTGGGTGCTTATGAGTTTAAAGCTATTGAAGATCTTAACTTTTAGTCAATGTTGTAAAACTCGCTAGGCGATAGTCTGACAGTAGGGTAGGGACTAGCAATTAATCGGATTGGAATTTATATGTAGTTTTTGAATATACAAACATATATATAAAATTTTCAATTTTGACCAAGTTTGACCAAATAGCAATTAATCGGCAGCTAATCGGTGGGGTAGGGACTAGCTATTGATCGGGGATTAGTTGAGATTTTTACAACCATGCTTTTAGTTATAGTTTCTTGTTTTATTGATTGTTGTTGATGGTACATTGACAATTGTTTTTGTTGCTGAATTTAACTTTCTGGTTAATATTATTGGTTTTTTTCTAAATAGGTGCCGAGTGAAAGTGATTCGATGGTGGTTAAGAGAAAAGAAATCACGGGTCATGAACTCGAAGGGAGTCGGAGGAAGAGAAAGAAGCAAGGTGGTACGCCTCGGCCTGCTTGCTCGTGGGTACATTTTAGGTAATGAAAAGATTTCTTTTTTTATTCTTTTTCTGTTTTTTGTGTTTGGTTGTGTTAGCTTTTGATCTTTGTGTAACTGACACATGTGATTGTGAATGATTTTCTAGTCGGGAATTCATAAAGGAATACAGTGCCTCACATCCCGAATCATCTGGTTTGAAAGTTGTAAGCATCCTGGATCTGACTTTATTTGTGATGACTGAACGAACATGAACGAAGAATGTTCGTTTGGTTAACTTTAAGTGATCAAACGATTGAACAATGACAGTTAAACAAACAGGGTTTTCTTGTTTGTGTTCGTCCGTTAAGAAAACGAGCGTGCTTGTTTATGCTCATTCGTGAACAGTTTAAACAAACAGTTCACGAACGTAAACAAGCAAACGTAACTGAATTCGATGAAAGAACAAAACGGAGTGAAAACCAATTAAAAGTAAATGTGCACAACAATGTGCTAAAAAGTTTAAATGAATATGTTAACGAACTTAAATAAACAAGCGTTCACTGACATAAATGAATGTACGATGTCTGTTTGTTTAACTAATTGAACAAAAATTTTGTTCAGTTTTGTTCATTTTTTAAATAAACGAACTTTCCGTAGAACGGTTCACCGAACGTTCAGTTAGTTTACAAGCCTACCATCTGGAGTTGATTTTGATGTCAGGTTTATCTTCTTTTAGGCAACAAAAGCAGCATCAGACGCTTGGAAGGTAATGACTTTAGAAGAAAAGTCAAAATACACAAAACGGGCCCGCGAAGTATGGAACGACTACTTAAGTTCTGCCCCCGCACGCGAACCTAAACCTAGAAAGCAGGTGACTTTATGTCGGTTTTCCATCACAACGCCTCTGTTTGGTAAAAAATTGTCGGCTTTTCACTGATTACTTATGTGTTTTATGATGCAGGCGAATCTTGTCACTCGGTGTTCACCCGGTCGTTTAGTCAACGTGTTGAAGCACTTCACGGATGACCAAAAAGAAGCCGTGAAAAGCATGGGATTTGGTAGTCTTCTTGATCTCAAATGCAGAACTTTGAGGCGTAGCTTATGTTTATGGTTGTTAGAAAGATTCAACACCATAAGGCGAAGTTTAGAGATTTGTGGTGAAAGAATACCTTTAAACCCTCGTGATGTTCAGCTTGTGATGGGATTACCTGCAGCCGGTAAAGAAGTGGTCAACTCGGGCCCTGATGAGTTAGTTGCCGAATTGCGCCAAAAATACAACGCGTCAAACCGAGGGATTTCAGTTCGGTTTCTTGAAGAAACATTAAGTCAACCGGAAGCCGGAGATGACTTCAAAAGGGCGTTTTTATTATATGTTTTGGGGACACTTTTGTGCCCGACTGCAAGATTAGATGTTAGCCCTTCGTTTCTTCATTTCTTAACAGATATGGATTCGATTCATGAATACAATTGGGCAAAGTTTTTGCTTGATCGGTTAGTTAGGGAGGTGGCACGTTATAGGCAAGGAAAACAACGGGCAGTTGGTGGTTGTCTTTTGTTTCTTCAGGTGGAATTCAATTATTATTATTGTTAAGTGTTTTGGTGATTGCTTTTGTTGTGAGTTTTGATTTGGAAATGTAAGATTTGTTAACTTTTGTAGTTATTCTACTATGAGAGTGTTGCCATAGTGGGAATGTGTGAACCGGGCCTGGTTGATGTTCCATGTGTCTCTTTGTGGACAGAAGAAGCTATTTCTGAGAGAGAGAAACATGAGAAAGAGCTTGGTGGTTACGGTCGCGGAGAGGTAAGCCTGATATCTATCTATATCTATTGTTACTGTAGTAAACGTGTTTTTGAGTTGATCCAATATGACCTTGACCTGTTCTAAAAAGTGACCATTTTCAACCTGAACCCATTTTGCTTCACTACCGAAATCAACCCATCTTGTCACCTCTAAATCTCTAATATATTTATAGTATATTTGTATATTTTACTTTTCAAATCATTATACAAGGCCTTTTGTTGCAAACAACCCATTTTTGATTTTTTTGCAAATAAACTTAATGATTAATAAAGATTAAAATTTTTGGACAAATCCCAGAAGTTATATACAAAAAGAACATCCATACATGGAACATTGATCCGTTATTGATAATTTTGCAAAACTACTATCTTTATCATTGTTCAAGTTTAAATATTTTTTCCATGTTCAGGTGATTTGCAAGGAGAGAGGTCTTGGGTTAGGATTGCTATCCTTAACTGACAGGGAACATGTTGATGTACTCCCATTAAGGGAGGTGGCTGCTAGAGTTAATCGTGGCACTCTCGTTCGACAGGATGAAAACCTGGTAAACAATAAGGGTATTTTAGTTATTTTATAAAATTTAAGAGATAAAGTCTGTAAAGATAAGGGAGGACTCGGGTTGGAGTGGTCAAGTTACATTTATGCATAAGTTTGGACCAGTGGTATAGTTTCTTATATTTGAGGACCAAAACTGAAATCTGAACATACCACAGGGACCATTTGTGTATATTACTCTTGTTATGAAAAAATATAATGACACATAATTTGAAATTTCTGCAGGAAAATGTCCCATTCGCGTACAAAAACGACAACGCGCCGCCTATGCGAATTGACAATTACGCCTACAAGAATCCATTAGAATATACAAACACAAATATGTACACAAGTCAATCGGGTCAACCCACATGTTCGTGCCCGCTTCTCAACTGCAATTTTGTTGGTTTATTTCAAGAATTATCAGATCATTTCAGCTCAAAACATTGGGATTCCGGGAAGCGGTTTCAATATAACTCCCCATTACCCGTATCGTTAGGAATGAATGAAGCGTTTCTTGTGCTACAAGCCGAAGAAGACGGTGTTCTGTTTTTACTTAATAAAGGGACTGAAAATATTGGTCATACGGTTATGGTAACTTGTATTGGCCCAAGCAATAACAATGAGCGGTTTCTGTATTGTCTTGTGTCGGAAAAAGGAGACGCGTCGTTAAAGTTGAAGTCGTACACACAGACTTTACCGGGCCGGGTCGAAGGTGTTACTCAATCCGATTTTCTTTTGGTGCCTTTTGCCTATTTGAATTCTTCTGGGGAGTTGAATTTGGAGGTTTGTATATGGAACACTGAAGATTTGGGTGAAGTTTAATAATATTAATACCAAAAGACTATTTGCTATAGTTTTTTTTTTTTTTTTTTTTTTTTTTTTTTTTTTTTTTTGGTGATTTAGAAAATGTATGTAGTAGGGTTATGTGGAAAATGATGATTTGTTTTGAGTTTTGAATTTGTTTTTGTTTTTGTTTATGTTATAGTAGAACACATATATAAGTGATGGAAGTTTTCTAAATATGTAGATATTAAAGATTGCAATTTCTGATTATATGGTTTGTTTTCCAAAACTTGGTATTTGTTTTTCTTTTGTGTGTAATTTAGTTCTAATTTAATTGAAGATCTTTTTCTTTCTGTTTAATGATTAAATCAGTAGCATTAGTGCATTGAAATAGAAACCATTCGGTTTGTAAGTAACTGAAATAGTATGAAAAAAATAAAGAAAAAACCCTTTCTCAATGACCATTGAAATGAGTCATACAAGAAGAGCTATATTGATTAAACGAAAAGTACCAATCAAATAAGTCATCTGGCTACTTTTATGAAATGTTTATTTGAAAAAAAAAATAGAAAAATCATTTCTATAGAAGTAACAATTAAAAAACATTTTTTTTACCAAAGAACGGCTGACTTGATTGATTTGTGACTGATTGAAAGAAAGGTAAACCAACAAATAGTTTAAATAGAAGCTATATATTATTTACCCACTCTAAAATCTAAAATATAAAATTTCACATTTCCCAAATATAATAATTTCTTAGAGCATTCTCATCCCACTTCTTTGAGCATTCTCATCCCACCCCTCATCTCTAAACCAAAAATTACACTAAAACTCACTATATTTTCTCTCTCTATTTCAATTAAATAATACTTTTTATACCTTTTATCATTACCTTTTCTCTTTCCTTCACTCACAACCACTCTCAAAATATATTAAAAAATTATAGGGGATGAACAGTAACTTTTCAAATATACAGAAAAATCCCTACTTTTTCTAAAATGTAAAAACTCTTCACTCCCAACACCCTGAATCACTCTCTAAATTATGAAAACACCTCTCACATTAAATGAGGGGTTGGATGAGAATGCTCTTACCTCCCTTTTAGCTGGGCTATAAATGAACTAAACTTTCGACGAAATGTTTTGTGAATAGTTCATTGAAAAGTCCGTTGATTTTCGCTCCTTTAATAAATTAATGAATATAAACATTGAATTTTGTTCGACTAACTAAATGAACAAGCGGGGGCATAGGCTATGTCTGTTCATTTATGCCCATTTGTGTTCGTTGATGCTTGTTTACGTGTGTTCATTAACAGTTTAATATCATTTTATTTATTTACTTTTGTTAACTGCAAAGGCCGGATCACCCTTTCACCCAAAGAACATAACGTGGTGATCTGGCCCACCCACAACTGGAAACCAAAAACAAAATGCTTCAGGTGAGACTCAACTCATGACCTCCCATAATAAAAGTTATGGGGCTACCGCTGGACCGATTGATTTTTGACCAAAATATTTTTTAGTGACTTTTCTAGGCTAATCATATAGATTTAAACAAAATTATTAACTATGTAATTGAAAAATACATATACAAGTTTTATGTGACAAATTTATATGTAAATTAACATATGAATATAAGATTTTTCTTTTAAAAAAAACACCAACACAAACTTGGTTTTTGGAGTGAACTGTTGAGATTAACCACGCCAAATCAAATTAAATTTTCTTTGTATTCGTTAACCATTTACGAATAAGTTCATTTCCTTAATGAACGAACATAAAAGAAATTCTTCTTCGGTTGGGTGTTCGTGAACCGTTTGGTTATCTAATAAAAGCTTAACAAACGAACATGAACATGATCTTGAGCACTTCAGTTCTTTTACAACCCTACTTTTAGCCATAAACCACCAAATTTAATAGTTTTAACTATATTACACATACCAATTTCCCTCTATTTACCATCAGGAAAGATAAAATACCAAAAAAGCCATTAAATCCCCTTTTTTTGTAATATAAAAATATGCAAAATAATCATAAGAGAGAAGAATATGTAAGAAAAACCTGCAGGTACCCTTCCAATCCTGGTCAAATCACACAACTTTACACTCCATTTCTCTCTCAACATATCCTTAGTGTGTTTTTCTTCTTCTTTTGGTATCATCACATATTTGAGTACAAACCTTTCTCTCTCAAAAACTTTCTAAAAGTAGAAAAAAAACATTTACAAGTTACAACAACAAAGGCTGAAGAACAGAACAAGAAAAATGCCAACAAATGAGCATGTCCAGATCTTAAAGATTAAGGTCTCCATTCTTTTCCTTGTTTCTTCATAAATGTTAATAAAGATATGTGTTATTTGCTACTCTGGTTTGTTATTTAATATTAGCTACCTTCTTTTTCTTGCATAAACAGACCCATTCACTCAAAGTTAATATATTCACTGTGATGGATGCAAGAATAAAGTCAAGAAAATACTCAAAAAAATTGAAGGTAAATCGACCATTATTCTTTAACTTCTTTGAAGATCGGTTATTTTTATATATTTTGTTTGTTTTCACCATAAAAAGAGAAACTAGACTTTCTTATAGCTTATTATTCATGATGACAGTAAATATTTTGACTATTTATCTATTTTCTCTTAAATGTTAGAATACTTCAGTCATTCAGTGTCCATGGTGACAAGTGTAACAACACCATAAAAATTATTTTGAGCATGCTTAAAAATTATTTTTTTAGATTTTAGCTGCTGCAGCAATACAATAAAGAAGAGGGACAAGAAAATCAGATAATGGGATAAAATACAGTGACTAGGCATGTAAAGTGTAAACGAACCGAACTTTTAGTGAACCGTTCATGAACACATATCTTGTTTATTCATTTTTGGTCGTGAAATTCATTTATGTTCGTTCATTTAAATTCGTTTATGTTAGTTCGTTGCATTCATTTATGTTCATTGCTCTAGGTTTGATTAAGTTCCTTCATTTGCGTTCGTTAATATATTCTTTTGAATTTATTAGGCTGATTTAAAATTTAGTCTAGTATTAGTAACTTTTGGCCCAACGAATTTGTGTTCACCTTTGCTTTTGATTGGTTTTTGCTCAGTTATGTTCGTGGCTTCGTTCATCTATGTTCATTTTTTATTGTCTGTTTATGCGTGTGAACTGTTCATTTACATTGCTTACAAACAAACATAAACCCGAACACAAACACAAAGACGTTCATTTTCTTAACAAACGAACACAAACAAGAAAACCATGTTCGTTTAGTTGTTCGTGTCCGATTGTTTGTTTGGTTAAGGTTAAACGAACGAACACGAACATGCTCCATTCGTGTTCATTCAATTCGTTCACAAGCCTACATGAGAAATTATTTTGGCGTCTTTCATATGAAGAAAGTTCTAAAGATATTACTGTGTCTGATTACTGACTTGAGATTATGAGTGCAGGAGTTTACTCTGTGGATATAGATTCGGAGAAACAAAAAGTCAACGTATCTGGAAATGTTGACCCCAACACCTTAATCAAGAAGCTGGTGAAATCTGGTAAGTACGCAGAACTTTGGCCATCTAGTGACCGAGAAACTTCAACATTTCTGACTGATGGAAACTACCAAAACCTGGTTCAAAATCTGATCACAACTCAAAATGATCCAAAAAGTCAACCTTTGTTCACTCCTGGTTATCCAAGAAACCTCGAAGATGAGATGTCTTTCCAAAGGTACTTGAAACAGAGCATGGATATGAGGAACCATCCACACATGGGATGGAATGATGGGTCGGATTTTATTGACCTAGAAGGAAGTCAACTTCGAGGAAGCTTTAATGGTGGAATGCTAACTTATCATGATCATCAAGCAAGAATGCCCATGTATCATCCTTTACCAACGATGATGAACATGCCTGATAGTATGGGAAATGCCATGGTGCATGATAACATGTAACATGGATGTCTAACCATGCATATCCTATGTTCTATCATGGTTATTGTGCTCGCTACTACTAATTATATACCATATATTACGAGTTTATGACTGGCTTAATTTGAACTTTGTAGTCTTACTAGTAAGTTGTTTTATTCGACTCGTATTAATATTAACAGTGAGATGATCAGATATGCTAGACAAACATGTTTTTGTTACTTGATCATCATGTTCATGAATCTATCCTTCTATAGACTCTTTTAGTAACATGATATAATACACAGCCAGCATATAACACGAAATGTCATAATGTGGACACCTTGTAGATGTTGACTTGAGTCAACGGGCCTTTTGTGCTGATGTTTCACCAGCCTATAGCCATTCACCTACATAGAATAAACCTTGTAGTGAACATCAAAGGTATCCAGTAACATTGTAGACCCGATATAAGGATCAATTTTTGTCAAATTTTGTCACTGACATGAACTTGACCTAACCTCAGGCATGATCAGTTCTAGCTTACGAAATCAACAGAGAACTAGCTTACAAGGGCTTCGGCACAGTTAATATCATGTCTAGGCACTAGACTTGTAAACAAACCGAATAAACACGAATGGGGCATGTTTGTGTTCGTTCGTTTAACTTTGCTTGAACAAACGATCGAAGACGAATAATTAAACAAAGTTTTCTTGTTTGTGTTCATTCTTTAAGAACATAAGCATGTTTGTTTATGTTGGTTTGTTAATAGAATAAATGAACGGTTCACAAACGTAAACGGATGAACATAGATGAACGAACATAATCGAGTGAATGCCTGTTAAAACTAAATGTGAATATCAATCTGTTAGGCCTAAATTTTAAATTAAACTAGATTATAAGAAGCCATATTTTAATTTCATAGAGTTAGACTAAATTGTAATGAACATAATTATTTTAAATGAATAAATGAACGAATGTTAGCGAACATAAATGAATGAATGTAACATGTGTTCATGTTTGTTCGTTTATTAAATAAACAAACGTTCGGCCAAACGAATCTTAAACGATTCACTGAACGTTGGGTCCGTTTATAGGCAACTTGATTACAACGTTCAAAAAACTCTATCCTCTTATAAATTCAATTAGTAAGATGAGATTGCATAACAAATTTAACAAAAATGATCATAAAATAGTGGTAAAAGTTTAACACATACAAGGGCCGTAAAACTGAAGAATGAAAGTACAAAACCTTAACGCTTCCGTGCTTTCCTCCGCCTAGACTCCGCCTTTTGCCATTTCTTTCTTGGTACCACTTTGCTCTTCGGCTTCAACTTCAACTCAGGCGAATACTTATAATTCGGTCTCTCATACGCGCTTGTATATCCTTAAAAAACTCCATATTCAACCTCTTGGGGCCATCCTTCCGAAGCTCTTCATATTCAGGCCCTGAAGCAATATTCTCAAACGCGCCAATAAGAATATCCAAATCACTCATAACCTCCCACACATTAATGTAACGCCCATCGGGGCCCTTTTTAAGTTTCTTTAACGCATTCTCAACCGCAAGTTTTCTAGCCTTCTTTCCAGGTGATAACTCTTCTGGTTCATCCTCTGATTTTAACGCCTCGGCTAAGGTTTGATACTTAGGCTTTTCATCAAATTCAAATAATTTATCGATATACGGGTCACTTTTTTCACTAGGGTACGGTTCCGTAGGAATATCATCGTCGTCATCACATTCACTACCAGTCCATAACGTCTTCTCTTCATCACTGCCCGACCATACGCTTCGTAACTCATCACTGTCATCAGCATCAATAAGATCTTCGTGAGCTTTTGCTTCTTTTTTCATTTTCTTGAATTCTTTATCAAGATTGTTTTTTTCATTTTCTTTATCACTTTCACCTTCGCTTCCGGTCCATAAACAATCGTCTTCATCAAGCTCTTTGCCCCATGCTTCTCTAAATTTCTTGTCCCCGGGCTTCCCATTGCTGAACAGATCGTAATGAGGTGGTTTTCCTTTCGCATATGATCGAACTGATGCTGCAAATTCATTCAGGCATTTTCACAAACAGTTGGTGTGCATAGGATAACAGGACAGAGTAATGCAACATATAACATCAAGATTTTAATGGGATTTCTTAATAAATGGATTTGGAAGCTATTGATTGCAAAGAAATGAAGTTTAAAGATGAAATTGAAGGGTACTGACCTTGGGCAAGGGGGACGTTTGTTGGGGTTATTGATCCCGTGAAGAAAATGGATCCGGGTCGGGTAATAGGGATCTGATATATGGGTTTGGATTCTGAAAATGGGTTTTGGTGAGTTTATAGAAAGAATGTAGCAGAGAAATGCGTGGCGCCAATACTAGCTGTCTGTAAATTCAAAACTGTGCTTCCTTAAACAGGTTTTGTCGGGCATGCAACTGCGGATCCAGAAATTTTCTTTTCGAGTTCTCAGTTTTTATGCTATAATTTCATAGAACCGGACAGAGAAAATTTTCCGTCGGGCAAGGGAGGGTCGGTCATTCTAAAGCGAACAAAAATCTAGCGCCTTTTAAAAAAAATATATTTTTTTTTTGCTTGCTATTATAACATGTGTGGCTTCACGGTTGAAAACTTCCTTCTTGTACTCAATATGATAATCATAACCCAACAACTTGGGTAGCCATCCCTATTGAGCCTGTTCTAAAAAGTATTTGAGGCTCATGTGATCCGTGTTAAATCACAAAATGGCACCCTAACAAATGATAACGTCATCAACAATGAATTACGTCTTAAATTATATGCCTAGGTGTCTGAAGCTAACCTTTCATAAGTCTTTTTATTTCTTTTGAACGACCAAATAATTTATCTAGCTAGAAAGTTGACACCCTGGTTACAAACGAAAAGAATAAAACTAAAACAAAATTACAAAATCTAAGGCAGTGAAGCAAAGTTATAAGCAAAAACACATTTTCAATATAGTCTTTCTAAAAACCACCTCATTTCCTACTCACCTTTCCAATGCAAGCGACTAGTACCCGATGACAATATACACAGGCAAAAAAAAATACATTCCTTTTTTAATCGGCTTTGATCCTATGAACTTCAATTTTGAATCAAACTCCTTGCTATTAAGACTGTTCCCATTTTAATGTATGGGTTCACTCAAATTTTTTTTATATAAACGCTATTAATTTTTTGAAACTCAACCCCATGAGCCCGGATCTGCATATGTAGGGCCGCCCATGTCTACATGGGAGCAACAATAACTTGCGACCAGTGACACGTTAAGCGCCGCATGTTCACGTCTTTATCTCGTTGAGGCCGTGTACGATGAAGTCCAAATTAGACGGTTAATCCAAACCTTCAAGTACAAGCCTAGCAAAACAATTTTTAAACAATTGGCTCTTGACACCTAGCTTTTAGGCTTCTACCCATGTGTTCAGAACCAATACCTTCTTTATTCGTAAGTGTTGGCCTTTAACTATCATTAAACACATATACGATACACAATTATAACCCAACACTAATTTGGGACGACTAACGGGTGTTTTAGCTTCAAATCAAGCCCGGAAAAGGTGAAAAACTAAAACCTACAACCGAAAAATGAAAACCCAACACTGCTTTCTAAATTTTGTTCTTTGTTAAAAAATGTTACATTTGTATAGACACGTGCTTTTTTAATTGGGAGTTACATAATCTACTGTCAAATACATACCAATAACAAATTAGCCTTTGACACTACTGATAGATAACATAGATTCCTCCAGATTCACTTTACTAAGCAGATACCAAAGACACTGCAACAAAGATTCTTGATCCTGTTTCCTGATAACACCCTTCATCTTGTAAAAAACCGCAAAGAATCTTGATGTTATATCTTCCTTGTAATTTCACTCATCCATCATCACCACCACCGGTGCAAACTACAAAAACAAAGCTGTATACTCACTCACAAACAAAAAATAATAAAAATAATGCTATTCTGGTACATCCTTCAAATAATGTGTGCGTACTTAAATGATGATACTAACCTCATCATCTTCTTCATAAAAGACTCCATCACCATTGTTCTGCTGAAACACCCACCCTAGAGACGTCTCAAGTAACTCTTTCAATCTCCTTGTCTACATAAATACATATGTGTTGTTTATAAATTATAACTCCATAATAAGTAAAAGCAAAAGATTATCCTTCATAATAAATACTCACACAAGTCAAAAGGTCCCCATCAACAACAGGAGCTTCAAGCACGAGTGAAAAGTGCTCCTGCAAATATCCAATTAAAATTATTAAATAATAAACCAACTTGAATTATCGAAAGATAAAAAAAACAAGACAAAAAGATGAGAATACCTTGCACAAGTGATGAAGAAAACCATCGGAAGATAAAAAAGATTCATCTAACAATGTTATGGGTCCCTTCGTGTCAACAGTATTATCTGTTTGACCTTTCTGTAACGCATACTTGAGTTGACTATATAGCACCTTCATAAACTATAAACAAATATGTCAACAATAATGAACATCAAAAGTAACATCACAAATAATATGACACTTACCTTGGTGAATAAACGACTCCTTGAATGCAGAGGCTTCAAAATAAATTAAACAAAAATAAATTATAACTTCCAAAAGTAACGTTCACATAAATTCGTTTTGATTCAAGTGTATAACTTACAGCTTCGGTACAACCAAATAGAAGATGAACAATAGCTTTCCACTGAAGAAATCCTTCAAGTGATTGCCCCATCTGTCACGTTAAACGTGTTTTAAGCTCAAAGATTCCATTAAATAATGTAAATTATATAAAATTATAAGCTCGTACCAAAAATGCAATAAAAGCAAATTGCAGCTCTCCAAGAAGCAAATCTTCAGCGCCTCCATATTCTTTTATCAGTATGCTTTCCAACAAACTTGTCTACATGAAAAATATATTAAAAATATGCAATGCTATCAATAATGACAAAATTGTAATTAGAATAACATGTGACGTGTAGTCGTGAACCTTGTCAAGATTCAAGTTAGTAAGGTCGTGGCTAATGGCACCTTTTTTCTTAATCAAGCGTGGTATTTTCGTGTAATAACATCCTCTTTTTTTAAACTTATCATCAGACGTTGGAATATTACTATTATTATTCCTTAATTGCTCAGACAAAGCTTCCTCCATTGCGGTTTTAGGACTGGTTTCAAGGATGTCTGGTTCATTGATAACCGTGATATCTCCTCCAATGGGTTCTGCGTGTGGGCCAAACATTATACGTTAAATTGAATAAACAAGACCAACAACCACATATTCATTTCATCATAAAAGCATAAATAAGAATTACCAACGCGTTCAATGACACTCTTTGTAATATAGTTTGATAACATTTTCCACTCTCCATATTGACTTAGATTGTACGGCCCGAGGTACTTGTCAAATTCCAAACTTTTAACAGCTCGAGAGTATCTTTCTTCCTTCAATATAAAAGAAAATTAATATTTAGCAAATAAATCGACACCGAATATTCATAAAACGACAGTGCTTGTACCTCTTCTTCGGGTACTTTGACCAGTCGCTCCTCTTGCAGATCCCACTTACGAACAATCACCTGTGAAGTACTTAATAAACTTTAGATAAAAACAAAGTAAAAAAGCTGTAATACTTGATTCACAAAAGAACTAGTGTGAATATTAACCTCAGAAGGATTCAAATCGGTGATCATTGGTGAAAACTCACTGCCACCTCTGCAAGAAAACATAATAGCTCCAAACGAGTAAACCGGCATACAAGAAAAAGAGTAAAGGGGATACCGAAACATGAAAGGTAGGTAGCTAACCTGTTAGAAGAAGTGTAGTAAATAAAATGAGTATCAGGCGGAATCATCTTAATACCTTGAAAGTTAGGTCCAACAGAAAACATCTACATTATAATAATATAGCAATTAAGAACCAATATCTAATACAACAGAAAACATACATAAGGATTATGAATTAAATAGAAAGTAATGGAAATTGATAATTGAACCTGAGTATCGGTGCCAAAAAGAGTGTGTTGAGGAACATCAAGGAAGAGAAGAGTTGAGGCTTTCTTTACAAGCTCTAAAGCGTCCATGCTCCTTTTAGTTTTAGGGTTTTTGGTGAATAAATTTGGTGTTCAATTGTGTGCAAGCTCTTATGTGTTGTTCGTTTGCTGTTGCTACAACCTTCACGATTTGAATTGAATTGATTGTCGGCTTTATAACGGACTCGAAGTCGAAAGCGGGTTTCAATTCGGGTTGATTCGACACTGAGCCCATTCAAAAGTATTAGCCCAAATAATTTATTAAGCCCAAACCACTACAAGCCTGGATAAAATAATAATAATAATTTATCAAAAAACAAAAATTGTTTTAAGACCTTTTTCGTGAAAATATTGTTTTCGATTCTTCTAATTGCTATTCATAGTCATACGCCAGATGATAAACAATCTCAAAGCCTAAATTACCAACCTTGATATAAATTATTTCATTTATAATTTAGAGACTAAAAGTCCTTGTTTTATTTCGTTTTTCTTTTAAACGTTGTACACCTTTATTTAAACTTTTGTATCTTCAGGTAGTTTGACGATGCCACTCATAATAGGGGAGCGAGTTTGGAACAAGACTTGGGGCAAAAGGTGTAGTTGTAGTAGGGAGCAACTTTTACTTTTTGCAAAAAGTTCATATCACCACCCTTACACAGAATTTTTAAAAGAATGCGGACTTAGATATCTTAAATTTGGGTAGGCCCGCAACCAATGCCCAAAGCCCTCATTCTGGATTTGTCATTGGGTGTGGTGAGTGTGAAGTAATGCAGAACATGTGCATGTTTTGATGGTAGGAGAATGTGACGAGCCAAATATTTATAGATGGCATATACTTAGTTTGTGTTGAGTCGTGTGTTTTTACTAGCTACTCTTGCATATCGTTTAGAGTTAGTCTCAACGATTAAGAAAGTCATCCAACGACACTCCACATCTTTCCACACACCATTAGTCCGGAATTGGAGTCATTTTCGTGATAAGTCCACAAGACAAAAAAAAATAGTAAAATAGTGGCTTGTATAATGAGTGAGACAAAATTCCAGACTCAATGAAAACCAAGGGCTCCATGTCAGGTTTAAGTGGAGCCGTAAACTATCCCATAACACCTAGCTAATTTTAAAGGTTGCTGATAATCTCCACCTTTAGACAATAGTTCAAGATGTGGTAACTAGAGATGTAAGCAAGCCGAATTGAGATCGAGCTCGACTCTTAATATAACTTTGTTCAAGGTCTATATCAAAAGTTAAACTCCGCTAGACATGTAATGAGCCAAACTACCAATCCAAAGCACCCACAAGCGTAGCTTGAAAAATATTTTTCAACCATGAGCTCAAGCTTCTTATTTATTATTACTTTTTAATGTATAATGAGCTATAAAAATTAAAACTAGTATCAAGCTCCCCGTATTGCGGCACAGGGGGGGGGGCGTAAAACCATGAAAAAGTAATGTTAAAACGTTTTATTCGAGTTGTGTGTTGAAGGGGTGGACCCCACGCTTTGCATCGAGACTGTTAAACCTAACGAAAATTAGATGTAAAACGTTCAATCACGCATGTCCATTGCAGCGTGTTAACATGTAAATATTAAACTGAAACGTAAATAATATTAAAAAAAATAAAAGGTTTGTGTTTTGTATATGTGGAGTAAAGGTACCCCTTAAGTGTGACACCCGGTAAATTCCCAATCCCTTAAACCAAGTAATCAACCTAAATATTAGGTAATTGTTATATGCGCCCTGCGCGAGCGCGCCATATTAGAATCAGCGCGTGCATTTGTTATGTGCGCCCTGCGCGAGCGCGCCATGTTAGTCAGCGCGGGCATATTATGTGCGCCCTGCGCGAGCGCGCCATGTTAAGAACCAGCGTGGGCATATGTTATATGCGCCATGCGCGAATGTTTTGGCTTTATGTTTTCATGTACCTTAACGTTATGTTGTCTAATGGGTTGACCATCCCGCATGATGCTAAGGCGGGTGCATCCTAAATCGTTTATGCGCGTGCGGAAGGGAACTAACCTCCCCGCATGGCGGGAACATTGAGAGCTAGTTTGTCTGAAGCTCCAAGATGGAATTGACTTCAACATAACTGATCACTATGTTGAAATACCAAGACCACCTGGAGAATCTACAAATGAAACTCAATGTCCTAACTGCGAGAAGGTTACGCACCTACCCGCAGCAAAGAAATGTCCTTCACGCAGAAAGCTATGCGCACAAAGTGATACGCACAGAACACTTAGTCTATTCTCCAGACGTAAGGAGATTACTCCCGCCCAAAAGGAAACAGTAGCGTGTTTCAGAGATTTTCCACTTTTTACTGTACACGGACAAAAGTACCTGAAAAAGCACACTGTAACATGAAAAGTCAACTGTCAGCCACCCTATTCTCACCAACCCCAGACCTGCATGTCCTGACCAAATCAAATCAAAATCTTTTATCCACTACTCCACTTTTAAATAAATAATAATAATTTCCATACCTTATCATCATTACACCTAGATATGAAAAGATTACAATCCCCTAAAGCAAGGGATTGTGTTCCCTTGAGTTTGCCTATAAATATGTAACCTAAACTATCACCCAAAACACACTTCAAACTTCTCTCTTAAGAACTGCAACTTGCACTAATCATCTCCCAAGCATCCGTTGTTTTCGTTTCCGATCCTGTTACCAGGTAAGCCAAGAATATAACCTTGAGATCTGCTTTCCAACCCTTATATTCTCCTAATTCTTGATCTTAATATATATACTTCTTGTTATTTAATCGCATTCTAGACCTTCAATTCCGAGGCCAACACCAAGAAAACCCGAATCTCGATTAATCCCTTAACAAGAACCACAGGTGAGTCTCACAGCCCCTATTCTCACTGTTTTCACTGTTTTTAAACTGTTTTCGGGGCGAGGGACACGTACTTAAATAATGTTTTATCATGGTATACTTACAAGCTATGCAAGCGATTATGTGTATAAATTATATTTCATAATGAGCAATGCGAACGGTTATCTAAGGTTTTCGATGTATGTGCGCTAGAACTCGAGTAAGTGATCACTTTACCATTGGAACTCTAAGGGTAGGGACTGCTGGTTTGATCCACCCACTCGTAGGGGTTGCACCTCTTTGCATGGACGAGTGCCTAGTATGGTCATGGGGCAGTACTATGGGTTTGAGCCCGCTCGTAGGGGTCGCGCCTCTTTGCATGGACGAGCGCCTTGTTTTCCGGCACAACGTCTGCGCGTAACCCGCGGGACGGTATTATTCGCTCGTAGTGGCAGCGCCACTTACACAGACGAGCACGGTTTTTCAGATGTGTCCGCGCGTAACCCGCGGGACGGTATTACTTGTTTCGCTCGTAGTGGCAGCGCCACTTACACAGACGAGCACAGTTCCCAGAAATGTTCGCGCGTAACCCGCGGGACGATTTTATCAGAATGTGTTGATAGAACTATGTTTTACCAAGCATGTGTTTTAATGATGCTATCAGAATTATGTTTCAGAATGATTTTTATCAAGATTATGATGCAATACGATTTATCAAGTTACTAAAACTTGTGAACTCACTCAGTTTATACTGATTCAAATGTTTTTACGTGTCTTTCAGGAGATAACTAGGTAGCGCATGGAGTCACACTTAGAGCACCTCACGCTGAACATCTAAAACTAGCTTTTTGGAAGATTTTAGTTCTATCCCTTCGATGCGCGTGGTTGTTCCCGCCGCGCAAGGGGATACGGCGTGGAAATCTTCAACAGTTTTTATACTTGGATGTTTTTATGTAATTTTTAAACAATGTAATGTATTTGTATTAAACATTTCATGCGCAATGAAAATCTTACTTTGAATGTTTGCAATGGCCCGTGCTTAATTATCAATCCCCACTCGCGCGCGCCCGGCTGTTTCCGCCGCTCAGGGCCGGGTGTGACAGATTGGTATCAGAGCACTGGTTATAGCGAACTAGGAAAAGAAGTTTTAACCTAGACTATAACCGTTGGGGAATCGCATGAAATATTTTTCAAAGAAAATATTTTCAAAAGAAACTATACACACACTTAGGAACACGGGTCACACAGTGTCTAGTGAATAAAGATAAAGAACATTATGTGCTCAGAGTAAATGCGCTAAGTTTAATATAGTTTCATTCTCTTTTAAAGCGAGAATGCCTCCAACTAAAGCCAAGGGAATTACCATGACACCCGAGGAACTCGCGGAAATAATCGCGCAAGCGATCGCGACACATGAGGCGAGCAAGGCCGAATCAAGTCAGGGTCGTCAGAATGAGACCCCAGAACCCGAATCAGGAGCCTTGGACAAAGGATGCTCCTACAAGACATTCATGGCCTGTAAGCCTTGGCCATTCAAGGGTACCGAAGGGGCCATTGGGCTCTACAACTGGATTGACAAGATGGAAACAGTTCTCTCCATTAGCGGATGTAGTGAGAACCAGAAGGTCCTTTACGCGACCTGCATGTTCCAAGAAGCAGCTTCATCTTGGTGGAAGCTTCAAGTGAAGACCTTGGGGCGAGAAGTTGCTCTTCACAAAACCTGGGAGGAGCTGAAGGAGATGATGATGAGAAAGTTCTGCTCTCGCGCAGAAATCCAGAGTCTGCAGCAGGAATTCTGGAACCACACCATGGTAGGAACGGATATCGACGCCTACAACAACCGGTTCAACGAGCTTTGCCAGTTGGTGCCAGACATGGCAAACACGGAGGAAAAGAAGATCGAGAGGTATATCTTTGGGTTACCTCCTGTTGTTAGGGTTCCGCTCAACGCCGCAGCGCCTCCAACCTTTGATGAGGCGGTAGCGCGGGCCATCACCCTTACAAGGGATACGGTCCGTGCGGGTATGTTAACTACGCGCGGAATCGAGCAGCGAACCTCTGATCCCAAGAGGAAGTGGAACTCTCACCACCGAGGGTCCGACTCCAAGCAACCACCGTTCAAGAAGCAGGAGAGCGTAAGGGCTTACGCGATCCAAGCCGCGGAGCCATCAAGGAAAGGATACAGCGGGCCTCGCCCATGGTGCAACAAATGCAAGTATCACCACGAGGGTGAATGCGCAAGAATCGAATGTGCCAAATGTGGCAGACCAGGGCACAAGACGATGAATTGCCGTGTCAGAGAAGCTGGAGCGAGCGACAACTGCTACGCATGCGGGAAGCCAGGGCATTTTAGTCGGGATTGCCCGCAAAAGGGAAACCAAGCTCGCGGGAGAGCTTTTGTGATCGGCGCGGGCGAAGCTAAAGAAGAGCCGAATGTGGTAACCGGTACGTTTTTGCTTAACGGCCATTTTGCATCTGTTTTATTTGATACTGGCGCTGACCTAAGTTTTATATCCGCTGAGTTTAAAAACTCCCTAGGCCTAGCAAGCAGTAGGCTAGACACGCCTTATACTATAGAACTAGCCAATGGTAGGCAGTTATGCGCGAACGAAAGAACTGAACAATGTGTAATAGTCATGGGAGGTCACGGGTTCAATATTAATTTGTTGCCAATAGACTTGGGAAGTTTTGACATTGTGGTAGGTATGGATTGGTTAGTCGAGAACCACGCGGAAGTTATTTGCCATGAGAAGCAGGTTCGGGTCCCACTGTTGAACGGAGAAACCTTGGTGATTCAAGGGGAAAGAAGGGGAGTTGCGACGAAACTAATTTCGTGCCTAAAAGCGCGCAAGTGCCTAAGGAAAGGGTGCTACGCCTTCCTGGCGCATGTAGTAGAGAAGAAAGGAGATGAGCGAAGAATTGAAGACTTACCAGTAGTGCGCGAATTTCCAGAAGTTTTCCCTGAAGATTTGCCCGGATTACCGCCGCCGCGACAAGTCGAATTTCGTATTGATTTAGTCCCAGGAGCTGCGCCAGTAGCTCGAGCGCCTTATCGATTAGCTCCATCTGAGATGCAAGAGCTATCCAATCAGTTACAGGAACTATTGGATAAGGGTTTCATACGCCCAAGCTTTTCACCTTGGGGAGCTCCAGTACTGTTTGTTAAGAAGAAGGATGGTTCTTTCCGGATGTGTATTGACTATAGGGAGCTGAACAAGCTGACAGTCAAGAATCGGTACCCCTTACCGAGGATTGACGACTTATTTGACCAGTTGCAGGGATCCAGTTATTATTCGAAGATAGATCTACGGTCAGGATACCACCAACTTAGGGTCCATGAGGAAGATGTGCCGAAAACAGCCTTCCGAACTAGATACGGCCATTATGAGTTCTTAGTGATGCCTTTCGGGCTAACTAATGCGCCGGCTGTGTTCATGGATCTGATGAACCGCGTGTGCAAACCATACTTGGACAAGTTTGTGATTGTGTTTATAGATGATATTCTGATTTACTCTCGGACCAAGGCCGAGCATGAGCAACACCTGAGATTGATTTTGGAATTGTTGAGGAAAGAAAAGTTGTATGCGAAGTTTTCCAAGTGCGAGTTTTGGCTTAGAGAAGTTCATTTTCTCGGTCACGTTGTAAACGAGAAAGGAATACACGTTGATCCTTCCAAAGTCAAGGCCATCGAAAACTGGGAAGCGCCAAAAACCCCAACTGAGGTGAGGCAATTCCTAGGACTAGCTGGCTACTATCGACGCTTCATTGAGAACTTCTCCAAGATAGCTCTACCACTGACCGCGCTAACTCAGAAAGACAAGAAGTTTGTTTGGGGCGAAAATCAGGAAGCGGCATTTCAAATGTTAAAACAGAAATTATGTAGTGCGCCAATTTTGTCTTTACCCGAGGGGACGGATGACATCGTCGTTTACTGCGACGCTTCACATCAGGGACTCGGATGTGTCCTTATGCAGCGAGACAAAGTCATAGCGTATGCCTCGCGCCAACTCAAGACCAATGAAAAGAACTACACAACGCATGATCTGGAACTTGGAGCGGTTGTCTTCGCGCTAAAGATTTGGCGCCATTACCTCTATGGTACAAAGTGTATAATCTTTACGGATCACAAGAGCCTTCAACATATATTTGATCAAAAGGATTTAAACATGAGGCAACGAAGATGGGTGGAGTTGTTGAATGATTATGATTGTGAAATTAAGTACCACCCTGGAAAGGCGAATGTGGTAGCAGACGCGCTAAGTAGGAAGGAGCGAATAAAAACGCTACGAGTCAAGGCTCTAAGGTTGACCATTCGCGCAGATCTCTCTACCCGCATCCGAGACGCTCAGCAAGAAGCCTTGAAACCAGAGTTTGTTAAAAACGAATCCCTTGGGGGTATGATTAAGGATTTGGAGCTCAAAGAGAACGACACTCGGTATTTTGCTAACCGCATATGGGTCCCTCTCAAGGGAGGATTGCGCGAGCAAGTATTAAACGAAGCTCACAAGACGCGGTATTCCGTACATCCTGGCGCAGACAAGATGTACCAAGATGTTAAAGCGCTGTATTGGTGGCCCAATCTTAAAGGCGCCATCGCGACGTATGTCAGTAAGTGCCTGACGTGTTCGAAGGTAAAGGCTGAATACCAGAAACCATCAGGGTTGCTTCAACAGCCAGAAATTCCCATGTGGAAGTGGGAACAAATCTCTATGGACTTCATCACCAAATTGACAAGGACACCTGGGGGTTACGACACGATCTGGGTTATTGTGGATCGGCTAACTAAGTCAGCGCACTTCCTGCCGATCAAGGAAACCGATAAGATGGAAAAGTTAGCCCGATTGTATATTCGAGAAGTAGTTTCAAAACATGGAGTCCCAGTGTCCATCATTTCTGATAGAGATAGTCGGTTCACATCAAGGTTTTGGAGATCGTTACAAGGAGCTCTAGGTACTCGCCTTGATATGAGTACAGCTTATCATCCTCAAACGGATGGGCAGAGCGAGCGAACAATCCAGACATTGGAAGATATGCTACGCGCGTGCGCGATCGATTTCAGAGGTAGCTGGGATACTCATCTCCCATTGGTTGAATTTTCTTACAACAACAGCTATCACACAAGCCTCAAGGCTGCGCCGTTTGAAGCTTTGTATGGGCGCAAGTGTAGATCCCCACTGTGCTGGGCTGAAGTGGGTGACAAGCAAATGACTGGTCCAGAATTGATCCAAGAAACAACAGACAAGATTTTTCAGATACGGGATCGCCTTAAGACAGCGCGCGACAGACAGAAGAGCTACGCAGATGTGCGAAGGAAACCGTTGGAGTTTCAAGTAGGGGATAGAGTACTTTTGAAAGTCTCTCCATGGAAAGGAGTCCCCCGTTTCGGCAAGCGAGGAAAGTTGAATCCGCGCTACATTGGACCATTTGAGATCCTGGAAAGGATCGGTCCGGTTGCTTATAAACACCGTTTACCCGCCGAACTCAGTGGAGTTCATGATACGTTTCATGTGTCCAACCTCAAAAAGTGCTTATCTGACGAAACGTTGATTTTGCCGTTGGAAGAGATTCACATCGACAAACAGCTGCACTTCGTAGAAGAACCTATAGCAGTAACCGGTTGGAAAGAACAAAAGTTGCGCAGAAGCAAAATCAAGTTAGTAAAGGTTCAATGGAAATCAAGGCGTGGGCCTGAATTCACTTGGGAAAGAGAAGATCAAATACGCAAGAAATACCCACACCTCTTTCAGAGCATGGCTTCTGCCAGCAACATCTCCTAAATTTCGGGACGAAATTTGCTAAACAGGGAGAGAATGTGACACCCGGTAAATTCCCAATCCCTTAAACCAAGTAATCAACCTAAATATTAGGTAATTGTTATATGCGCCCTGCGCGAGCGCGCCATATTAGAATCAGCGCGTGCATTTGTTATGTGCGCCCTGCGCGAGCGCGCCATGTTAGTCAGCGCGGGCATATTATGTGCGCCCTGCGCGAGCGCGCCATGTTAAGAACCAGCGTGGGCATATGTTATATGCGCCATGCGCGAATGTTTTGGCTTTATGTTTTCATGTACCTTAACGTTATGTTGTCTAATGGGTTGACCATCCCGCATGATGCTAAGGCGGGTGCATCCTAAATCGTTTATGCGCGTGCGGAAGGGAACTAACCTCCCCGCATGGCGGGAACATTGAGAGCTAGTTTGTCTGAAGCTCCAAGATGGAATTGACTTCAACATAACTGATCACTATGTTGAAATACCAAGACCACCTGGAGAATCTACAAATGAAACTCAATGTCCTAACTGCGAGAAGGTTACGCACCTACCCGCAGCAAAGAAATGTCCTTCACGCAGAAAGCTATGCGCACAAAGTGATACGCACAGAACACTTAGTCTATTCTCCAGACGTAAGGAGATTACTCCCGCCCAAAAGGAAACAGTAGCGTGTTTCAGAGATTTTCCACTTTTTACTGTACACGGACAAAAGTACCTGAAAAAGCACACTGTAACATGAAAAGTCAACTGTCAGCCACCCTATTCTCACCAACCCCAGACCTGCATGTCCTGACCAAATCAAATCAAAATCTTTTATCCACTACTCCACTTTTAAATAAATAATAATAATTTCCATACCTTATCATCATTACACCTAGATATGAAAAGATAACAATCCCCTAAAGCAAGGGATTGTGTTCCCTTGAGTTTGCCTATAAATATGTAACCTAAACTATCACCCAAAACACACTTCAAACTTCTCTCTTAAGAACTGCAACTTGCACTAATCATCTCCCAAGCATCCGTTGTTTTCGTTTCCGATCCTGTTACCAGGTAAGCCAAGAATATAACCTTGAGATCTGCTTTCCAACCCTTATATTCTCCTAATTCTTGATCTTAATATATATACTTCTTGTTATTTAATCGCATTCTAGACCTTCAATTCCGAGGCCAACACCAAGAAAACCCGAATCTCGATTAATCCCTTAACAAGAACCACAGGTGAGTCTCACAGCCCCTATTCTCGCTGTTTTCACTGTTTTTAAACTGTTTTCGGGGCGAGGGACACGTACTTAAATAATGTTTTATCATGGTATACTTACAAGCTATGCAAGCGATTATGTGTTTAAATTATATTTCATAATGAGCAATGCGAACGGTTATCTAAGGTTTTCGATGTATGTGCGCTAGAACTCGAGTAAGTGATCACTTTACCATTGGAACTCTAAGGGTAGGGACTGCTGGTTTGATCCACCCACTCGTAGGGGTCGCACCTCTTTGCATGGACGAGTGCCTAGTATGGTCATGGGGCAGTACTATGGGTTTGAGCCCGCTCGTAGGGGTCGCGCCTCTTTGCATGGACGAGCGCCTTGTTTTCCGGCACAACGTCTGCGCGTAACCCGCGGGACGGTATTATTCGCTCGTAGTGGCAGCGCCACTTACACAGACGAGCACGGTTTTTCAGATGTGTCCGCGCGTAACCCGCGGGACGGTATTACTTGTTTCGCTCGTAGTGGCAGCGCCACTTACACAGACGAGCACAGTTCCCAGAAATGTTCGCGCGTAACCCGCGGGACGATTTTATCAGAATGTGTTGATAGAACTATGTTTTACCAAGCATGTGTTTTAATGATGCTATTAGAATTATGTTTCAGAATGATTTTTATCAAGATTATGATGCAATACGATTTATCAAGTTACTAAAACTTGTGAACTCACTCAGTTTATACTGATTCAAATGTTTTTACGTGTCTTTCAGGAGATAACTAGGTAGCGCATGGAGTCACACTTAGAGCACCTCACGCTGAACATCTAAAACTAGCTTTTTGGAAGATTTTAGTTCTATCCCTTCGATGCGCGTGGTTGTTCCCGCCGCGCAAGGGGATACGGCGTGGAAATCTTCAACAGTTTTTATACTTGGATGTTTTTATGTAATTTTTAAACAATGTAATGTATTTGTATTAAACATTTCATGCGCAATGAAAATCTTACTTTGAATGTTTGCAATGGCCCGTGCTTAATTATCAATCCCCACTCGCGCGCGCCCGGCTGTTTCCGCCGCTCAGGGCCGGGTGTGACATTAAGGCTTAAGCTAGGGGTACAACCCTTTGTGCTTAAGAAAGTTAAAAATTAATATATATATATATATATATATATATATATATATATAATAAATATACCTGTTAAATTTATATATAGCATAACTAGCTTTAAACCCCGTGTATTACACGGGATGATCCAAATAATAACGATGCAAATAAAGTTAATCAATAAATACATAATATATGTGAAAAAAATGTATTACATATATATATCTTATTATTAAAATTTTAATATTGTTTCTCAAATTATGTCATTGAAATAAAAATTAGTGGTACCTACCAAATAAATTTTGAAAATATCATAATGCCTGTAAATGATGTGCAAAATATGATCACAACTTATAATACTACAGAATAATCTATTTTTTTTATAGAAAACTTAAAGGGTATTTGTACACATAAATACATATTTTGGATTATTTTTGGCTTGTTTCCTTTTAGTTAAAAATGTAGCTTAACTTGTTCCACCCATTTAGAATGAAACATAACCCAACTTCACAACATAAAAACAACAATAAAACCATTAAATTAAGATAAAACACATTCAAGATAAACATTAAGTACGAATCAATTCAACGAAATATAAGAAACCCCTAATAATCATATGAATCAAATAATAAGCAAACTTGTCAAAACATATTCAAAACCAAAACGAATGAAAATAAAATCAAACAAATATTGTTAAATTCCAAGCAACACTATGAGAAGCTAAAATGAAACTATTTAAATCAAACATTGTTTAATATATTTTTTTATTTCTTTTTACTATCGTAATACGATTATTGTATATGTTATTAAGAAACTAATCTTTTTGTTTATTGAAATAAATTATATTAGTCAAATAATTCGGTTTTATGTAAAAATAAAAATGACATAAATTTGGAGATGATATAGAAACTAAAGTTGACTTTTATAACTATAATAATTTAAACTTAAATATAAGATTTAGTTAAATATAACCTATTATAAATAATTTATATATAGAAAATACATATTAATTATACTTAAATATCTTAATTTATGAGATATAAAAATAAGGGGTTTTGGTGGAGGGGGGGGGGGTAAGTGAAATATGGTGATGGCATGTGTCACAGTTATTTTCATTTTATTAGAATATCAATAGATATATATTTTGAATAAATTTTGTATTGTATAAAGACATAATTGCAGAGATGGTGTATTGAGGTTTAAGTAAAGTAACAGCTTTGGGTACGAAGGTTTCAAAGTAACAAGTTTGGGTTTTAAGCTTCAATTTTGTAACGAGCTTAAGTATTAACAATAACTTTTGTTAACTTTTCTATTATGATTAAGGACATTTCAGACTTTCCAAATTTGAATGAATAATCATGTAACTTAATTGGGTGTCGCTTATGCAATTTACTTAAAAAGTACAATATTTATATAGAGTTTTGATCAAATACAAACGAAAAACTAATACTAACCGTGCGAACCAAAGTAAACCCAGAAAATACACGGTGGCAACATCGTAATAATAAATGAGTCGACTGAAGATTGCAATAAACATGATCGATCGATGAATTGAGCCTATCAAATCGCAAATCTGACTCATATGATTTGAATCGACCAAATGTAGAGTAAGTCGTACATCTGAATAGGCCGAATGAAGCTTTTTATGGATAAATTGAAGCTTGCAAATCATATTTGATTGTTCAATTAAGCGTTACGAATCAGATTTAACAATCAATTTAACATGACTGATCATTTTTTTTAATTACAGGGTGATTTTGAGGCAAAGGATACATATGTAGATTCATCAGTTGTAAAACTCAAATTTTGAGCCATCATGATTTACTAATCAATTTATTAGCTGCATGGCGATTTTTGAACCATCATGATTTTGAAGCAGGCTGTTTGAGGAAGAAGAAACAGATATAATAACTACATCAGTTGCATAATAATTACTTTAGTTGAAACAAGTAGTGTAATTTATATATTACAAGTTAAATTTCAAATAGCGTAATTAATTATATTAGTAGTGTAATTATGTTTGTTCAACATAGTGTCCAAATACTATAATTACACTAAAGTATAAGTATAATGTAATTACACTATGTTGTAAGTAGAGTATGCTGAAATTACAATATTAGTAGTACGATGTAATTACACTATAATGTAAAACGAGTGTTGGTAAAACCCGAGCATTGCGGCGCTGAGTCAACACGAATTTGGCCGGTTTCGGTTACGTTTGTTACAATACCATAACTAAATAAACGGCTGATAAAACTCGGGCGTTAGTAAAACACTAAAACCCGAGCGTTGCCAGTTCTTGACATTGCGGTGATGAGTTGACGCCGGGGACCTGTGGCAGTGAATCATGCGAATCTAGTTGGTTTTGGTTTGTTACGATATCGAGAAAAAAAACCAAAAAAAAAAGGAAATCAAGGTGGCGTGCCCCACTGTTTGCCTGTCACTTGAACCGATGATGGCATTGCGTCACCAAAGTTCTCATTTATTATATGATAATAATTGGTTTCTTAATATTCCTGGATATTTCAGCTATTTTGTTAGAATTTAACAGAAAATTAATAGAAATTAACGTAAATACTCAAACTCATTACAAAATAAAAAATTTAAAACCCAAACTTATTACCTTAAAATCCTAATAATATAAAAAAATGGTACTTTACTTAAAAACACACCATGTGCCATAAATAATTGTTTGTTATTTGCTATGTGAAAACGCGAGATTTGTATATATATATATAGAGTCGGGCTGCCTAAAGCAATCAATTTCAATTTCCTTCATCGTATCTCTTATACCTAATTCCTATATCTTTCTTCTTCTTCTTCCACTTCCGTTCGACCGTTCACGTTCAACCACGTATGTTCGTTGCGGCGTGTTTACGCGCAAATATTAAACTAAAACGTAAATAATATTAAAAAAAACTAAAAGATTTGTGTTTTGTATATGTGAAGTAAAGGTACCCCTTAAACTAGGAGTACAACCCTTTATGCTTAAGAAAGTTGAAAATTAATATATATAATAATTATACCTGTCAAATTTATATATAAGATAACTAGCTTTAGACCCCGTGTATTACATGGGATGATCCAAATAATAACAATAAAAATAAAGTTAATCAATAAGTACATAATATATGTGAAAAAAAATGTAATACATATATATTTCTTATTAATTGTTTCTCAAATACCAATTATATCATTAAAATCAAAATTAGTGGTACCTACCAAATAAATGTTGAAAATAGCATAATGCCCGTAAATGATGTGTTAAACATGATCACAACTTACAATACTACAAAATAATCTGTTTTTTATAGAAAACTTAAAGGGTATTTGCACACTTGAATCCATATTTTGGATTATTTTTTACTTGTTTCCTTTTAATTAAAAACGTAGCTTAACTTATTCTACCTATTAGAAATGAAACGTAACCCAACTTCACAACATAAAAACAACAATAAAACATTCAATTAAGATAAAACTATTCAAGATAAAAATTAAGTACGAATCAATTCAATGAAATACAAGAAACCCCTAATAATCATATGAATCAAATAATAAGCAAGCGTGTCAAAACATATTCAAAACCAAAACAAATGAAATAAAATTAAACAAATATTGTTAAATTCCAAGGAACACTATGAGAACCCAAAATAAAACTTTTTTAAACCAAATATTGTTTAATATATTTTTTTATTTCTTCTTACTATTGTAATATGATTATTGTATATGTTATTAAGAAACTAATCTTTTTGTTTATTGAAAGAAATTATATTAGTCAAATAATTCGGTTTTATGTAAAAATAAAAATGACTTAAATTTTGAGATGATATAGAAACTAAAGTTGACTTTTATAACTATAATTTAAACTTAAATATAAGATTTAGGTAAATATAACCTATTATAATTATTTTATATATAATAAATATATTTATTTTATATATAGTAAATATATATCTACCTATATTCTAATGAAGTAAAATAAATGTAGACACTTGTCATATTTTGGTTAATTCTCATATTTTTTCCCTCCAAAACTGATATACCCTAATATATGTAATAAATCAATAATGATTCACTTTCCTTTTACACTATATTTATATAATAACTATATATTTGTTGGTTCAGCCGGGACCGAGACGATCCGAGCGCGTTCGAGACGGAAGGTTTGATAACCAAAGACGGATAGAAACAAACACGAAACAAACGATTTCATTGATAAAAACGAAAGATTACATGCTTGTTTAAACACTGAAATCACGATCTATGGCAGGGGGAGGTCGAGCATGGCCTCCCCCCTCATCCGGACAGCACCTGGGCCCCGGGCACGCAAATCCTCAAACTCTTACCTGTTCACGCCTGAAAGCTGGTATTTATACCCGCTGCCATTCGGTCAGGACTCATTCGATCGAATGAGTCCTATTCGATCGAATGGCAGACTCATTCGATCGAATCAGAAACTCATTCGATCGAATGAGTATCCATTTGAAAATGCTCTTTCAAATGGATCACTTTCAGCGTGAACCACTACCTAGGTGTACAGCATACAACATAAACATTCTAAACTATTCGTCAAGCGACGGCCACACAATGTGCACCAACATATTCCCCCTTGGACGTTGCTTGCGAATTGCTGTAGACACCTCTTGCAATCTTCAGTCAAATCTTCTGCTATATCTTGATAATCACGTTGAAGAATACCATCATTGCAGCAAGATTCCCCCTTAGACTGAACTCTCGGTTAATGATGCAAAGTGTTCTCCATTGCTGACATCTTCAGACAAAACAATCTGTTTAAAAACAACCAACTATAGAAATCCCCCCTTAGACGTTGGCGTGTATCCCAATATATAGACGTGTAAGCTCATATCGTCTTCCGCTGACTTAATAATGTATTGGGCAATCTTTGATGAGGCTTCCGATCCACAGCTACTCCCCCTAAACAGATTAGTTTGTATGCAGATTCATCATCGGAGACAAAGACACATCATTAACTTCGTGATTGCGAATCACCATTCTTCAACAGGATGCAGAAGTTGCTTTTGACAGTACTTCGTTGACTTCTTCAACAGTAGCAGCTTCTGCAGGAATTGTTGAACTTGGAAATGATTGAGGAACATTTGACTCTTTTGTTTGATCCTCCTTAATCTCCACTGATGATATCTTCAGAATGCGGAAAATAAATTAAACTTGGTTGGCCCATAAATAGTCAGATGCTCCTGACTACCCCACAATAACTCATCAGTAATCACTTTTCTCTGTTCTTCTGTGTTCTTATAACAATCACCACTGTAGAAGCTCAATGAACAAGGGGTTATCCATTAAACTTGTAAACGATAATTCCTTCAGGTGATTGTGCTTTGTTCATTGCCCCAATTTGCCGCTTTAACCATTAAACATTTAAACGCTCTGACTTTGCCGGCAAATATCAGTGAAAATTTCACTGTCACCAAACTTTTTCTGGATAGTAATCAACTTGTATAGGATGTCCAGAAAAATCTTCATCACTGACCCGAAAATTAACCGAAAATTTCCCGGAAATTTTGTCGAAAAAATTTTATTTTTGCCAAACTTTTTCAGAAGACTTCCCGACTGATAAAAATGGCTTGGGCAAATTTTCGTGTAAGCGGGCGTTCCAGACTTTTTTTTTTTTTTTTTTTTTTGGTCTGGAACATGTTCGATCGAATGAAGCACAGATTCGATCGGATGAAGAACAGATTCGATCGGATGAAGAACTGGTTCGATCAGCTATTTGAATTTGACACTTTGAGCGGGAAAACCAGTTCGATCGAATACAATCTGATTCGATCGAATGAAGAACTGGTTCGATCAGCTATTTGAATTTGACACTTTGAGCGGGAAAACCAGTTCGATCGAATACAATCTGATTCGATCGAATGAAGACAATCGAATGGGCGGGAAAACTGGCGTTTGAATTTGACACTTTTGAGCGGGAAGACTGATTCGATCGAATCAGTCAATCGAATAGGCCTATTCGATCGAATGGGGAACTCATTCGATCGAATGGACTGATTCGACTCCTTCAACGCCAGCCCAGAAAACGCGAAGAACACGAAGAACACACCAACATTTTAACGTCCAGAACGCATAAAATCAAGAGCTCGGCTTGCTAGAACGGTTGTTAGACCCTTCTAGCGGTAACCGTGGCTCTGATACCACTTTGTAGGACCGATTCGGGACTCGGTTTCCCAACGATTCACGGGGCAACGTGTTAGAGTGCGGAATCCTCTAACACGGCGATTCGGTGGTGATCAATGGACACGTAGTTACGATTCCTAAAGGGGTTTGACGCCTAGGATTGGAGGAAACGACCAAGAACACGAAGAGCAGTCGAGAGAGTTTCTGTAGGCTGCTGGTTCGTGAGTGTGTATTCTGTTCTCTACATGTGAAATTTCCCAAGTAACGTTTATATACCGAAGACTCATTCGGTCGAATGAGATACTCATTCGATCGAATGAGATATGGTTCGATCGAATGAGACCTGGTTCGATCGAATGAGATCTGGTTCGATCGAATCAGTCACTGATTCGATCGAATCAGCTTCGTTTGACATTTTCAGTACGTTAACTTGGTTTCACGATCGTTGGTTTCATGTTGAACCAACCTGATAGAACTGGGGACATACATGTGACATTTCATGTCCTAACAATATTTTTATAAATATAAATATTAACATATTATTTTACTATATATTTCAAAATACTTAGTGAATTTCAACAATCAACAACAAATCATGTTTTTGAAATGAAAACTGTTTCGGGTTTTTTTGTGAAACTTAAATTTGATTTTACGATCCAAAAGTTGGTAAATTGATTGTTTGGTACAGGTTAACTGCATTGGTTAAAATTTGTAAGGGGTCAAAAATGAAAATTTTGAGTATTTTTAAAAGTTTGAGAATGCAAAATAGATTTATCGTCAAATTTGTTATGGGTTCAAAGTGTTGACTTTAAAATGTCAAAAGTAAGAAAGTTAGAAGTTTAAACATGATTCGGGTTTCAAATTTATTTTTAAAGGTATTTTTTGAAATAATCAAAAGGTTCAGGATTTGGTAAACTGACTATTTTTCCCTAAACTATTAAAATATAAGAAAAGATTGCGAACACTTTCGACGTACCACTCCCATTCCTATCAATGCTTCTAACTTTTATCAAGTTTGAAATATTTATGTAAACATTAATTTTTCCTTTAATGGTGATCAGAACGTTGTGTGAGAAGCATGTCATGTAAAACTATGCTCAAATGAATATTCACAAAATTGAATGGGTTAACATGTTATTTTTTATGTTGTCATTATGATAAAGTCGACAAGCCCTCTAAAACTTATCAAAAAATTTTTCATGGTGTAGCTTAGAAAAACATAGCTTTTGAAGAACATCCATTGTTACAATTTAATGTTCTACTTTCCTTTGATGGGTGGTAAATTGATAAATGTATCAATAAAGGAAACGCTCCTTTTGTATTTAGGTTGACTGGTTAGCATTACTATCGTATGAGAAGCTTTATTTCCGAAATTGGTTCATAACCAAAAGTCTTTCAAGTATACATATATGGCACCGAGAATGAATTTTTCAATAAAAAGAAGCATTCCCGGGTACGTTTTTGCACGGACATTTTTTTTATTAAGTTCATTTAAAAAAATCATTTTGTGATATAAATAAAATCAATTTATGTACACATTATATAGATACAAAATAGATGTAATACATTTTTTTTCATATACGCTATGTAATTTTTTTAACTTATAATTTTATAATTTGAATTATCCCGTGTGTAACACGGACTCTAAAACTAGTTAATTATAATTAAATATCTTAATTTATGAGATATACAATTAAGGGGTTTTGGTGGGGGGAAATTGTTAAATGAAATATGGTGATGACATGTGTCACAATTATTTTATTTTATTGAAATAATAAGTAGATAGATATATATTTTAAATAAATTTGTATTTTAATTGTATAAAGACATAATTACACAAATGGTGTCGGAGGTTTGAGTAAAGTAACAACTTTGGGTACTAAGGTTTCAAAGTAACAAGTTTGGGTTTTAAGCTTCAATTTTGTAACAAGTTTAAGTATTAACAACAACTTTTGTAAATTTTTCTATTAAGATTAAGGACATTTCAGACTTTTCAAATTTGAATGAGTAATCATTTAACTTAATTGGGTGAAAGACTGATTATGCAATTTACTTAAAAAGTACAATATTTATATAGGGTTTTGATCAAATACAAACTAAAATTGATACTAACCGTGTGAATCAAAGGAAACCCAGAAAATACAAGGTGGCAACATCGTAATAATAAATTAGTCGACTGTGGAGTGCAATAAACAAATCGATTGATGAACTGAGCTTATCAAATCGCCCATCTGAATCATATGATTTGAATCGATCGAATGTAGAGTAAGTCGTAGATCTGAATAGGCCGAATGAAGCTTTTTATGGATAAATTGAAGCTTGCAAATCATATTTGATTGTTCAATTAAGCCTTGTGAGTCAGATTTAACAATCAGTTTAACATGATTGATCATTTTTTTTAAAAACAGGGTGATTTTTGAGGCGAAGGATACTTATATAGATACATCAGATGTAAAACTCAATTTTTGAACCATCATGATTTGCTAATCAATTTATTAGTTACATGGCGATTTTTGAACCATCATGAATTTGAAGCGGGCTATTTAAGGAAGAAGAAACATACATAATAACTACACCATTTGCATAATAATTACTTTAGTTGAAACAAGTAGTGTAATTTATATATTACAAGTTAAAGTTCATATAGTGTAATTAATTATATTATTAGTAGTATAATTTAGTAGTATAATAAAGTTTGTTCAACATAGTGTTCAAATACTATAATTAAACTACAGTATAAGTATAGTGTAATTACGCTATGTTGTAATTAGAGTATGTTGAAATTACAACATTAGTAGTACAGTGTAATTACACTATAATGTAAAACGAGTGTTGGTAAAACTCAAGCATTGCGGCGATGAGTCCACACAAATTTGGCCGGTTTCGGTTACGTTTGTTACAATACCATAACTAAACAAAACGGTTGATAAAATTTAGATGTTAGTAAAACAGTAAAACCCGAGCGTTGCCAGTTCTCGACATTGCGGCGATGAGTCGACGCCGGGGCACTGTGATAGTGAATCTAGCCGGTTTTGGTTCGTTACAAAATCGATAAAAAAACCAAAAAAAAAATAAAATTAAGGTGACGCGGCCCACGGTTTGCCTGTCACTATGATAGCCTTACGTCACCAAAGTTCTCATTTATTTACGATCATAATTGGTTTCTTAATAGTCATGGGTATTTAAACTATTTTGTTAGAATTTAACAAGAAAATTAATAGAAGTTAACGTTAATACTCAAACTCGTTACAAAAGAAAAAAATTTAAAATCCAAACTTATTACCATAAAATCTTACATCTTACATAAGTAATAAAAGAAAACCCCTAATGTCACATGGCTTCTCCTAACATCTCTCTATACTATGTGTCACTTCATAAGGCTTTCTAATCCTCTACTTTGCCACATGTGCACTATAAATACAAATAAATAATAAATACTCATAATAAATACAAACTAATAATTAATAAATACTAATAATGACAACGAAATAAAAATAATATTATTGTTACTAATATTATTTATATCATCATTATTACTATTATAAGCAGCCTTTTAGTAATAAAAAACAAGGTGTGAAAAAGCAACAAAGTGGCTAAGAAATAAAAATTGATCATCAGAATTTTATAAGTTTCCGAGTGCAAAATAGTATTTCGTCATAGCCAATTTTTTACAGTAGATTAGTTCAAACTGAAACAAGGGTCTTGGACAATATGGAAAAAAAAAGAATTCGGGTTATAATCTCTAGCAAGGGCATTTTAGGAACAACGTTTTTTTACTACAAATATTGTTAATCGATTAAAAACTTGATACAGGCTAAAAACATTTTTATCTAAAAAGAGTTAACGGGCCAAAGTATGTTTCAACTTTCAGGTCATGACTTTGGTGACAAATCTTTTGGGTCATGACTTTGGTGACAGATTAAAAGACTGATTTTGAAAATTTAAAATTTGGTTTCGGATTAGATTCAAAGTCAATGTTTTTTGTCATGTATTTTTATTTGATAGAGGTCAAATTTATAGAAATAACATTTTACGCATCTTGGTTTCTTTTAAACTACTAACGGGTCAAAGAAGAATCAAATCGTGAAGAAGTTTGAAGAGGTACATATGCTAGTCTATTTAGATTATATGCCAGTCCTTAGTAGTATCTCATTGTATGTATAATTTGTCTGAGTTGCTAAAATTTGTGACATGACATGCTGATATAGGCCACAAAAAAAATTTAATAATGTCATCAAATGTAATTTGGGGATATGCATGCTTATTAAACGTTTCATATATGTTGAGTTTTTTATTACTTACATAATTTAAACTAGGATAGACCCTGTGTGATACACGAGTGGTTAAGAAAAACATAATAAAAAAGTTAAATTTAATAATATACATAATAGCATACCTTATGGATTAATAAGATATAAATAATGTCAAACAAAATTTTACAATTCATAAATTTCTAAAAGCCTCTTTAAATACAACATTGGATAGTGACCCATGTGATTAGGAGACATGTTAAGATCATTATATTTAAACATATTCAAAAGATAACTTGTAACATACTATTATGATATTTAACGAAAGTTGTTTGTAACAGATACCTGTTCTTTACGAGACGGGTTAGCATACCGTGACTTAAACCATTCAGGTGTGATCTGGTTTTTAGCAGCACCCTTGTACCTGAGAATACATTTGCTTTCCGCTGTTGTGTAACAATAAGATTTCAGGGCTAAAAAGTAGCCCTCTTTGATCCTGTCTTCTAGCTTAAACATACCTAAGACCGAAGAAGATATCAATCCATTTGGGAGCGGCTGTCCTAGCACAACCGAGTCAATATCAGCGAAAAGAACAACGAAACTTTACGACAACTTTTTCGTACACGTTCACTTGCATCACATACACAAGTGCTCTCTGAACCATGCAATAAGGTCACCCATCACACGGCTCATTGATCTTTTGGGGGAACCGTATGTTCGAACAGGCCTGGAAAAAGAGGTAAGGTCTCGCTTTCCTTTTCCACTCAAGTGTACGGCATCTGCCGTGCTTAGGCCCCTTCTTCCCTTCCCTAATAAAAGAGTCCACCTCCTGCCTTAGTAGTCTCAAAGAAGGTGTGCGAGCCTGCCCCTATAATATTTCTATAACTTATTTATTGGAATTTCCAAATATAGCATAATTGATTGGCTTGATAAAAATAAGAAACTATTCACATGTCATATACGTGGCATCCTTAGAACGATGTCATATAGAAAAATCATAAATTTTTAATATTATAGTTAGATCAGATTAGATTAGAATGTAACATTTGTAATACTCGGTGGTCCTGCTAATATAAAAAAATCTTACTTTACTTAAAACACATCATGTGCCATATAAATTAATTTCAATTTCATTCATCGTCTCTCTTAAACCTAAATAAATCCTATTTCTTCTTCTTCTTCTTCTTCCACTTTGGTTCGACCGTTCACGTTCTCTTCGATTCGATCCCTAGGGTTTTCAGCCATCCAATTTCCCAAAGGCAAATCAACAATGGGCAAGAAAGAAGAAGAATCCAGACGAAGAAGGAAGAGAATCACCGACTCCGAATATTCCGATTCCGATTCTTCTCCCCAACGACGACGTCGTTCTAGACCAGAATCGCCGCAGTAGCAAACGCAGCCGCCGTCGGTACTCCGGTTCCGAACATTCCGACGATTCCGATGACCGATCCAGCAAGCGAAAGAAGAAGTCGTCGTCGTCTAGGTCTTCGACTAAGAAGAAGGTTAGCGAAGAGGAGATTGCTGAGTATTTAGCCAAAAAAGCACAGAAAAAGGTACCAATTATTATACGATTATTATTGATTAATAATAGTGTTTAGTGAATAGGCTTTATTAAAATTTCGTTTTGTTTAGACGATGAAAGTAGCTAAGAAGTTGAAGTCTCAGAATGCTTATGGTTACGCCAACGACTCGAATCCCTTTGGTGATTCCAATCTCAATGAAAAGTAAGTTAGTTACTTAGTTAGTTAGTTGTTACTTTCTTTATATATATATATATATATATATATATATATATTTATATTTATGTTGATTTTTATTTGTATGCATTTAAGTAGGATAGATGATTCATAATGAGGGGCTTTTTAATATGGCTCAGCACGAATGATAACAGAAACCACTAGTACGCGTATTGTACAATTCTGTTCGTTAGGCGCTGTTTTAGAACTATTCTTGTAGGTCTTTTATGCTAGCAACTATGTTAACATGCGGCTTTAAAAACTGTTAATTGGATTTAGGTGGTTTAGTCACCTTTTTAGTACTTTAAGTTCTTGTATAAGATACATTTTAAGGTTATGTCAACGTATGAGGACGACATTTATTCAAGCAATTGATTATTCCAAACGAGTAGTTTTGTTGTTTGATTGATAGGATTACTCCCAACAAAGGTTGAAATCACTCCATCCAAGTTGATAAACTTTGTAATATTTGCTTAGGTTTTGAGTGGTTTTATCTGATATTTAGGTGTTAATTATAGTGATTGAGGGCAGTTAACACCTAGGCAGTTTAGAAGAAGGCCCTTACTAATTGAAACAACATAGAGATTCTTAAGGCCTAGGTGGCTTTTTTAACTGATTTTAAGAAGGAATATATAGTACACATGTGTTGGACAGAGGATGTTGGTAATCAGTTAGTTAATTAGATATCTCAAATTGTGAGAAAAATTTAGATGATATGCTCGTTTTGTGAAGTTTATACTTTTCTTATTGGAAATTTTTCATTTTTATGAGTTTTTTTTCTTGCATTAACATGTGCATTTAATCAATTCCAGTATGCATTTGTGATGAGAAAAGTAGGAAGGGTTTGTATAAACCTTCATTGAGTTGGCCTTTAAGAAACCATAACAGTTTAACACTCTCAAGCCCTTTATACTAAACACTTTCCAACATTTTATGCGGCTGAATCCATTGCTATTTAATATCTTTTAGTACAAAATACAAACACGAGTTAAAAATCTAGTGATTATATTCTAAATAAAATCTTTTGTGTTTTTGTAATTGGAGCTCACTGTTCCAATTTTTTTGGTTACTGTTATTTTTTCATAGTAGCATTTGAAATTAAAATCTTATCAGTTTTCGCAAGTTGTTATACTTTCTTTTGCTGTGATGCTTTGTTACAGTTTAGTTTGCTCTGAAATGTAGGATAGAATTTGATGGCGTATATTGTAATGTTTCTTCTTGGCCTTATCTGTTAGTGAACTATTTAAAAATACGTGTCACCATTGTAAGATCTTTTTTGAAGACAGTCTTTAAACTTTAAGTTATCATACTCAAATACTTGTAATTTTCAGGTTTGTGTGGAGAAAAAAGATAGAGAAAGATGTTATTCAAGGAGTTCCACTTGATGCCTTTTCTGTTAAAGCAGAAAAGAAGAGACAAAGAGAAAGAATGGTATGTAATGTTTAAGTTTCAAGTTGAATCATTTACACAACACTTAATGTTATATTTATATCTTCACATAATACTGCAGGCTGAAATTGAAAAGGTTAAAAAGAGAAGGGAAGAAAGAGCCATTGAAAAAGCACAACATGAAGAGGAGATGGTAAGTTTGATTTGTATAACTATAATTGCAATTAGAAAATCCATAGTATCAATTGATAATATTCTGATCCTCATTGTTTTGCAGGCCTTGCTTGCAAGAGAACGTGCTCGAGCTGAGTTTCAAGACTGGGAAAAGAAAGAAGAAGAGGTAAGAGGGCTTTCTTTTTCTTGTGTTTTCAAATTTGATATTGTAAGTGCTAACTAACATGTGGTGTTTCAACAGTTCCATTTTGATCAAAGCAAAGTTCGATCCGGAATACGGTTACGTGAAGGGCGTATTTAGCCAATCGATGTACTATCTAAACATCTTGAGCCTTCTGATGAATTTGATGTAGAGCTTGAGGAGCCATACATGGTACTTAAGGTATCTACATTTTATAGTCGCTTCCCTGTTTTAAATCAAAGGTGATGTTCATGGTTTCTCACAAATCTATTTTGGAATAATATAGGGTTTGACTGTTAAGGAGATGGAAGAGCTCCAAGAGGACATAAAAATGCATATTGATTTGGATAGAGGCACACCCACACACATTCAATATTGGGAGGTACACAATTTTTTTCTTATATCATAAAATTGTTTTTTTAAATAATATCATGCTTATAATCATAGTTTTTTTTTTCATATATCATAAAATTATTTTTTTTAAATAATATCATGTTTGTAATCATATTGCTTGCGTGTACATAGGCTCTTGAGGTGGTCTGTGATTGGGAGTTAGCGGCGGCCCGCAAAAAGGACACACTGGACCGGGCTAAAGTGAGGGGTGAAGCACCGCCTGCAGAGATAGTTGCTGAAGAACGTGGTTTGCATTCAAGTATCGAGACAGACGTGAAGAAACTTTTAGAAGGAAAATCATTTGCTGAACTTGAAAACCTTCACGCCCAAATCGAGTCTGAGATGCGTTCGGGGAAAGCTAAGGTTGTTGAGTACTGGGAAGCTGTTCTTAAACGCATTCACATCTATAAAGCTAAGGTATTGTTATTATACTATTTCCAATTTACACATTGTTTATTGTTTTTTAATACAAAATTGGATTAAATTTTTTGGCGGTGTGTGCATGCAGGCTTGCTTAAAGGAAATCCATAATAAGATGTTGCGTAAGCATTTAGAACGTCTTGAGCAACCAGACGGGAGTCACAACTTTAATATGGAAAGAGACAAAACTGCTTCACCGAAAGTTGACCAAGAATTTGACTATGTTCTGGAAGGTGATGAAGTCAGTGAAGAAATACCAAGGGGCTAGCAGCAAGTAACAGAGGAGGAACAAGCGGGTTCGTTTTCACCAGAATTGTTGCACGGCGATGAAGACGAAGACGCCATAGACCCTGAAGAGGACAGGGCTATTTTGGTAATTAATATTCCCCTTCCACACTATCTTGGTTATTGGGCTGTAAACTAGACGAGTTGAGCCAGGTTGGGCTTGGGCTTAAATTTAAACTAGCCATTGGCTCAGCTCGTTTATATTTATAAGCTGAAAGGTTGAGCTCAAGCGTGGCTCGTCAATTTTCAATACACATATTAATATATATAATAGATAAATAAATTATTATTTGACATACACAATAAAAAATTTATAAAGTAGAGAATTTATAACATTGTATGCATTATTTTTATTTTTATCTAAAGATTATGAGGCAGATTCAAAATATTTTCGTGTATTTTTTTTGTTTTTTTTTCCCAATAATTTTTATATGTTATTACTTTTATATACTAGAGATTAGGGTTTAATTTAAACGAGCCGATTGAACAATCCAACAAGCCATGACTTGAGCCAACCCTTACTCAGGCTCGGGTCGTTTACAAGCACTTTTTTTTTTGTGCCAAGCTTTTTTCGAGCGAGCCATGAGCTTTTTGAACAACCCTAGGTGGTTAATGAAGGTAGGTAAAGTTTGCTAAATTTTGTGTAATGAAACAGGAAATGAGACGTGTACAAGTAGTGGAACAACAACAGAAAAAGCTTCAAGATGCAATAGCTTTGCCACCACCCGAGGATAATTTGGAGACGCGGGCCATGAAGGCCATGGGAGCAATGGATAATGATGAAGTATTTGGAAACTCAGATGAAGTCAACGTTGACTCACAAGTATACTGGTGGCATGACAAATACCGGCCTAGAAAACCAAAATATTTCAACCGTGTGCACACCGGATACGAGTGGAACAAATACAACCAAACACATTATGATCATGACAACCCGCCTCCAAAAATTGTGCAAGGGTACAAATTTAATATATTCTATCCCGATCTTGTTGACAAAACGAAAGCTCCGGTTTATACAATCGAGAAGGATGGAGACAGTACTGAAACATGCATCATTCGGTTTCATGCGGGCCCACCTTATGAGGATATTGTAAGTATTATAGTTAGACACTTCTTTTAATTGACCATATTTTGACGATTTATTTGTAACAGGCGTTTCGCATAGTTAACAAGGAATGGGAGTATTCGCACAAGAAGGGATTCAAGTGCACGTTTGAACGTGGGATCTTGCATGTTTATTTCAACTTCAAGCGATACAGGTATCGTAGATGAGTGTGGTCAATGTGCTTCTAGTTAACAAGGAATGGGAGTATTCGCACAAAAAGGGATTTAAGTGCATGTTTGAACGTGTGATCTTGCGTGTTTATTTCAACTTCAAACGATACAGGCATCGTAGATGAGTGTGGTCAATGGTGCTTCTTTGACTTGTAACTTGAGTCTGGATAAATTGTACCTTTATCTATATACATAAGACATATAACATGCCGGATGCTTTTCTTTGCACCTTTATTTCTTTGTTTTGTTACATTTTGGTACCACTAAGCTTGTTTCTTAGTCTTGAAGCACAATTCTGACTAATCAAAACCATAAGTAGTGTAATGTAATAACATTCATAAACTAAATATATAAAAAAAAGTTATACCTGCAGATATCTCGAGACCAAATTGTTTACGGTAGAAGAAATTAAGATATTTGTATTAGAACTAAGAATCAGAATGTGATAAATAAATGCAAGCATAATTAACTAATTTCGCCGTCTGAATCCAAATTAAATTTATTGAACCTCAATCACATTACTCAATTAGTTGGTTTAACTGATTTCAAGTTACTAGTGTCTTAAAGTTGAGAGGCATTCGGAAGTGATATGGTCACTGAAGTTGAGAGCGAAGACGAACCCCTATTATGGACGTACGCAAAGTGCCCTTGGTTTATAAAATCTCTTTTATATTAACTATAAACCATATTTTATACACAAAACACCTTAATCCATTTAAAACTAGAAGATTTGTAATGTAAAATTCATCGATCCATGGGAAATGGTCCCTGTAATGTTAAAATATATTTATTTTATCAATGCTATCGTGCTTTCATCCAACTATTTTGTTCATAATTCCTATAGTTCTTCATTTCTGTTCCCTAAGTCACACAGAAAAAGAGGTATGCATGTGGTTCATACATAAATATGAACACAAACAAAGAAAAAAAAAGCTAGCCTTACCAGCAGAAGTTATTTATGGGTGGTTACAGTATGAACATAATTGCAGACTTGATATCAGACGCAACTGGTTGAGGCTTGGAGAGAGAAAATGGGAAAATACGGCCAGAAATAGAGCGAAAAATATTTAAGGAGAAAAGTAGAAGTCAAGCTAGGATAAATCTTATCAGAAATCCAATGCTTTCCCATCAAACTAACAAACTTTTGAAACTAGAGACAATGAGATGCTATTGAAAAAAAAAATGTTTTAAATGCGTTGCTAATTACCGACGAAATTTGTTGTCAAGAATATGCTACCGGTGATACGTTTTGTTTTTTTATTTTGAATGGCATGCTAGCGGTGATACTCATTTGTTTGCTAGCGTAATAGGCTTAACCTAAGATATAATATATATATAATGATTTAATCATGTTTGATCCAAAGAAAGGAAAAAAAAACGTTATCTTACCGTACGTATCTAGACATAAATTTTGAAAATGCATGTGTATGAGTGTGAATGAAATAAAGGAATCTGTTGAACTACAAACCAGATCCGAAAATAGGCCCTACATGTTGTATCCGATCCAACATTTGCCACCGGCGGAATATATGCATGCATCTTTAATAATAATTACAAGACATGGTACATGTACACCACATGTACCTCATCAGTCATCACACATATAAATATTTACCCATGTTTAGACTTTAAACCCATCACACAAACACAAACACAAACACAAACACAAACACAAACACAAAACATATCAATTAGTTTTAAATCAATATTCAACAATGGAAAAGTTTTTAACAACCTCTGCTGATGTTAACAAGGTTTGGAGAAGAAAAACATATGAAGTTAGTACAGTTGAAGGCAGTAGCGATAGACGAAGGAATATGAAGAAGGTTAGGTTTGGAGAGAGTCACAGCCGGTTATCAAAGATCAAGAAGCTGTTTAACATGGGTTCGGATGAGCCGGCCAAGAAGGTTAGCAGCGGCTTTCAGAGCCGACTGCTTCTTGAAATTCATAAGAACACTTCTGCGTCTCATGAACTAGGTTCTATGTAAACATTGTACAGTTGTTCGGTCGGTCGCTTAATTGTTAAAGGATCGTGTTTTCTGTTTTGTTTTATAAAACAGCATGATGTTGTTTGAGATTTAGGTGATGACCGTGTCGTACCGATTATGCAAAAACCTAATTTTACCTATAGACAGGGTAAGTCAGGTATCGAATCCAGAGGAGCATGTGGTCAGTGTCATACGTTTGTTCGTTTATTTAACTATATTTATGAAACAATTATGAAGATTTGTCAAAAGTGCCGATCACATTAGCAATTGGATTGGTTTAATAATAAATGACTAGCTTAAGCAAAAATTCAATCAAACAAAACAAATCACACCCTCGAATCCAAGTAAGCAATAAACAGTATTCTCATGCAACATAACAGATTAATTATCCTAAGTCAACTAAAGATTGTTTAACAAGCTAAACCGTAGGCATCCACAATCGCTAACACACGGCACTGGTTATCAAACGGTCCCTGGCAGTGTGACTCAACTAAGGGCAATTGTATGCTTTCTTGTAATTAACTAGTCAACACAACCCTACGAGCAATTATTATAGCAACCGGCAAACTAATCGTTCTGATCGACAAAAACCTAAACCGACTGAATGCACAACAATACTAAACATCAATACTCGTAGATTAACAAAAGACAATTACAATTAGTTGTTCTAATACATGAAGAAAATACTGAAAAATTACAAACTTTACATCCCGGGAATGACTAAAGAGGATTCAGCCGCTCATGATCTTCGATTAGTCTTCGGCTATTGATTCAGGATGATGAACTACGAATCCCGAGGTGATCGGAGCTGATCCGGGGCTCCCGGAATCGCCCCTTGTCGTCCCAAAGCGGCTGGAAGTCGTTCTCTTTGATTAGGGTTTGTAAAATAGAAGATATAAATCAAAACCCATTTTTCCCCGTTTTTTAGGCCCGTCGCGTAGCGCGATGGCCATATACCCATACTATCGCGCTACGCGATGGAAGATGACCTCATTTTTGGATTCCTCTCGTTGAGAAACCCAAAATTCATATATTATGGGTTCCGTAACTCATTTTCTAACCCAGGATATGCTCGTTTTACTTCTTGGTCGCTTTTCGTCAACCTATCTTGTTCAGTTTTAGCATCGGCTTTAGGTTTCTCATCTAAACTCATCCCGAATCCTTCTAACACTTCCCAAGACTTCAACTTATGCTCTGGTGTTCCCGATATATCATTCCATGCTCGTACAAGTCTCCAATTTAGCATCTTTAATGATCAATGACCTGAAATACAAAAGCACGTATGAAGTACCAAAGTTCTAACTGAACAAAACTACATAATTAACACACTAATATATATAAAAAATACCCGAACATCACTAGGCAATCCTGATTAGATCACCTATTGCTTCATGTAACAAGATGTTTTCAGTTTTCATTTTTCATAAGAAAACTTGTATTGTTAGTATACATATTATGTCGGTGGATTTAATAAAGCTTTTAAACTATATTTTAAATTTAATAAATTCTTTTCTTATATAGTTCAAGATTATTGACTTCTTGTAATTGCTCGTTTAAAACATGTAACACATGCCCTTAAGAAGATCAATCCAAGTTTTCAACATATTTAGATGGGAAAAGTGATTTAGAGTTGGCATTGATGAATAAATTGGGAAAAGGATAGGAAAATATGATGTCAAATAAAAGATACTATATGCACACCCCACATATTAAGATCATGGAAAGGATTTTGTGGAATAAATCTAAATCTATATCAAGAACACTAATTATAATAATCATAACTTAAAACAAAACCAACCACCGAAATTGGTGACTAAACCATAATCTACATCAAGAACACTAATCACAACTTCAAGCAAAGTGTGTAGATTTGATATAGATTAAGGTTTAGTCACCAGCGAAAGTATTATTCAAGTCATCGGAACTCGCTGAAGTCAAAGCTTTGTAATTATTATTATTATTTTACATCACTAATTGCAAGTTTCATATATGCAATTCTCAAATCCCTGTGCAATTTTAATATAATACAAACTTTGCAACTTTGGTTTTTTTTTTGAATAGAGCAAACACGGGTATAGTTGTCATTCAACATCAAACCCTCACTATCCTCTTTTATTTGTGGTTCAATCTTCGTCCCCAACAAACCCTAAAACATAAAAATGAAAGAACAAAAAACAAAAACTGTCATATAACCATTTCCTTGGGATGAGACGGAGTGAAAGAGAGAAAAATGAGTGATTGTGATGTTTATGTGGAGTTAAGAAAGGTTAAAGTATATCTCATGGCCTGATAGTCATAACACTCAGCTAAGTAGCTAACGTGCTATACTGTTATGTAACATTCTTTTTTTTTACTTTTGTTTTGTTGGTGTTCTTCACATTTTATGTTTTAGAGTTTGTTGATGCTGGGGATGAAGATTGAACCCAAATATAAAAGAGGAGAATGGCGGTTTGATGTTAAATGACGGTTATACCCTTGCTCTTTACTCTAGTACCAAAAGACTAACGAAATGCTTGCAAGTTGTAAGTTTGTACTATATATCTTTACAAACCAAACAAATATTGTTAGAAACAATGATCAAACAATCTAACGTTCTAAATACAGAAATAACTACCTAATAACAGATTCTGGATCATCGATTGTCAAACGAGAATTGTCAGATGAAGACTCGACCATGTCGGTTTGGGTAACGGAATCCTCTCGAGCCCGAAAAAATGCGTACGGTCCCCAACCTTCACATGTATTCAAAATTGCATACATAAAAAACAAAAATGTGTAAAATAATAATGATAATAACAATAATAATTAGCACGTTCGACGAGTTGCGGTTAAGGTCATACCTTCGGCATGATAGGGTGGTGCGAAAAACTGCAAATAGCAAAACATGGCCATGGTCATACCTACAAAGAATAATATGCAAATGCTAAGTTCTCCGAACGATGTAATAAGTGCCTGATTGGTGTGAATCCAGCTTCCACCAGTTAGCAGAGTTTTTTTTAACAGGTCTTCATGGTAATAAAGGAAAAAAGTTCTCCAAACGAGTGTGAATTTACCTATTAGACCTCCAGCAAAGACGTCTTGCCAATGATGCCAATAGTCGTCTACACGAGAAATGCCAACAAGTGATGCTACAAGTAGAGGCAAAAAGACTATGCATAGCTTTGCCACATGGCCTTTACGGTCAAATACTCTTACTTTTCCCGATAGATAGAGAGACAAGAATCCAAGGCCTGAGAAAGACCCTGCAATAAATTCATAAAATTTAGTAAATTAATGGTTTGACTATTTTTCTTGGTATGAATCTTGAATTGTATAATACTAGAGATGTCAGTTTAGACCCATTTAGTTATGAAAATGGTCAAGTTGGGTTATGTCTAGACGGCAAAAAAGATGATGATTTTCGACACATATAGAAGCAACTGTATTTGACCCCCTTTACCGGGCAGCCCGTCTTACCACTTCTAATTTTTATCTTTAGTAACTAAATTGTTGACTATTTTTCTTGATTTGACTGAACTATGAATCTTGAAGTATATAATACTAGAGATGACCCCGTTTAGTGTATATTTAATGCGTAAAACCTCATATAAAATTTTATTAAAAAAACTAGAGCCTTTTTAAAATAATATAACCTTTAATCATAATTGACATGTTAAATAACGACTTAAGAAAGAACTAAAATTTGGATAAAAGTTTTATGGGTCAACCCAAATTCACCTGTTTAGTGATTAAATTCGTGTTATGTTTAATTTATAACATAGGTAACAGTTTCGACCCATTTAGTTTGTATCTAATGCAAAAACCTTATAATAATTAGTATTTTTTAAAATAATATAACTTTTAATCATAGTTGACAGAGTTATTAATCATTTAACAAGAAAAAAACATAAATTTAGATAAAAGTGGTATAACTCAACCCAACTTGACCCGCTTTGACCAAAACAAAAAAACAACCGCATTTGATCCGTTTACCGGGCAGCCCGTCTTACCAGACTAATATCATAGTACTGTAGTTGATTGTATATATATATATATAAATATTATCTGTATATCTATTTACTTTTGAGTTGGGGGTCTCGCCGGAAGCAACCTCTCTATCTTTAGGGATAGAGGTAAGGTGTGCCTACATCCCACCCTCCCCAGACCCTACTTATGATAGCCTAGGCTATTTGTGATGGGAAATACTGGGTATGTTTGATTGATTGATTGATTTGATCCGTTTACCGACACGCCCATGCTACCACTTCTAATTATACCGTAAGCATTTTGACGGAAATAAATAATCATGTAGAATGTGTTGCTCACATGAAGCATGTCCACTCGGGAAACTTTTATGGCCTTCTCTTACAACCTTGCTATCACCATGACATATAACGTTTCCCAATTGATCATAAAGCTGAAGAAAACAACATGATCCTAGTAAAAAAAAAACATTCAAGTATTTCAAAAAAACAAAACAAATGAAACAAAGCAACAATCAAAAGCAGCATACATCTTTTCCATCTGGAAAACAGCGCCAGAAGAAGTCGGGCCGAGGCCTGCCAACTGCATCCTTTATAGCATTTGTTATGACCCCGGTTAACATAACTGAAAACAAAAGCCCTGTGGTAACAAACAATAATTATTCAAAATTTCAAATCCTTTAAACCAGTGGCATTTATGGAAAGGGTTAAAGATTTAGTCTACCTAATATGGCATGATGAAGATCATAAACATCTCTTCTATAATAATAGAAGACCATAAAGATAGCCATTGGAAGCAATACGGCATATACGCGAACAGCCCACATCGGAACGGTGTTATCCTTCAGCGGGTACTTAAGATCAGCCATCATGTCTTTTCCAACATAACGGTAGAACGGATGGATGCGGTTTAAAGCGAACATTGTAAGCGCCAATAATACAAGAATGAACCAATCAGTGACGTGGGTCTTTGCCAATACAAGCCCATGTGAGGTGACAGTATGAGTTAGCAATCTACGAGTCTGTATTGAAATAGTAGTTTTTCTTTGTTAGTTAGGGGTAGAAAGTAAGTAGAAAAAGATAAGATAAGATGCCTTTTTGTTGTGATCTACTAAGGGAGAATAGAGGTTGCTTGATGAATCCTGTACAAGTAAACCCTAAATAATCAGTCTAATTGAATCAATAATACATCCAAACATCATTAGACAAGTTTTGAAAGTGAAATTGAGGTATTACTTTACTTTCTAATCTGTAATTTCAACATCAAATATGTATACAATTGAAATGTAAAGATAATAAGGAACAGAAGAAGTAACTAACTAACCAGAGGGGAATTAATATTATTCCGAAAAGTGAAAAGGGATCTGAGATTCCATGAAGAAGAAGAAGAAGGCATGATCGATGAATTACGAATTATGAAATGAAGGCTGCCATTGAATCAGATTTCACCATCACCACAGCTGCCGCTGGAACTATAATATTAATAACTCATTCTTTATTTTAACTCACCACATGTAGTATTTAGATTTGGTTGAATAACAAGTAGGTACGGTTGGGTCGGATTTAGCTCCAGCTGTTGTCTATGAAATTCATATCTTACGTATCTGGTGCGGGTCATAGTGCCGTGCAACCTAAAATCGGTTATTTGAATATACTATTTTCGGGTATTGAAAAAAACCCTATTTGCAGGGGGGTTTTATGGTTATATTTTGGTATAGATTGGATTTTTTGAGTAGTAGCACTTATTTGGGGTATTTTTTTTCAGGTATTTTTCGGGTAATTTCGGGTACAGATCAGGTATTTAAAAAACCCGGTTCTGGTTTTCGGGTATTACTGGGTACAGTTTCGGGTTTTGTACTAAAATGCATGCCCTATCTGTACCATACTATTAAGGCCAGGTATTAAAAACCGGCATATAAAAAACCCTTTTCAGTTCAAAAGTAAAGCAATTCAATCGATAATCATCATGACATGTTGGTGTTTTTGAAAGACAGGGAATGGAATACTGTTTGACAATTAAAGAGTATCCATTGATAGAATAAAGAAAGACATCAAGAGTTTGAGCTTTCTTTGGCTGAAGCATATAGAGAAACTATTGGAATAGTCGGTGTTCATTTTCGTTTGGGTAATGAAAGTAATAGTATGCATATGTAATTGGGTGCAATTGTTGTTTAAGTCTATCTTCTTGCTAGTCTTTCTGTGTCACTAATATAATCGATCATTCAAAAAAAAGTAAACTAACTTCGTAATCTTGGGGAGAGAGAGAGAAGTAAATTATGTCTTTTCATCTCATTACTGTTATGTAAAGGCTTCTTTTAGGTACTTGTTTCAAAATTCAACACAGTTTTCATTTTAAACCGTCTAATATGTTAGTGACTTCATGAAAAAGTTCACAACTTTGTAGTCTTGTAAGATGTTATTTCTGGGTCAACTAATCTCATAATATGCTTGAGATACTTGAAATTTTCATGTTTTAGGAGGTAAAATATTGACAAAACGAGCATGGTTGATCGTGGATCGATTGCGAGAACAACCATGGAGGCTCACTTTAAGAAAATTGATGTTTCATTATATTTAACTTCCAAAACTTTAAACATCCTCTTACACACTAATATTACAAGTTTTAAGTGTTAGTAGCTACATGGGATAAGCCTTTGGTAACCTCTACCCCATTAGAGAAGTCGAAATAGTGGCCTCTAGTTCCATTAGACAGAAAATGGTGGCTTCAATCAATCTTAGAAAGAAGATTGCAAAGGTTACCTGAACTTCTTGATTAACATTCGCTATCTCAACTTTAAAACTATTATTGTTGACAATAAAAGACCAACCTCCTTTTTTTTTTCTTTTTTTGAAATAATGGGTCGGACTTTGATGGTTTTTGAAATGTCAATTTTCAGCCAGAAACTTATTCACTCAATAAGTGTTCAACTACAAACAATCATGATCATGATCCAATAAACCACATTTAACACCAAATCATAAAACAACAAGAAAAAAACACACAGGTGAATCATATCTTCTCCAAAGCCTGAAGAACATCAGCTTCCAGATCCTCATAGTCTTCCACACCGAAGCTGAAGCGAACCAGATTATCCAATATCCCATATTTAGCCCTCTTTGATTGGCTAAGATCCCTGTTCACAAGAACAATATCCAAATTAAACACTGTTACACAAATTCAATAGAATATGACAAAAAACTGACCAGTAAGACATAATGGCTGGCTGGTCCACAATGCTTTCACAGCCACCAAAAGATGGTGCAATATATGGAATCTTTAGAGAATCAACAAACTTAATGGTGGTCTCTAAGTCGCCATCAACCTATAAGTAACACAAAAACGGTTAACTAACTTCAGAAAGCAGCAAGGTTAAACAGAAAGCAATAAAGACTAGAGTTGACCTCAAAGCTGACAACACCACCAAAACCAGTCATCTGTTTCTTTGCAAGTTCATGCTCGGGATGACTTTTCAAGCCTGGATAATAGACACGTTTCACCTGTAAAATTATCATTAAAAATTCTCATCATTAGATCATGTTACATCCGTTTTATTTATAAATAATTATTTATAAATAAGTTGAATCTGGTTATGCTTTAACTCTAACCAATAAATCAGGCAATCGAATATCATGTAAAAGTCAAACTGGCTGAATGAGTCAAAGTTTTCTTCAAATGTATTACTAACGCACAAAAGCCTCTGAGACGTCTTATTTTGTAGCTTGTGACTATTTATCTCATATTTTGAGAAAAATACTATTAATGAGTAAATATATAAAATGTTTTAAGGGTAAAAATGGGTGGAATATGTAAAGTTTTTTTAAAAAAAGGGTAAAATGTCATATTATGAATTCCAACTTAAGTACCTTAGGATGTGCCTCTAAAAGTCCGGCCATCCTCTGCGCAGTGGAATTCTGCTGCTGTACACGTAGCTTCAGCGTTTTCATGCCTCGAATGATTAGATACGCCGCATTCTGACATATCACATATATATTCAAATTTAATATCAAACAAGATGGTATTAGTAACAAAAAACCAGATAAGCACGATACTTACAGGATTAAGAGTGCCACCTAACACATGATGCACATTACGAACTTGTGATACTATTTCAGTAGAACCACTAATGCAGCCTGCAAGCACCTAAACAACAAAAAGCAAATGCTAGATTATTATTGTCTTCTTGATGCTAGTAAAAATTAGATTAGTTATAAAATAAACGCTTACATCATTGTGACCACCGAGATATTTAGTTGCAGAGTGTAGAATGATGTCAGCACCGAGTGCAAGTGCCTTCTGGTTTAAAGGTGTAGCAAATGTTCCATCAATGCAAACCACAGCTCCTTTAGCATGGCACATCTTTGATACTAACTCAATGTCAACACATCTTAGAAACGGGTTCGTTGGTGACTCAGTGAAGAAAAGACTAACCTAAAATATTAAACCATGTTATACATTAACACCTTTTTAATCAAACACACAGCAGATATAAAGATTGAATCAAAGTTGTATTAATATTTTAATACTGACTTTGTGGTTATCAAGTGCATGTTCAAGTCCAGCAATATCGGCAGGGTCAATAACTGTAGCCTGCATTTCAAGAAAAATAAGTCCATTTAAGCAATTTACAGCTATAGTATAGAAGTGTATAATAATAAGAAAAAGACAACTACAAAACATCAACGTTTACATAAAATTGCAGGTTTCATCTTTCAACTTAAAAATCACGCTGAACATCCTTTATGTTAACACTTTGTTAAAAAAGTATGTCCTTCACACTTACTGCTGTTAAAAACTTTAGTTTACTTTGAGAATGAAAAGTTTACCTTTGCCCCTGAAGGATCCTTTATGTTAAAAAGAGCGTCCTTCACACTTACTGCTGTTAATAACTTTAGTTACTTTTTGAGAATGGCAAGTTTACCTTTGCCCCTAAAGGACCAAATCTGTATTTATCATAATTGTTCTTTTCATTTATGTAAAAGAGAAAACGATCAAAGGAAATGAAAACGAAAAGCGAAAACAATTATAAAAATTACACATTTTGGTTCTTTAAAGGATAAGGGTAGAATTGTCACTTTAGAAAGGTAACTGAAAATGAAGAATGAAACCTGTAACTTTATATAAATGTAAAGTACATTTTCAGTCATTTTGTCTAAGAATAAACATGGATCGCGTGCCGTACCGTGATCCCCATCTTGGGAAGAAACGTCTCAATGAAAATCCTAGTTTTTCTGTAACAATCAGTGGTAGTGATGATGTGGCCGCCAGCTGGAACAAGGGCTAGCATCATAACAGTGCTTGCACACATTCCAGAAGCCAATATCAAGGTTGACTCAGATCCCTCAAGCTGACTGTTTCACAAATCATGGTTATAGTTTTCGCTCAATAGCATAAAATTTGATCAATGGGATGATAATAATAATAATACCTTATCTTGTTCTCCAAAACCTCAGTAGTAGGATTCCCATATCGCCCATACTCAAAGCTAATGCTACGTTTTTCCTGGTCAAAGATCAATGATTCAAAATATTAACTTACTACAATAATGAGTTTTTTTTCCAATAAAGGTGTGGTTACAAAAAATATTTACCATTTTGGAGTACTTTGAAAAGTATTTACGAAAATGGTGTAGTTTAAGATACTTATATTCTTTATTAATTAATATTTTTCATCAACAGCAATCCTCTATTAATTACCTGAAAATATAACAAAAAAAAAACATCTTTTTTTTTTCCTGTTTTCATGGCGGCAACCATGAATAACTGGTTAAGTTTCTCACTTGAACCGCAATGCCAGCAACAAATGGTTGATTCACAATCATTCATGGTTGATAACTAATATCTTCAACTCCGATAGCATCTCAGGCACCGGAGAATGCTTTGATGATTGTGAATCAACCATTTGTTGTTAGCCTTGCGGTGAGTGTGAGAAACTTGACCAATTATTCATGGATGCCGCTATGAAACAGCAAAAAAAAATGCTTTTTTTTTGTTTTTTTTCAGGTAATTAATTGGGGATTGTTTATTAACAAAGGGAGACACTGATTGATGAAAAACATTAATAAGGTATTTAAATATCTTAAACTACACCATTTTGGTAAATACTTTTCAAAGCACACCAAAATGGTAAATATGTTTTTGTAATTACACCTTTTTTTTTGGGGGGGGGGGGGGGTAATATAAGAAAAGTAATGTGACATGAATAATCAAATGCATAAAGTCAAATTCAGATTTCAGGGACAACAAAGTTATCTTAATCCAGCTTAATCAAAACTCACTCACTAAATTAGCATACAACATAAAAATTAAGGCTTGAGTGCTTGACAACTAAAAAGATCTTGAAATAAAATTATATATAATATTTTAAAAGAAAAAACTTGGTGTAGTGTATACCTTGAAATCAATGAGGTCAATAGTTTTCTTGAAAAAATATGCAGATGTATTAACCACAGGTGTAGTTATTGCATCAGTAACAATGCCCCTACCCAATCTTTCACCTAACAATATCAGATCATGTTTCATTCAGTATCATAAACACAAATTGCAATTGAATTAGCAGATCACATAATAACTAAAATACTATTCAGTCGATATCGGTGCTATAGCAGTTATCGAACCTCTAGCAGAATACCAGTACCGAGATATTGACTGATACTTGATCGATATATCAACGATGATACTTGATCGATAATATATCACCGATTTTCCCGATATCAGTTTTTTAAGTCTTAGTTAGTTCCTACTTGTTACAATTGTTAGTGTTTTGTAAGTTGCAAAAGATTAGTTAGTTAATGGTAGGAGACTGTAGTAAATTGTTAGTATTAAACTGCTAGATGTATAAATTCAGCATGATATTAAAATAACCGATATCCGATAGCTACACTACACAACAATAAACAGATCTAAGTGTTGAGATAAAGAAGCAAACATACATACCAGCATGAATTGCAACGCTACCATCACCGTTCAAAAAAGAAGCCTCATGAATAATATTATTATTATTATCCACAGACTCAAACTGTACAAATTTGCTATCAATATTGTTGTTATTATTAATAATAATATTATTATCCACAACAACGTCTTCACCCGCAGCGATGGGGACGGAGACGGCGGCATCAACCGCCGCCGCCGAAAGAGGAGGCTGGTTGTTGGACCATGAGGCGGCAACAATCTGAGCAACACCGATGTTGCTGCAGTTCCTTCTGGCCTTGTTGCTGAGCTGTCGGACGAAATTCGACGGGAACCTGAGGATCAAAGAGGACATGCCGAACGGTTGTTTGCCGGAGAAACGGGCGTCGTCAGGGCGGGGAATGGCGCCGGAGATGCCGGAATCGGAACGGCATTCGAAAGGAAATGAAACCCTAGGTGTGCAGCTGGACATGGCCATGTTAATTGGGAGAGAGGTTAGACTGCTGCAATGAATCTCAGTGGATGATATGATCTGAAATGAAATGAAATGAAATGAATTGAATTATATTTAGGAGGGGGGGGGGGGGGGGGCTGTTTTTATAGGCAATAATAATAATAATAATAATAATAATAATAATAATAATAATGAACAGATTCCATGGATCGACGCCGAAAGGGGCCATTATTATTATTGGGTCAACAGCCAACTTTTCTCTCTTTTTATTATCTCTTTTTTATTTTTCATCAACTTTCATTTTGTATCAGGGCGTAACCGAGCCGAGTCGAGTCGAGTCAGTGTAGATTTGAACTCGAGCTCGAATGTAAACGAGACAGTTTGGCTTAGCTTAAGGTCGAACTTGAAGTTAAACGAGGTTTAATAGGAAGGGATTATGAATGAGATTCATCATCGTCATCGTACTCGGTGTATCCCACCAATAGAAAAGCTATGGTAGGGTCTGCGGAGGGTAAGATGTAGACAACCTTACCTCTACTCCATAGGAATAGAGAGGCTGCTTCCAGTGAGACCCCCGGCTCGAATGAATGAGATTCAATCAGGTTTAATTAACAGGCTATAAGAACATTCTCAATCAATTCCCTAAAAATACGTGAGAAATATTTGCAAATTATATGATATGGCTATGAGTGGTTGTGAGTATATGAGAAAGAAAATGTTATATCAGGAAGTTAAATTTAGGGTTTCACTGTTCATAACGTATAATCTTTTAATATTTTCTGAAAGTGGATGTGAGTAGATGAGAGAAAATATATAATGATAAATGTATAAAAATTTTATTTAACTGAACATGAGAGAGAAAATACAGTGATTTTTAGTGTAATTATATAATATATGGTAGGAAATAGGTTGGGAATGCTCTAAGTATTTTTTAAATGGCATCTTCCAAATTCCGCTCCATTTTATCAATTCGTCTATAAGATAGAAAGGGATTATGAGGTTCGTAAAAGTGTCCTCGATAAAGTTTGCCTCACTATCCCACTCAGAGATGTGGAATTTGCCTAAGATGTCCCTTTGAACACCCTTGGGTATTGTTTGGTATGCAAGAATGAAGGGCGAAATGGAATGACTCATTGTGAGGGAATGGAGAAAAGTGTGTTTGGTTGATCAAAGGAATAGAATGACCCATTACCTAGTCAATTTCATTCCCTCTAAAATACCCCAATTTCATTCCATCCATACCCCATGTTTTTTTTTCATTTCATTCCCTCCTTCATCCTACATCACCTCCACCACCCTCCCAACACCACCACCCACCACCATCAACACCCACCACCACCACCAACCACCACAACCGTCGCCACCAAACACCACCATTGTCGTCCACCACCGCTATTACCGCCACCAACCGTTGCCATCAGTGTCAGCCGCCCACCATCGCCACCTATCTGCCACCACCATCAACCATCGCTCACGCCCCTCACCACCACCACCACCACCACCCGCCGCCCACCGTCACCGCTACCTACCACCGCCACTGCCACCACCGCCTACCACCACCACCACCCACCTCCAACCACCATTATCTCACGTCGCCCCACCACCACCCGCCACCACCAACCACCATCACTGCCCACCAATGCCACGACCACCACATACCTCCCACCACCACCGCCACTCACTACCATTTTAGTTTTATTTTTTCTTTTTTTCCTACCTACCAAACAACACAAAGAAATCATTTATTGCATTTACATGTAGTAACCAAACATCTTATTAGAATGGTAATAACACATTTCATTCCTTTGTCCATTCCATTACCACGTCCATTCTATTCCATCATCAATTCCATTACCTCATACTAAACAGATCCTTGGAGACTCACCATCCTTGATGAGGTTTATCCCGCCATCCCAAACGACACATGGGTGGTGCTGATACATGTTGTAACACCCTGCCTCACATAACTTTGGCAAAACAAATTTTTACATCTTAACTTCTAAGTAGCTAAGTGATATGGGTACCTTCATAATTAGTTAGTCTATTTGGCGTTCAAGCATAATATTAACTATACCTACTTATAAGATACCACGTTTATATGATTATCCCATGTTATAATTCAGAATATGGTAACTGTAAACTGCTAAAGACGTTGATAAAGTGTAGTTAGTTGTTTACTTTATTTCGCATGCCCCCTAAACATCTCCTGCAACAAGTCATTTTAGTATTCTACCCACCAAATAGAATGGTTAAGTAATCAAAGAAAAGTTATTCCTACATAACTTAAGAATTTTAAAACCTTGACCTTTTTACTTGCAGTCTGCAACTACCCATATTGGCATTCCTGCTTTTGCTCTCATTCACAGTTTAAGTATGGGCATTTAGGGATGCCTGAATCTCTTAAACTATCAATCTAATACCAAGAATCTCTTATGTCTATGCCCTATGTACGAATTGTCTAGCGTGTTACAACAGTATTCGCCTTGCTATTATTGGAGAGCTTTTTGTACCGCTAAAAACGTTATTTAATTCTTGTTACTTATTTTTTAGATGAACCAAATTATTGCTAAAACAATTCATTGTAAAAAGTTCTCCTGTAAAACTTATTTCCCCATAATTTCGTCGTCACGGGGAGCAGATTTAGCATATCTTTCGTTGTTTCCCATCAAATCTGCAGTTTTGCAAAGCTACACAATATAAGAAGATGATTTATTGATTCTGAAATAATTCCCCAGCTAACGAACTTGTTGTCTGACATCTTCACATCCACCTTTCTAACACTTCTCTTACGGGGATTTTACCTAAATCTGCTCTCCATTCAAAGAATTAACTTATGTTGGGATCTATTCTATTCAAAGAACGCATATCACTATTTGCAGCAAACAAGGTTCTTTCCTATACTTCTTTCAGGGGGTGAATAGAAAACGTACCCAAGGCATCCAATAGAAATTCCATTTATCAACACGATATGTTAACATACTTTTATATACTTCATGTTTGCACTAATGCAATTCCTTATTTTCCAATTCCCTTGCTATATTTCTTTTCAATCCCTATCGACCTCTTCATTTTCTTGACTATATAATTGACTCGGAAACCCAAATTTCCTTTCTGGTTCCAAAAGAAAAGGATGTGGTAATTAAATTTTACACTATAACTTTTGTGGCGTGAGATGTTGCTGCCAAGGGCGTTAAAGTTTATGTGGATTCGTTAAGACGCTTTAACACCACTCTGGCCAAACATTAAGGGTTTTTAAAACGTGGACAGGTTAATGTGTTAACGATCGTGAAAGAGGGATATGTGAGTGGAGCATTAAATGTAAAAATGGGCGTTTAGGGTGCTAAAGTATTTCCTTGGTTGAAATGGGGCGTTAAAGATGGGTGAAATGGGAATGTAGAGTTAATGATGTGAATGTATACTTTATCACCTTATAACTTTTAGAAGTTGTATTTGAGTTATATAATTTTAATTTTGAGACATCTATTACTACTTCTATTAACTATTTAATAATTTAATATTTTTTCATTCAACCCGTGTAATACACAACACGAATTTCTAACCTAGTACAATAATAAGTTACTAAATTTGTTGTTTTTGTTAGCATATCACACATGTTTTTATAAAAAAAAAAAATAACATACAAACAATGAAGTTAATAGAAAATGCTAAACATAAATAAAATACAATAAACAATAAAATTATCATATATTATTAACTAGTTGTACATTTTATATTATAATTATAAAAGTAAAAAAGTAAACACTATTGTAAAAATCACAAATTAGTAAAAGAAATTTTGTACATTTGATGTTGTATTAGTTAGTTTACCTTGTTTATCATAAATCCTAATTAGTGGGATTTCAAAATCAAATCCCTTAAATTGATTTGTATATAACTTTTGAAAACATTTATCAAAAATAAGTTTTATAAGTTTAAGACTTCCGATAATAGATATCTTTAAAACAATTTAAGTTAAATTGTTATATCTATTTAGTTATTTTTGCTCTTAAAACTAGTATATTTAATAGTTATTCGTTAACAAATAATTTGTAATGAATGATTTTAAGGGTTTGTTGGTTTTAAATGACGAGGATTAATCGTTAATGTGAAAGTGACAAATGACAAAATATTATAGGTGTTTATTAGAGAGTATAGATAGATATAAAAAAAATTCATATATATTAATTTGTGGTCTTTGCAGATTTTATTTCTATTAGATATTATATTTAATAATAATAGTGTTTTTTATGTTTTTCTCTTAATATATTAAATTTTTTTAATTTTAAATACTACATTAAAATTATTATAGAATTTTAATAAATCAAGCATGTAAAAGACGAGCTAGAAACATTATTAAAGTGTAGATGCTGTTATATGTGTTTGTTTGCATGTGATAAAATGGAACATAAATGAGAAGAAAACAAAACCTGAAGTATATACATTGTGATTTAATATATGACTATCGGATGCATAAAACATAAAATAAAGATTTGAGGCATATGGAACTGACTCGGTACTAGTAGTGAAAAATATCGAAAAGATTTGTATTGAAATCATTAAATTAAATACCGATTTCGTTACTGATATTTAGATGGTATCGGTTCTGTAATAACTGATGAACACTCTATTCAGAGAGAGAGAGAGACTATTCTTTACAAATGACACATGACGAGGCAGTCCGTTAATATTAATGGTCGTTAGCCTTAGTACCCAATGCTGCTATAAAAGGAAAACACAAAACCCTAAATTATTACTTTTAAACATTAGTACATGAACACGTTATATTCCATAAAACAACATGACTATTTGTTGACTGCTTGTGTAATTAACTCTTTACCAATTTACACACATTATGACAACTATAGGCATCCTTATCCACCCTAAAATCCAATAAAAATATGGCTTTTGTTTAAATAATAAAATTGCTAAATCCTAAGGGTCGGCATGGGATGCTGGGGTTACTAAGTGATGAGTGAGTGTCCTCGACATAACATTTTGTATTATTAGTTGATTAAAATAAGGTTTTGCTTTTCTTAAAGTTTATATAGTCATTAGATATTAGATATGCATCATGGATTTACTTTCAAAAGCATATGAATAAGTCATATTAGCTATCATAATAGATTTTCATCTACAGTTTAAACACATTCATTTCTTGAAAAACTAAACATATGTACATAAACATGTAATTTATAAATAAGTGGTATCAACTATCAATTTGGTTACAAGCATTCACAACTTTTACTTTCATGGGCAATACCAGTAACAAAATCGACACCGGTTCCCTTTGATTAACTCGATTTTCCTCATAATGATGATTATGAACTAAATGGGGAAGCATACAACCGAAAATCGAGTAGAAATCAAATACAAATCAATTCTAAATTTATAATCATTATGCTATTTGGATTATCCTTGGTAAGGAAAATGAAAGTTAAGATTGCTATTTATCAAATCATTGGTATTAATTCTCTTCGACCATTTGATTATAATTTGGGTCATTAAAATCCAATTTTCCTATGTTTTTTAAATTTTGGTAACCTTTCCTCTCTTGATTCATAATACAAAGTTATTTTTCCCATAATAAATAAAGTTATAGTCTTCTGTTTGGTATATAAAACATATACAGATTTATATAAAAAATTTCATTTAATTGTTTATTAAATATTAAATTTGCATCTTGCCAATATATATTTATGCCTAAGGAAGAAAGGATCCAAGGGAATGTACCAATTACTTGCCACTACAAGTTGGGGCTGTGGACCTACTAAATTTGGATCCGCGTCACACCCACAAATTAAATTTGCTCCGATCAATTTGGTCCTAACTTGTAGATTTTAATCATTTTATGTCGACATCGTTTTTTTTTTAGACAAATTGCTATTTTGGTTTATATGCCTTATCTTAGAGTAATGAGGTTGGTGGCTAAATGACAAAGGTCCTTATTAAAATATTAAATAACTAGGATGTCTTGTATTCAAGTCTATCAGATAATGGAAATTCGTCGTTTAATAAAATATGATGTATCTTCGCTCATTCAGTCCAAAAATACAAACTTCTGACGAATTAAACCATGACATTTGATTTTAGTTACAATTTATACTAACTTCACTAATAATCTCTCTTTAAGATAGTGGATGGAGTTTGCCTAATAGAACAAAACTACAAACAAATGTTTTTTCTTTTTCTTATTCTTCTTATAATTAACACATATATTTAACTAATCAATTAATCAAACACATTTTGAGTTTATTATTCATTTGGTAACCGCCACAGTGTTGGAGTTTGGTAGCATGAGTTTGGATGTTGCATGATAAAAAACAACGGAACAAACATGTTTCGATATTCCTTTTCTTATACTAAAATTATATTTTTTGATTTTCTTTTTCGTTTGCTATAACAAATACATCGAAACTGGAAAAAATTATGTTGCCATAGCGCACGGGTTTGATCTCGCTAGTAAAACCATGAAGAATAAGGAAGAATGTATGGTGGTTAAAGCTATCTCGGTAGTAACTTGTTGGATGATTGGAAATCAATGAATGACTTTATCTTCAATAGTATACCCTTTCAAATGACCAAGGTGATAAACGAAATTAAATCCACGCCCTTCTTGTGGGTAAACCATAGGAGCAAATGGGCGACACTAGACTGGGAGAAATGAGTCAAGTTTAGCTTTATTAATCTTCCGTTATAGTGTGTAGCTTGTTTTATTATCCAGTTGTTTTCTTCATTTTTTTAACGGGTTTCTAGTTTCTTGCTCTTCGTGAGCAATCCTCTTTTCGTTTTTAAGCTTTTTTTGTCCTTACTAAAAGAAAAGTCATGCAAATATGAATTATTTTATTTTTAAAATATAATTAAAGGTATGCTAAATATATATATATTTTAAATTTACAAGGAAAGCTGTTTTATTAAAAAAGCTTACCAACTAATGAAAAATATATTGACATAAAGGTTGATGCGACTGCAAGCATTCTAGTGTAAAGTTTGATCGGAAGCTCTTGCCTCTTGGTTATCACTAGATTGTACTTGTCATTTATGTGGGGGATGTGATGAGTGTTTATATGATTTTATGAACTTTAATGTGTTGACATGAACATACAACTTGTATGTGTGCCCTACATCGTGATTGGTTGAGACAAACGAATGATACCATTATTATAATAATAATAATAATAATAATATCTGGATAGGTCATCTGCTTAAAGGTTATATCTGTTAATTTGTGTTAACTTAAGTGTTTTCATTTAAGTTCGTTCATATTTGTGTTCATACGTTTGTGCATACATGTTCGTTTATCTTTGTTCAGTTATGTTTAGTGGCGGATCTAGAAAATAATTTCAGGGGTAGCGGAAAATTTTTTTTAACCGTACATTAAGAAAAAAAATGTTTACCAGTTTCGCTTTTATGGGGCCTGATTGCGCGTTTCGCGCGTAGCGAAGCCCAGTAATGCGTTTTGCTTGTGTAGGTGTCTGGTTACGCGCTTGGCGCATCCCGGGCTCGCCTTCGTGTTACAAGCGTACCGGCACCCGGTTAATCTATTTGCAATGGCGGATCAAAACAAGTTGGTTTATAATGCGTCGCATCAAAATAACCTAAACTTGTTTGCTTAATGATATTGTAAAATTATTCAAACTTATTAACTTACTAACTCAATGATTTTATTGATATCTTTCAATCAGATCAAACGCATATTGTTAATGAGTAGTTTTAAAGTTTACTTAACAAAAATATTGATAAACACAATATTTAATTAAATAAGAAAATAAATGAGTCGCACATGTTTGAACTTGAAGTTGGAATATTTAAATTTGGTGATGAACTGATGTCATCATTTTTTTTCTTTGACGTTTAAAAAGGTTGCTAATAAGAGGTTGTTTACTCATCTTCAAAGTTCCCTAAACAAAATTTTAACCAAAAACTTAATATCAATTCCAATTTACACATAAAGCTAAAGGCTAAATCCCTAATTAATTCCAATTTAAACATAACCCTAAATACCTAATCAATTCCAATTTAAACATAAACCCTAAATCCCAAATTAATTCCAATTTAAACATGACTCTAAATTCCTAAATACAATAAATCTTATCGGAAAGATGGAGAGGCCGGAGATGGAGTGGCTGGTGGCAGACTGGAGGTAGGCGGCTAGAGGTGGAGGTGTCGTGGTGGTGGCTGGTTACGGTGTCGTGAGGCTCAGAGGTTGAGCAGAGTATAAAGATGAGCTCGGTATCGTACCGGTACCAACCGGTACCGAAAATCCCGATCCCGAAAATCATAAAATTTTGGTACCGGTAGCGAAATGTTCGGTTCGGTACCGGTGCCGGTACAGTACCGGGACGTTACCGGTATTTAAGGTAAATTTCGGTAAATAACGGTACCGTACCGGTCACAAAAACTCAAAACTTTGGTACCGATTCGGTACCGGTACCGGTTCGCTACTGGTACTAATCGATACCAATACCGATTTTGCTCATCCCTAGCAGAGTATCAGGTCTGAGGTTTGCTTCTTTTTTATTATTGTATTATTTGGGTTATTGGGGTTTTTGGTTTGGGCTTGGGCTTTTGTTGGGTTTAAGTATTAATTGGTTGGGCTTAAAATACACAGGGGTAATGTTATTTTTTGTTCAGGGGTAACGAAACACGAAAACCGACCAAATTTTTTTCTTTTTTACACTACCGGTAAAACGTTACCCCTCTATATATGGTGCATCCGCCACTAGATATGTTCGTTTAGAATTAAACAAACGAACACAAATGTCCATTTTTAAATAAACGAACACGAACATATATATTTGTTCGATTAAGTGTCTGTGTTCGTTTAAAGTTAAATGAATGAACACGAGCATGCCCTTGTTCATGTTCATTCGATTCGTTTACAGGTTTTCATTATTCACTTTGATGAATACATCGGTCTCAATCTCTAGACTCTGCCGATTTTATTTGTGTTCGTTTGTGCTCGTGAACCGTTCGTGAACACATTAATTTCCTTAATGAACAAACACGAACATAAAATCTCATTCGGTAAGTTTTCTGAACCGTTCGTAAACACATTATTTTCTTAAAGAACGAAAATGAACAAGGCCTTGTTCATGTTTGGTCGGTTCATTTACAACCCTACTTTCAAACAACAATGCATTGCGAGCCTTCCATAAAACCCCTTAAGCGGTATGAATTATCGCATGAACTACCTTAGCCGCTTATTTGAAACCCTCAAAAACTTATGAGATTCTAAAATAGCTCGAAACCTGAAGGCATAAATGGAGGGAATTTTGCACCACATGAAAACCGTCTGCCAAAGGGATTGGGCAGCACCACAAGAAAAGAACATGTGTTACACAGTTTCCTTAAATACATCACACATCGGGCTAGGAACCGATTACCAGCATTCCTTGCCTCGAGCACAACCTGTGTTGGAAGCCTTACTAATTCTTCCCACCAAACCATAATGCCCACTTTCCTAGACACCCAATTGATCAGCTTAAAATTGAACTTGATAACCACTGAATTCAACCTCTTAAACATGTTTATGCTTTAAACATGTCACTTCTAGAGCGAATAAAATACAAACTAACAATAAGTCGTATGTGATTTATTATTTATAATTTTTGTAAGTTTTAAAATTCGCACTTCATCGAGGTTACCCGACATATATGGTTTAACTAGTTGGTTCACCAGCCGCAAGTGTAAGTTTTTTGTTTTCCTTTGATTATAAAAGGTTAGCGACAAATTATTTGTTGGCTGCATATGAAGATGTTTTTTTTAAAACTAAATATAACTATGTGAACACTTATATTTATTAAAATAAAGCATAAAAAGGCCAATTTAAGTGTTGAAGAGATCTATGACTTCACATCAGACAACTATTACACAACGTGCACCAGTTAAATTCTTTGTTTAAAAATTCACTTGCAAGTGTATATATGCAAACATAAAGTTATTTAAGCAAATATATTGCTCTTTGTTTAAAAAGTTATTTAAAAGTGTATATATATATGTGTAAAAACAAAGTTATTTGAACATTTATATTTGAAAATTACAAAACCAAACATTTAAGATTTGAATTTGAGACCTATGTTTTCACACCCAACAACTATTCCACCACACCAATTGAACTCTTTGCTTTCAATCATACTTGGGCTTCTAAATATGTAAAAAACAAAATAGAGAATGGATAGTGGTGTACAAATGATGAAGCAATGTTTACAATCTATGATACACAAAGTCCCAAAATTGTTAATATATAAATAAGCATGGACCGAATGAACAACGTGTGCATCGTTTACACGTATGGGAATAAAGTTTGTTTGTATTAAATCCGACTAGAGCGCAGTGGCGAAGCTTGGACTAAGACACAGGGGGGGGACTCAAAATGTATACAAAAATTCACAAACGATGGGCGGCCGGACTCAAATTTTCGGCCAAAAACGCCTAAATTTACACTACGTATAAAAAATTCCGGACGAAAACGAATAAATTTACACTACTACGCGAAAAACGAGGAGGGGGGACCCCCCGCCCTAACTAAGCTTCGCCATTGCTAGAGCGTAACAATTGTTCTAGTACAAACTAAAGTTGCATTAAACCATCAAGACTAATATCCAATGGAACTTGGGGTGTAATAAGTGTTTCCTCCCTCATAGGTCTGAGGGCTCAAATCACGCCAGAGACACGTTAAGTGGATTTAAGAGTATATTACGAATTGCTTTAAAAAAATAAAAATCTAATAGTTATTAATCATAACCACTGTAAATGAAGCTCGATACTTACCTAGTTCTTGGCAATATTTGCAATTTACTAATTTTTTTAGCTCGAGGTGCTCGTTTACAAGATCAAGCTCGAATGGCTTGCTTGTTCCCTTGAGCTTGGATAAAGTTAAACTAGAAATGTGTTTGGGTTAGTAATTAGTTGACATGGTTTGATTAACCCAAAAAAACAAGCATATTAACATCTATGCAGTTTAATTCATGAATATAATTATTACATAAACAGTTCATGTGGATCCACACCCATGACTTAAGCATTAATAATTTTTTTTACCCATGACACCCATCTATGCAGTTTAGGTACTAAACCGGAATACAAAGCTTTCTTCATTGATATTCAGGTAAATTACAAGATATGATAAATACAGACAAAATCACCAATTGAACAACCTCTACAAATGAGAAACAAGAACCTATTTATTTATACTAAACAACAGTTTCGCATATATGGTGTGTCACACACAATTCTCACATTAATCTCTGTCTTGTCAATAGTTTTCGCATAACTTCAGTTCTCACATCCACCATAGATTTCGCTCCTTAAGATTTTTTGTTTAAATCTTGATTTCCGAGCAACAAATCGAATCCTTACATATAACGGTCAATTGATGGTGCAATTATAAGTGACTCCTTTCTGTCTAGTAAATGTCTTAGGTTCAAATCTTTCTTCTACCGGTTTCTTATCATAACATCGTCATCTACCTTGAACAAGTTGCAATTTACCTGATTCCATTGGTTAGCATGGTAATGACTGGTCACGTGAGCTTATCCATAATGGGTTCTCATAATTACCAGCAAATAACAAGGTTAAGTGTACTGATGCATGTAAATTATGGGTTCTCATAATTACCAGCAAATAACAAGGTTTGTGTATGCATATGCATATAAATGAAACAAGACTGATTCGCTTATCCAGTTCGTTATACTCGAATTAATCAAACAAACTTTTGAATATATCAAATTATCAAGTCTAATAATAATGATTAGAATTACAAAATGCAAGTGGCCAAAGATAAGAGTTGTCACACCCCGATCAAAGGCGGCGGAACATGCCGAGGTGTAACGATTGTCCATAAACACATGACACGAATTAAAGTGACAGTATTTAATAAACTTATTTCATTTCACAACATCGAAAATGTCACATAACAATTATCCATAAAATAACCATAAACAAGATATCACAAAATATGGCAAATTTGATATTGTTCATTTTTACTAATATCCTAAGGTTTTTGATGTCATTTTCTTCACAATCATAAATCAACCAAGATGTAAACCTGCAACATTTCATAAAATAAAGTTTGTCAACACAAATGTTGGTGAGCAATTCATAAATTTAATCATATTAGTATATAATAAAGATAGCCACAAAACTTGCATACGAAACGATAAATAAAAGTGGTAATTTGGACAAATAGATATCGCTAAACACATTAGCGATACCTAGCTATAAGGGGATACCAAATAGTATAGGATTTTATAGTTATCGTTAATTGCATTACGTTAACGACACTTTGCTATAAGGGGATGCCAAATAGTCTAGGATTTTGTGGTTCCACCAACCAAAAGCTATAAACACATAGGCATATAAGCATAGAACACCAAATTGAGCAATTATTTAGGTAAAGTATACAACTACGTTTGTGGTTTAAGATTCAAATATAAAGCATTTTGTTGAATAAGTATGAAATGTCACCCCCAAAATAAAAGATGGAAAATGGGGTATGAAGTACTCACCTTCAAGTAGTAAACTTGAAAGATGATAATTTGGAGATTTGTCGGAACGACGAGTTTAACACACAATGCCTAAAAAGAAAAGAAGTCTTGAATTTAGAAAGGTTGTCTTGAAGGTCTTTAAACAAAATAAATGTTGAGAAATGTAAATAATTAAAGTTCAAGGTTTTAAAATGTAACTATTTAAGAATTTATAATAATAACCCTTTAAAAATGTAAGTTTGCTCAAAATCGGGTTAAAGTATTTAACCTTAATATTTACTCAACCTATGTTAAGTAATAAGGTGGGTAAAATGCAACAATGCGAGTCCCTTTGGAATAAAGATACTAAAACGGTTTTTTTTATTGAGTGTTCGGGTTGTCAGTTCAGGTCTTGATAATTGGTCAAACCCAAAGTCAACTTTCCAAAATATTGAATGTTATGAGAACTCAATAAAATTTAATAAGACTTAACCAAGTATGTAGTTCCATTGTTTTAGAACTAACAACGCACGTTAAACGAGTGTTCGGTTTTGTTGGTCCAAACTTTGTTATGAGATCAAGTTGGATCCAACATTTCCAAGTACTTAAGAAAATATTTAAAAATCAATTTGTAACTATTTTAAAAAATATACAAGTCTTGATGGCTAAAAAAAACACACTTGTGTGTCTTAAGCGAGTAAGAATCGGTTTGGTTTTCACATGTCCAAACACTAAAGAACTTGTATAATAATGGACAAATAAAAAAAATACTTTAAGTTTTACAACCAAAAGTTAACAATAAAGTCTTTAAACAAAAGTTTGGTTTTCGGTTCGGATCGTATTTCGGGTTAAGACCGAGGTAAGATTCTACAAACCCATAACCATAGAATTTGTAAAAATGATTTTAGAAACTTAGATCTAACAATAAGTATGTTTAAACAATTATTTAACAAAACTAGTAACAAAGTTCGGTTTACGGTTTAGAGCTGTTTACGGTTAAACCGAAGCATAGACTCTTAAAAATCCATAACCATGGAACTTGTAAACATGACCAACAAACTAAAATAAGCAAGATTAATATGTATGAACAAGTTATATAGATATATATATATCAAGGACACGAAGTCCTCCATGAAGCCTTGCCTTATGAGGTTCGAAACCTTACCGACCGGAATCGGAGAAGTAACTACTAAAGGTAAACAAGGGGTGTATATTATATATATGTTGCACAACCATAAACAAGTATTAATAATGCTACATAAACTAATTAAGATGAAAAACTAAAAACCTTCAAGAACACTTAAGAAGATAACCTTGAATCTTTGATGTTTGAGAGAGTTTTTTTTTTTTTTGGAGTTGTAGCAAGGGAAAATGAAGAGGAAAGGTGGTGTATATATAGGGTAATGTTGGTGGTCAAATATGGGTGTGAGACACAAGAGTTTTCATGCAAAATGGATCAAGACAAAAACACAAAACAACAAAAAAAATAATAAAAAAAATAAAAAAAATAAATAAATAAAAATAAATGTAGGATGTTTTCAAGACCCAACAAGTGTGAAACAATATTATAACATAAATCCATCATTTTGATTATAACATAAGCTTCGGTTTACAAATCGGGTCAGTTTACATAATAAACAAATACAAAAACGAATACAAACAAGACCCAAAATTGACGAATGTCACAAGAGTCCCACATATTGATTTCATTATTCATTATCAATCAATCAATCAATGTGGTCACTACGTTGCTTCCAAAAAGAGGAGAAAAGTAAGCAGAGTTAACCACTTGTTTGTGTGAAGCCTGTGAAGACAAGATTCCAGTATCCCATATATGATGAGTCTGAGAAGCATAATCATATTGCCTAATGAATCAACAAGTTGGAGTCACAAATTCTTTTCAAAAACAATAAAAAGGATTATCAAGTTGTTGGTTCCTTTCTACTGCATAATCATATGAATGATTCATATCACTTAATAAAATCAATAAAATTGCATATTTCAGAATACAGTAATAAAAATATTGGAGTCGAAGAGTATCATCTACAATCGTTCATCTACGGCTCAGATGCAACGAAACCTTCAACTTTCGGGTTATTAGATACCACACATCCCTGATCAAAGACAGCAGCCAGCGCAATATATTCAAACCGCAACGACACGTTACATTCAATACCCAACAGGACCACTCTTACCCCAAGTTAAGATTTCACTTGTCTATAATAAATGAGTGTAGTAATTAATGTTTGTGGAAATAGAAGCAAGCTTGCTAAGTTTTATCTATATTCTATACACAACAAAACTCTTTATATTCAACAAATTCACTCACCCATTTCATTGTCCTCATCCAATGATTTCGCTAAATTCCGTGGCCCTTTCCTTTCTCTTACCGAAAGAGGCCGATCTAATCGCGTGACGCGTTGTAGGAGATAATAACTTCTGCGACCGAGTCCGCCTCCCGGGTGTCATACTCCCAATTTTATACATCGACCTCCGAGGCAACGCCAATACTTTTTCCTCATTTTGCCCCCATTTTCCCTCCAACTTTCTTATTTCTTTTTTAAATATTTCTATTTTCATTAATATCTCCTTTTCATTTGCTTTTAATGCTTCCACCCATGCCTGAGCTGCAACAACCTTTTTATCAGCAATCTCTTCTGCACCGCTCGCCTTTCCCGTTAAGTAGTCGTATTCGAAAGTAGTGATTATTATTGTTGAACTGTTTAGAGAAGTCTGTTCTAGAGCTCGTACGGTTGAATCAATCACTGTTTTTAAATTCTCTAGCGCGGTAAATTCGGTTGACTTGGTGGCTTTGAGCTCTTCCATCACGGCTTCTAATCTTTCTTTGGTTAATTCTATTTCCGACTCGGTTTTAGGAATCTCCAACTTGATATTTGCAGTTTCTTTAATAATAAGTTCCTTCGTTTTCTTTATTATCTCGGCTTCCCTTCTCAAGTTTTCGACTGTGACTGATAGATTTGATGCAACCGAGTTGGCTTGTTCTGTGGTCGCCGTGATCGATTCTAATTTAGCCTGTTCTTTTAGTATCTGTTTGTTTAGAGTTTCAATCGTTAAGTCTCGTTTCACTTCTTCTTTCTCAAAAGGTGATTTTTCGTCTCGAACGCGTTTAAGCTCGTTTCTGATTACATCCATGGATGTCATGAAGTTAAACCCTTCCCCTTTAATATTGGCTAGTTCGGTTTTTGCGGTTTCTAGTTCTTCTGTAACTGTTTGTAACAAACTGGGACCCACTTTTGGTGCTTTAGCCCGTACGAGTTCGTTCTATAACAAACTTACATTGTAAAGAGTTAGTTGGAGGTCTTGTTGGAGTTTGTTATGCTGGGCAATCTCTTTGACTTTTGCTTGGTAGTGATTTGCTTCTTGTTTTCTCTGAGCTTCAATGAGCCCGTGTTCTTTAATAGCTTCGATTCGTGCTAGTTCAACAAGAATGTGTTCTTCGTCTATTTCTTGGATCTCTTGTTTGATTCTTTGAACCGCGTTTAAAAATGTGGTTTTTTTAGAACTTGAGGCTTTGAACATGTTGTCCGTGTGTCTTTTTTCTTTCAAAACACGTGCCATATCGAGCTTTAGCTTGCTTAATTCGCGTGTGATTTGTTGGATTTCTTGCACCACTTGTGCATACCGATAATCTTCCTTGTTCATTGAGGAAACTTCCATGTTCTTGTCTTCAAAAAAATTGGAACCATAGTCAGGTCAAAACGGTGTAGAAATTAGCCTTGTAAACGAATCGAACGGACACAAACAGAGCATGTTTGTGTTCGTTTGTATAACTTTAACCGAATGAATGATTGAAAATGAACAACTAAACGAACAAGGTTTTCTTGTTCGTGTTTGTTCGTTAAGAAAATTAATGTCTTCGTGTTCATTTATTAACAGTATAATCAAACGGTTCATAGACGTAAATGCATGAACATAGCTAAAAATGGATGAAAGAACACAACTGAGCTAAAACAATCAAAAGTACATGTGCAAAAATGTTATTAAAGCTCAACTAAATTATAAAGGGCCTACAAATAATAAATATTTTTATAAACATAAACGAACGAACTTAAATAAACATACACTATAAAACATAAATGAACGTAAACAAACGAACATTAACGGATTTAAAGAATGAACGATCACGGGCATAAATGAACGAACGGGCATAGTTGTCAAAGGCGAGAGGCGCACTCAAGGCGCAAAGGTTAGCCTTAGGCCTAGGCGCACGCCCAAAGGGATTTGATAACATAGCCATTGAAACCTATTGGGAAAAACCGCATATTTGAAACCTATTTAGGCGTTACCAACTGTTTTAAATCCCCCCCATTCATTCAAACCCTACCACCTACTTCCATAATATCGCCTACTCCGCTGCTACAAATTGGCCGCCGGCGACCATCGCCACCGATAGTATACCACCGTTTTCCTCTTTGCAATCTAGTTTGCTTCTGTTTCGCGACACTAGCTCCAAATCCCGACAACGTACGCCGTTACCGTCGCGTGTTGTGTACCACCAACCACCGCCGCAAGTCAAACGTCACTGGTGTCTTCGTTAGTTTCGCATCTAGTTCCGGTGACATACGTCGTACACCGTCACTCGTTTAAGTTTCCCGCAAGTACCGACCGCCGTTAAGGTACCAAGATCAACCCGATTTTCCTTTAAATTTATTTAGTTGAATTTCAAGTTTATTAAATCATTCCGTCGACATACAGTCACCGTCTAACACAGCGCGCATCACCTCCGTTGTCTCCGTTTTCTGTTCGCTTGGTCCGACCATTGAGGTAATTCCTATTAGCCTATTTATGAACACTTGTTTGAATACGTTATTTCTTTCCGGCGACTAAGGACTAGAAAATAATATATTGAACTCGGTTCCCATGACTCACATTTACAAAAGTCAAGCGACCATCTCATGTTCTAAATAATTGTAAGAGTATGATATAAAACTAGGAATATTAATAGCTCTTTATGAATGAAACTCTACAAAACGAATTTTTGCATAATAATATAGAAATAACTAAGGTGGGGAATATAAGAGTTCATTATTATTATTTTGGTAAATTGAAAATTTTTGTCAAGATTAAGCCACTGGTTGTTTACAAAGTTAACCAACCAAATCTACTTGGTATCTATACTAGTTTTATAGAACAAAAATGCCATCATTATTTTATAATATGAAAAGCAGCTGATGGCTTACATGGAAGTCAGAACTCTTTGAAATTAAATAGTATACTAAGTAAAAGTTCCAGCTAAGAACCCTAAAGCCTTTGTCTTCGGAAGGTCAACAACTCAACGGGTCGTATAAGTTAAGTTTCATAAAGATTAATTCGATCCATAATTAACCCATAGGTCCTCATAATTGTTGGAGACGAGCCAATTTGTTTACTTTTGCTTAACAACTAAGGTACGGATTCTGTTTTCGTTTACTCGTAGTATAAATTATATTCCATTTTATATTCAGTGTCCGTCACTTTGTAGTGCGGACTTTTCTTTAGCTTTTATTACGGTTTGTTTGTTATGTTTTATATTTATTTCTGTAGCATGCAATAGATTATATATTTTGTACTCATTATTGCATGTCCCGTTAGTAGCATTTTTATTGCATATTTATATGACATTAACTTTTGTACTCTGTCACCCGAGCATGTCTGAAATGTCGTATGGGCGTCAACGGCATGCACTTATCGTGACAGTGCGTAAATAAAGTTCACGGCATCTCTAGCTCGGCCCCTAGAGGCGTATAGATCGATCTTAGCTCTGAGTTTGCATTTGTTGTGTGGAGATGGAATAATGGGTGTACGCCACGCTCACCGTCTCATAGGTGCATGGACTAGCTAGCTGTGTACCAGTCTAGTGTGTTTAGGCTCATGTGTGACATCTGCCCTGATCCGACCCGACCCAGGTACCCGTTTCTCTGACCCGATCTCTTTCTTTTATGATTTAATATTTATTTATACTTATATTTTACTTTTAATAATAAAAATATATATTTCCTTCCCGCCTTTTTCTCTCTCTTTCTTTCCGCCGTCCCCTCCCTCTTCCTTCTCTCATTCCGCCTTCTTTTCCCTCTTGTCGCCGTCCCGCCCTTAAGCCTTGTTTCCCTCAACTCTTTGCTTGTCCTTTGGTTCTTCCCGCCTAAGGATGTCTGCAGCTCCACGCGCCAGACTCCTTACATGGAAGCCTGCGTGAAGACATCTTGTTCCTGCGATGCGTGAAGAGAACTCTTCTCGCAGCGCGCTAAGAATGCATGTTCTTCCCGCGATGCGCTAAGAATGTATGTTCTTCCCGCGATGCGCTTAGAATTCTAGTTCACACAGCACGCTAAGGATGCGATTCTTCCCGCAGTGCGCTAAGGGTTGTTGTGCCAGCCTTCGCGCTCGCGCACTCAGCCTTCCCGCGCTTAACCCTTGTATCTTCTGTTTAAATCTAGCCGTTTGCTTTTGTGTTGTCTTATCTTTTGAGCCGTTGACCTAACCCATCTAATGTCTGAAAAGCCACTTTTGGCGCAGCATGCGCACCAACCCCATTGGTTGGCAGATAAAGTGACTGACATAATCTTTTGAGATCTGCTTTTGCCATGCTTGACCAGTACCTTTATCTGATCCGCCCATGCTTTTTTTACTGTTCCCTGTCAGCTTTATCTTGCCCCCTGCAGCTGCCATATCTTTTGATATCTTTACTTTTCAGAACTTTTTACCGTTGATATCTTTTCTTTTACTTTTTGAGATCTTTTCCCCTTTTTCTAGGGTTTGTGTCTCCTAGGGTTTTCCTATATATAATAATAATATTTTCATAACACATCACACACAAACACTTAATCTCTCCTGTTCTCTTGCTCCTTGCTCTCTCTGCCGTCTTCCTCTCTGCCTCCGTCTTCCTCCCTGTCCTGCCCTGCTTTTCCGGTAATATATATATATATTATATAATAATTTACTTATTAATTATGCTAACTTATTATCTAGACCTAAAACAGATCGTTAAAACAATAATCTTAATTATAGGTTAACTTTGCTTGTTTAAGAGTTGATTCTTGCATATCTTTCACCGCATCGTTTATCAAGTGAGTTATCTCGTATCTAATCCCTTTTTATTTTAAATGCTTTGGGATGTTCATGTGTTCATACAAAACTTGAGTCTTAAACTGTTTATGAACTTTAGTCGCGCAGTATCCCATGTGTTGAGGACGTAGACTCGGCTGTTTATTTGTATGTGTGGATCATTAACCGTATGGACGGTCTATTCCGCAGTTTTCATGGTACCATTAGATGAACACGGGAGAACTATCGTTTATGATTTTCTCTTTTGTATACACTTGCACAGTTAGTCTTGTTTGTGAGCTCAATTGTGAGCACTGGCAGTCTTGTCTCTTAGAGTTGGTCCCGATCAGATTACACCCTTGTTGAAAACCAGACATACACATGTTGCGCGCAGATTTATTGTTATCTATGTATTGTATTAAACTTGATTTCTCACCAACACGCAAGTGTTTGACGTTTATTTTAACACATGTTCAGGTTTGCAGTAGCTGTTTTGGAGCTTGTGGACACGTAGGAAGTTTTTACTTTTGGACCTAGAATTAAAATGTATCAAGACAAGTTAATGTTGTTCGAATGTTATAATTTATAATATATTGATTTATGTTTGATTTATGTTCTTTATTTTCCCCGCTGCGCGTGCGCGATAAAATGTGTATTAATAAATATTGACACCAATAGTGTCGCGAGTAATGAAGCAATATGTGGCGCCCCGATGTATAATCCGCCTTTGGTCGGGGTGTTACAGATTGGTATCAGAGCTCGTTGACTTTAGGATAGGTGGTTAGACGTAACGGCCTAGAATACCTAAGAGTCCCTTCTCGCGCATGAGAGAAATCTCATGTTTGCGCGCTTATTGTTAATTACTCGTTATTTATGAATATGCTCGCACTTGCGCAGTATATGATTTTATGTTCTATTTCGCGATATTTCGATTTTTGTTGAATTTCGATTTTTATTGATTTTTCTTACATATTCGTTTGTTGGGATTGAAAATCCGAAAAGTCATGGTGATACATGAATAGTTGATTTTCAATTTCCATTTACGATTATGTTCTGAGGTTGGAGACTTGAAAAGTCATGGTGATACATGAATTGTCAACCTCCAATACTCATTTTCTTGTATATTTTATATTGAAGATTGGAAAGTCATGGTGATACATGAATCGTCAATCTCCAATACTCGTTTACTCGTATATTTTAAATTGGGAATTCGGAAAGTCATGGTGATACATGAATTGTCGATTTCTGATTCGAATTTGTTACCTTTATTAAGTCTGCATTTAGGGTCATTTAATCTACTTTAACTTTTGATAGCATCTAACTCCGTGAAACCAAGCTTTATAAGATTAAAACTTTGCGATAAAAACCAAGATATTAACTAAAATTAAAATTTTTATAGAATGCCTCCGCTATCTCGCCGATTTCAGAGAAGAGAAGCCTCGCGCATGCGTAGACAGCAACGTTCCCAGGAAATGGCCGCCGCAATAGCCCAAGCTTTGAGCCAAAACAATACCAACACCTCGAGTTATAACATTAAGTCCTTTAATGCGGGTAACCCTCCGAAGTTCACAGGTCTTGAAGGAGCCACCGTGATGCTCCAATGGCTTGAGAAGATTGAAAACACTTTCCTCCACACCCAATGCCCCTCAGACAGACGAACCCTATATGCTTCCAGTGTCCTGGAATCCAGAGCGCTTACATGGTGGAATGGAGTAGCTCATGCGCGTGGCGCAGAGGCTGCTTCTAGCATGACATGGGAGGAATTCAAGGAAATTCTTACGCGAGAATTCTGCCCTCCCAACGAAGTTAAGCGCCTGGAGGAAGAATTTTGGAACCTGAAGCAATACAGTGGAGAAGCGCGCGAGTACGCGACGCGCTTCCATGAACTAAGCCTGCTTGTCCCTCACCTTGTTACCCCTTCCCGCCGAGCAATCGAGAAATTCCTTGGGGGTCTCCCCATGGAAATTCAAGATTCTGTATGGGCCAGAAACCCAGTTACCCTCTCTGACGCCATCGAGTTGGCCGCTGTGCTTAGCGACAACCATGTCAGAGCAGGAACCCTGTTCCTGCGGGGAACTGAGAAGACCAAACTCACCAAAACTGCCCCTGAACCCGCAGAAACCAAACCAGAACCCTCAAACCGTAACAACCTCAAGCGCAGGCGCAAGGCCTATGCGCTTACCAACCCGCCCATTGTCCAGCAACCCGTTTACCAACCCCCAGTTTACGCGCCTAACCCACTGTCAACCTACCCAGCACCTCCTGCAGTCCATAACTATGCCTTAACCAATCCAGCACTCCCTGCCCCGCCAACTAAGAAACCTTACACAGGAAACCATCCCTTTTGCCCAACCTGTAGATTTCACCACCCAACCCAAACCCCGTGTCGACTTTGTAACCGATGTGGCCGTACTGGTCACACTGCTGAGAACTGTAGAGTCCTTCTCGCCAATCCAATTGCGCCAACACCACCAGTCTACCCGCAGAATCCACAACCAACCTACCAAAACCCACGACCCAGATCGTGCTTTAACTGCTGTGATCCCAGTCATTTCCGGAACGCGTGCCCGAGACTGCAAGTGCAAATCACACAAGCGAATCCGGTGAACCAGATTTCGAACCAAGTGACGCGTGGACGAGCTTTTAACATAACCGCGCACCAAGCGCAAGCGAATAATGACGTAGTTAATGGTACATTTTTACTTAACGGATTTTATGCTTCTGTACTTTTTGATACTGGCGCCGATCGAAGCTTTATCTCTCGCGCCTTCGAGCAGAAGCTTGCGCGACCGCGCAACGATTTAAAAGAAGATTTTTCAGTTGAATTGGCTAATGGTGAAATTATTTTAATTAACTCAGTGATTAAAGATTGTACGCTTAATCTTAACGAAAACGATTTTCTGATCGACCTCATCCCTATGCCTCTTGGAAGCTTTGATGTTATTATTGGTATGGACTGGCTCTCGCATAATCGCGCCGAAGTTATTTGCGCCAAGAAATTGATTCGCCTACCTCGAGAAAATGGTGATCTTTACATTTACGGCGAAAAACCCTCCAGTGGTCTTAAACTTATGTCTTGCGCCGAAGCCCAAAGGCTCATGCGGAAGAAGTATATTGCATTCCTAGCCCATGTGGTTAAGCCTGCTGAAGAGAAGAAGCTTCGCGATATCCCTGTTGTGCGTGATTTCCCTGAAGTTTTTCCTGATGATCTTCCTGGTATCCCTCCCGCTCGTGAAGTCGAGTTCCGTATTGATCTTGTCCCTGGTGCTTCCCCCGTAGCTAAATCTCCTTATCGTCTTGCACCCGCTGAGATGCAAGAATTGGCCAGCCAACTTCAAGAGTTGACTGCTAAAGGATTCATTCGCCCTAGCTCTTCGCCCTGGGGTGCTCCGGTGTTGTTCGTTAAAAAGAAAGATGGATCGTTTCGCATGTGTATTGATTACCGCGAGTTGAACAAACTCACCATTAAAAACCGGTATCCCTTACCGCGTATTGACGACCTCTTTGATCAACTCCAAGGTGCCTCTTGTTTCTCGAAGATTGATCTCCGCTCTGGCTATCACCAGTTGCGCATCCGCGATGAAGATGTTCCGAAGACTGCTTTTCGAACTCGTTATGGCCATTTTGAATTCTTGGTCATGTCCTTCGGTCTAACCAACGCACCCGCCGCTTTCATGGATCTAATGAATCGGGTGTGTAGGCCTTTCTTGGATAAATTCGTGATCGTGTTTATCGATGATGTTCTGGTGTATTCTAAGACCAAGGCCGAGCATGAGCAACATCTTCGGTTGGTGTTGCAGAAGCTTCGAACCGAGCAGCTCTATGCTAAGCTTTCCAAGTGTGAATTCTGGTCTGATGAAGTACAGTTTCTTGGTCATGTTGTAAATAAGATGGGTATTCATGTCGACCCATCCAAAATTGAAGCAATCAAGAACTGGATTACGCCATCCTCTCCTTCTGAGATCCGTTCCTTTCTGGGCTTAGCTGGTTATTACCGGCGTTTCATTTCAAACTTCTCAAAGATCGCTTTGCCTTTAACAGCTCTTACGCACAAAGGTAAACCATATATTTGGGGCTCGAAGCAAGAAGAAGCCTTTCTGACGCTCAAGCGTTTGTTGTGTGAAGCTCCTGTTCTAGCGCTACCTGAGGGAAGTGATGATTTTGTTGTGTATTGTGATGCCTCCAACCAAGGTCTCGGTTGTGTTCTTATGCAACGAGGCAAGGTTATCGCTTACGCATCAAGGCAACTTAAGGTTCATGAAAAGAATTATACAACTCACGACCTCGAACTTGGTGCAGTTGTTTTTGCCTTGAAGATCTGGAGACACTACCTTTATGGTACTAAGTGTATCCTCTACACTGACCATAAAAGCCTTCAGCACATCTTTGATCAGAAGGAACTTAACATGAGGCAACGCCGATGGAACGAACTCATCAGCGATTACGATTGTGAGATCCGGTATCATCCTGGTAAGGCTAATGTGGTAGCCGATGCGCTCAGCCGAAAACCCTGCCAGCTTAACTGTATCTTGCCGCGCACCCAGCTTCACTTCGCGCCGATTCAAAGCAACCTTGAATCGCGTATTCGTGACGCGCAGCGCGCATCCATCAGTAATGGTAACCTTCGCGCCGAGTTAGCGTGTGGCGCGGAAGCACTCTTTGTCCCTAATCTGAGTGGAATTCTCTGCTATCTCAATCGCATCTGGATCCCTTGTGATGAGAATCTTCGCGCAGATATCCTGAGTGAAGCGCACAAATCTCGGTATTCTATTCATCCTGGCGCTGATAAGATGTACAAGGATTTGCGCATAACTTATTGGTGGCCCGGTATGAAAAAGGATATTGCTGTGTTCGTAGCTAAATGCCTGACTTGTTCTAAAGTGAAAGCTGAACACCAACGCCCATCTGGTTTGCTCGAACAACCAGAAATTCCTACGTGGAAATGGGAATGTGTAGCAATGGACTTTATTACCAAGTTACCTTTGACAGCAAGCAAGCATGATAGCATTTGGGTAATAGTGGATCGATTGACTAAATCTGCTCACTTTCTGCCCATTCGTGAAAACTACCGTGTTGAGCATCTCGCGCAGCTTTATGTCAAGGAAATCGTCTGCCGCCATGGTACTCCTTTGAGCATCATATCCGATCGCGATGGCCGTTTTATATCTCGCTTTTGGAAATCTCTCCAATCTGCTCTAGGAACTCGCTTGGACATGAGTACGGCATATCATCCTCAGACTGACGGTCAGTCTGAGCGAACTATCCAAACTCTTGAGGATATGCTCCGATCTTGTGTTCTTGATTTTGGAGGTAATTGGGATTCGCACCTGCCTTTGATTGAGTTCTCTTATAATAACAGCTATCATTCCAGTATCGGTATGGCCCCATTTGAAGCACTTTACGGTCGTAAATGCCGCTCCCCGATCTGTTGGAGCGATGTGGGTGAAACTCAAATCACAGGACCCGAACTTGTTCAAGAGACAACCGATAAAATCGCCAAGATCCGTGATCATCTGCTGACTGCCAGAAGCCGACAGAAGAGTTACGCAGATCGTAGGCGAAAGCCTCTCGAATTTCAAGTTGGTGATCTTGTTCTCCTCAAAGTGTCGCCTTGGAAAGGTGTTGTCCGCTTTGGGAAGAAGGGTAAGCTTGCTCCTCGTTATGTTGGTCCATTCAAGATTCTCGCGCGTGTGGGAAAAGTTGCCTACAGACTTGACCTGCCGACCGCGCTCAGTAATGTGCATCCAACGTTCCATGTATCCAATCTCAAGAAATGTTTAGCTGACGAGAACCTTCACATTTCACTCGATGAAGTTCAAGTTGATGAATCTATGCATTTCGTTGAGAAGCCTGTTGAGATTATGGATCGCGAGGTTAAGCAAACCAAGCGCAGTCGTATCCCTATCGTGAAAGTTCGTTGGGAGTCCAAGCGCGGAGCCGAGTTTACATGGGAAAGGGAAGATCAAATGAAGATCAAGTACCCGCACCTGTTCTCTGCGCAACCTACTTCGAGATAAATTTCGGGACGAAATTTCTTAAAGTAGGGGAGACTGTGACATCTGCCCTGATCCGACCCGACCCAGGTACCCGTTTCTCTGACCCGATCTCTTTCTTTTATGATTTAATATTTATTTATACTTATATTTTACTTTTAATAATAAAAATATATATTTCCTTCCCGCCTTTTTCTCTCTCTTTCTTTCCGCCGTCCCCTCCCTCTTCCTTCTCTCATTCCGCCTTCTTTTCCCTCTTGTCGCCGTCCCGCCCTTAAGCCTTGTTTCCCTCAACTCTTTGCTTGTCCTTTGGTTCTTCCCGCCTAAGGATGTCTGCAGCTCCACGCGCCAGACTCCTTACATGGAAGCCTGCGTGAAGACATCTTGTTCCTGCGATGCGTGAAGAGAACTCTTCTCGCAGCGCGCTAAGAATGCATGTTCTTCCCGCGATGCGCTAAGAATGTATGTTCTTCCCGCGATGCGCTTAGAATTCTAGTTCACACAGCACGCTAAGGATGCGATTCTTCCCGCAGTGCGCTAAGGGTTGTTGTGCCAGCCTTCGCGCTCGCGCACTCAGCCTTCCCGCGCTTAACCCTTGTATCTTCTGTTTAAATTTAGCCGTTTGCTTTTGTGTTGTCTTATCTTTTGAGCCGTTGACCTAACCCATCTAATGTCTGAAAAGCCACTTTTGGCGCAGCATGCGCACCAACCCCATTGGTTGGCAGATAAAGTGACTGACATAATCTTTTGAGATCTGCTTTTGCCATGCTTGACCAGTACCTTTATCTGATCCGCCCATGCTTTTTTTACTGTTCCCTGTCAGCTTTATCTTGCCCCCTGCAGCTGCCATATCTTTTGATATCTTTACTTTTCAGAACTTTTTACCGTTGATATCTTTTCTTTTACTTTTTGAGATCTTTTCCCCTTTTTCTAGGGTTTGTGTCTCCTAGGGTTTTCCTATATATAATAATAATATTTTCATAACACATCACACACAAACACTTAATCTCTCCTGTTCTCTTGCTCCTTGCTCTCTCTGCCGTCTTCCTCTCTGCCTCCGTCTTCCTCCCTGTCCTGCCCTGCTTTTCCGGTAATATATATATATTATATAATAATTTACTTATTAATTATGCTAACTTATTATCTAGACCTAAAACAGATCGTTAAAACAATAATCTTAATTATAGGTTAACTTTGCTTGTTTAAGAGTTGATTCTTGCATATCTTTCACCGCATCGTTTATCAAGTGAGTTATCTCGTATCTAATCCCTTTTTATTTTAAATGCTTTGGGATGTTCATGTGTTCATACAAAACTTGAGTCTTAAACTGTTTATGAACTTTAGTCGCGCAGTATCCCATGTGTTGAGGACGTAGACTCGGCTGTTTATTTGTATGTGTGGATCATTAACCGTATGGACGGTCTATTCCGCAGTTTTCATGGTACCATTAGATGAACACGGGAGAACTATCGTTTATGATTTTCTCTTTTGTATACACTTGCACAGTTAGTCTTGTTTGTGAGCTCAATTGTGAGCACTGGCAGTCTTGTCTCTTAGAGTTGGTCCCGATCAGATTACACCCTTGTTGAAAACCAGACATACACATGTTGCGCGCAGATTTATTGTTATCTATGTATTGTATTAAACTTGATTTCTCACCAACACGCAAGTGTTTGACGTTTATTTTAACACATGTTCAGGTTTGCAGTAGCTGTTTTGGAGCTTGTGGACACGTAGGAAGTTTTTACTTTTGGACCTAGAATTAAAATGTATCAAGACAAGTTAATGTTGTTCGAATGTTATAATTTATAATATATTGATTTATGTTTGATTTATGTTCTTTATTTTCCCCGCGGCGCGTGCGCGATAAAATGTGTATTAATAAATATTGACACCAATAGTGTCGCGAGTAATGAAGCAATATGTGGCGCCCCGATGTATAATCCGCCTTTGGTCGGGGTGTTACATCATGGGTGTTTCCTTTTCACGTGACCTTTGAATTCTTGATATGTGTAGTCACGTGGTTTGATGTGTGTATATGTTCTGATATAAGTATGCGTTTGAATTTGTTCTGACCAAGTATCGGATTATGCGTCAGTTTATGTTTAGTATTTTTGTCAGTAAAAAGTTGGTTTCGAGTTTGAAGCAAAGTTTTAGACTTACTTTTCCTTCGTCTGTCCTTACCTATACTATTGTTCTTCCGTTACTGACAATTTTTGGCTCAACTGTATTTTCTTTGTTGTGTTTTTCCTATTTGTTTACAGGTAATTCGGGACTCGGGGGAGTTAGTGATGAGAGAGACTAATGAAGTTCAAGATTTTAAAAGTTAATTCATTTTGGTTTAATAATATGACTTAGGTTGCTTTAATTTATTATAACTTGGATTGTGGCTTTGATTTGATATCTGTAATAGTGACACGTCAACCTGTTCCGGGTTGGGGTGTTACATTAATATTCCATAAACCAAAGGAAAAGTGACACGCTTTCCGGTTTCCACCATTAGACAGCATGAAGGTTAATCTTGAATTATTAATAAAGTGAAGGGTTTATTTTGTTATGTTTTATTTTATTTAATTGAATTATGGCAAGTTCAGGAAATGTTTGTCTTGGAGATAAAGTTTTATAACTAGGGGTCTATGTTATTGTTTTTTGTTGTGTCAAGGAGTTTATTCTCTATGTAAGTTCATGAAGTTCGTTTGTTAAATTCGTTTGATTATATGAAAAGAGTCTAGGGTTTTCACCCCAATATCTTGTGTTCGTTTGTTTGATGTGATTGTTTGATTCGTTTGGACCGATAGAGCAAGGCCACCATTTCACTCATTTTTTCAAATTTAACATTTTCCTTTAAAGTATAATAAAAGGTCATAAGATCACACCCTCTTTTTTCATTATTAAAACCACTTGGATACATCTCAGAAAATGCCACCATGTTAGATATGTCAAACTTAGAAAACGAATCACATTGATTTAAACCAGACATATTTTCTAACAAACTAGTTGAGACTTCACCAGATCTATTTCCAAGTTTTTGAATTTGCATATCCAAAACCATATTAAAAACTTCAACCTCAAAATGATGTCGATTAGTAATGACATTCTTTCGGTTATTTTGATTACCATAACTTAAAGTCATATCTAACATTTTAATCTTGTTTTTTCTTTTTTTTCACACAGAGTTGTCTCTCTTGCCAACGTCCTGTCAAACACGTTTTGTCGTAGATTATTCAATGCTCGGTTTGTCTGACGGTTGTTTGCTGTTTAATACTCCGCCTAAATCATCGAGTAACAAGCTAATTTTTTGAAAAGGGTTAATGGGTTTAATTGGTTTGGGCTTAAAACTTTAGTGGGCTTTAATTGGTTTGAACTTTCAAATTTGTTGAGCTTAAACAAAGAGGGGTAACGTTATATTTTTTTCAGAGGTAGCGAAATACGAAAACCGATCAAAAAGTATTTTTTTTACACTGCCAACAAAAAGTTGAGGGGTAGCGGAGGCTACCCCTAACAATAAGCTAGCTCCGCCCCTGGGTGAGGGCCACACACACTTCGAAGGATGAGCATGATCACCCGCATTTTATTCCCATCATGCGTGAGGGAAAGGGGGTGACGCAATGTTCAAATAAGCCTTTTGCATGAGGGAGATGTCAGATAAGACCTTTCTATGAGGGGGCATGAACCATACCCTGTGGCTTTAGAAAGAGCCCTTGCACCAGGTGTCAAATATGTGAAGTGTTTTATGGGACTGTATAACAAAATCGATTTATCTGGAGGCTCAGGTTGATGTTAATTAATCTATTCTACATTTTCTTCCTGATTCTCTAGGAGTTGCTCCATTAATGTTTCTCTTAGCTGGAAGAGATCAACGATACACCCAACGTTTCGCCAGTTCAAAATTAGTGATCACCGTATAAATGTTTCACTAATCCAGTGTAGTGATCACCCTCTTCGTTTCACTAATCTCAAGAGGTGATGATCATATCTCTAACAAATCACCAAACAATAATAGTGAACCTTCACAAACTAATCACTAGAACACATCAGTAAATATCTCACAAATACGACACAAGGATGACTATGATTTTAGTTTTGGCGTAACTTTTCTATTTTTCTCTTCTTTGATTTTAATCTCCTCTTTATCAAATTATATGTGAAATATAGAGTCAAGAGATAGATGTGTACATTATATTAAGTAAATTGGCCGTGGAAATAGTTTGAACCTGTTAGGAACAATAGGCTAATAAAGTTAGTGTCAAAAATGGATAATTTCAATAGGTTAATAAGATTATTCGGTTTTTATTCGATTAAACCGGTTACATAAGTTAGAGGTTTTCCATTAAAAACCAGTTAAGATATGTAACTGGCTATTACCAATAACCGATTCAACCGTTTGACCAATGTTCAAATACTGCTAGTACTTGATATTTAGAAATCGGTTAACCACTGTTATGCTATCCCAGTAGTATCTAACTATACTATTAAAAAAAAAACTTATTGTCCACGGGACATTCAATTAGACCCTCCATATAGGATGTCAAGTAGATATCATGTCAAGTATTTCCTATTATATCATGACCCATGATCTGTTTTCTTATTATAATAACTATACTATTAAAATAAACCTATTGTCCATGGGATATTCAATTAGGCCCTCCACATAGGATGCGAGGTAGATGCCTTGTCAACTAATTTCTATTATATCATGACCCATGATGCGTTTTTTTTTATTATAATCCATGACAGTAAGGCCTTGTAAAATTTTGAAATTTTGAAGGTCTTGAACCCAAGACCTAATATTTAAAACTAAAGATGATTACCAACTCTACTCAAGTGTTAATTATGTTTGATTTTTTGACTTAATATATACAAATAAGCCTTTTCTATTCATGTATAAAACCAAATTTATATTTAATTGATGCTTTTTTCATATTTTACAGTATACTTTTTTTCTTTTTCCTTATTGACCAAAATCAAATAACTATTATAATTAATTAAATTTAATTATGTAAAATTATCCGTTCTTATAAATATGACATTTACAATTCATTAAAATATATAACATACACATATATATTTCGTTTTATTTATATTCATCTGTGTGTAACATGGGTAATTAATCTGGTTTTATAATGAGAACTCCAACGTGTATTTCCAACTCTTGCAAAAAAAAGTTCTTTGATTTAAAACATTTCCGGTTGCAATTTCTAAACAATTATTTTTCTTCTTCCAAATTCTGTTTTTGACTTTCTTGAATCGTATCTTGTCATTTGCAAGATGCACAAACCACAATTATTAGTCAATATATTCACACAAAAATTCCTAACTTGGTATGTATGTTCGTAAGGACTACAACAACATACAGATATAGTTAAGTTGATGAGCAAATCAATGTATAATCATTAGGTTGAAAGTGATAGTAAACAGTAAGCATAAAGGAATTCACAGTAGCGGCGTTTTAGGTTTAGGAATTCACAAACCGATTTGAAAGTTTTTATTAGGAATTAGTGAAAGGAGTAAATGAGTAAATTAGAAACTCGGTATAGAGTTAAAAGTAGAGGTGTACCAAATCGGTTTTTTTACAAACCAAACCTGTTTTAAAACTGAACCGGTTTGGTTTTGGAATATTTAAAACCGGTTTAGGAGTTTAGAAACCAGTTTAAACATAAAAGTAGCCAAACTGATCCGGACCGGTTCGGGTCGGTTTTAAACCGGTTTAAGAAAAAAAAAAACAGGTTTGATTGTAAAATACCCAAACTGCTATACGAACCGGCGGTTTGGGAGCCGGTTTGGTTTCGGTTTCCAACTGGTTTTTTTACACCTTTAGTTAAAAGTAGACAGCTGGGCTTGTCTAATTTGAGTCTATTAAATTTGGCCCATTACAATAAAAACGTAAACTGGGTTTGTTATTTTCAATAAAAACGGGTGTCTATTTTTAGATTTGATGGGTGAAGAAACACTAAGTGACCATGTCTAGTGGTGCGTTGGGGGAGGCCATGTCTAGCTACCAAGAGGGTAGGCTAACGAATGAGCTCCGAATCCTCCTTGCCTTGCAGCCGCGCGTCGAGTTGCTTTGTCGTGAAAACGACAAGTTAAAGACGGCGCGTAGCCAGGAAGTGGCTCAGGCGCTGGCTATCCGGGAGGAGAACAGGAGACTTGCCGCCATTGCTGCGGAGAAGGAAAAGGCCTTCAAGGCCCTCGAGGTTGAAGTTCAGGCCCGGCTCGAGGCCCGTTCCAAGGCTACCAAAGCTGTTAACGAACAGCTTAGGTTGGCTAAGAAAACTGCGCGGAACGCGACCGAGAGGGCCACAAAAGCTGAAGCCATTGCTGAGCCTCTGCGCGCCGAGAATGAGGAGCTTAAAGTCAAACTAGAGACACTTCAGCAGGCTCATGATGCTTTGGCTTTAGAAGATGCCAAGAAACTCCAAGAGCTCCTGGACCAGAAGGGTATGCTTGACCGCACTGAGCGTAAGCTGAGGGGCGTTGAAGAGGCTGCTGCTAAGGAAGTGTTGCTTGCCAACCTTAACAAAAATGAAGCCGAACGCGCCCGTGACCAAGCTCAAGCTGCCCTCCAGGAAGCTCTGATCACCAAGGAATGGCTTCTACGAGAAGCGTTGTCGCAGGTATGCGTAGCTTCATAATATCTTTACGCTTTTCTTTATACTTAGAAAAGTTTTTTAAACATATATTTTTTTTTGTAGGTTGTGCATCGGATCTTCACGAACACATCTTATGACGATGCCATGAGCGCAGCCCTCAACGCTTCCCATGAGGATGGGGAAAAGGCTGGTTTCCTGCTTGGTCTGGGGTTTGTTGAGAAGGGCATCCCGCCTTCCAACTTCCCTCTTTATGACGTGGACACTGAAGCTGCTTACGACCAAGCAGTGAAGCAGTATGCTGCCTTCCCGCATCCGGTGGTGGAGAAGGTGAACGAAATTGCTGTTGATGATGATGGGCTAACTATTCTCAAGGCTTTCCTTGAACCGCCACAGCCAACTGATGGTGCGGGTTCAAGTGGGTTTGGAGGGAGTGGTCCTAAAGTTTGAACCTTGAGATCCCTTCCCACCGTTAGGATAAATTTATATTTCTGTAGGCGGGTAGATACCTGGCCATTCTTGTAATGTTTGAATTTTTTATGAAATATAAATGTTTGTGCGGGTAGGACCGTCACTTTCACTTAATGACTTGCTTTATAAACGTTATATGACTTGCTCATGCATATTATAGTTTAATTTGGCACTTGTTTTGCCTCATAAACAATATATGATTCGCTCATGCATACTTTAGTTTAACTTAGCAATTTTCCAAGTGTTTTGAATAAGTTAACCTTTCGACGCGTGGTTGTCAATAGGTTAGTGTTCAGCTTCCTCTATCATGATTGCGCGGGTAGGACCGTCACTTTCATTTAGTGGGATGGCCAAACTTCACCTATAACTGACCTGCGTGAAGGTTTTCCTCATCTTTTTAGAAATTTTCTAAGTGTTTTGAATAAGTTAACCTTTCGATGCGTGGTTGTCAATAGGTTAATGTTCAGTTTCCTCTATCATGATTGTGCGGGTAGGACCGTCACTTTCATTTAGTGGGATGACCAAACATCACCTATAACTGACATGCGTGAAGGTTTCTCATCTTTTCCTTAGAAATTTTACCGTTTTTTGTGTTTATGCGGGTTTTGCCGCCTTCCACACGCAACGACTTACTTCTTTCCATATTTATGCGGTGAATACCGGCATATCAGTCTGGAAAGTTCATAAGTATAAATGTAAGACCATCAGCGTCAATGTGATTTGGAGAATCATTTCCATTAGAAGTGGCTCTAGGCCTTTTCTTTACAAGTTTGGAATTGATCTACATGCAGCCTGTGTAATTGAGCTCCCTTCCATGTTCCTGGGATGGGGGTGTCATCGAGCCTTTCGAGCCGATATGCACCTGGTTCGGAATCTCGTTGATTACGCAGTATGTAGTCTCCAACATTTAGGCTGCAGTTTCATCCGTGTTTTCCCCAACTGGGGTTCTACACGCATTAGCCTGCTTAGCGTCCATTACACCACGAGGTGAGTGAGTTTCCCATTTCTGACGAATGCTTCGACGACGTCCTTCAAGGCTACGCATTCCTCCGTGGTGTGGCCTTTTGTCCTGTGGAAGTCACAGGATTTGCTTTGATCAGCGTTTGGACACTGTCGGATTATTGGAGCCTCTGGCCATGGGAGCCTCTCGGTGGCAAATATCTCGGTGACGCTTTTGGTGAGTGGCGTCCATCTGGAGTTCCGGTTCGACGACTGCATGTTATCCTTTCCGCCTAACCGAGGGTGCGAGCCGGATGAGGTGCCAAAGTTTACCCTTGACTGCCAAATACCAAGCTTCCTCTTTTTGTTTTGTCGGGCGGTAAGGACATTGTTTTCTCTTGTTTTTTGAGTGTAGAGGTTTGTACTCTAGGGAAGATCTCTACCCAGTTGCTTTTCCGTTTCCGCGAAGCATTTAGCTGCTGTCATGATGGCATTCCACGTGGATGGCATGCCATCTTTACTCGTTAAGGTGCGGATGAGCTCTGGGTCTTCCGCGCCCTGGATGAAAGCAGCGCGGACAAGATCTTCGCTAATAGTGCCCAGACTTAGCTTCTTTGAATTGAAGCGCCTGATGAAGTCTAGTAAAGACTCATCTTCCTCTCGGATGCAGTTGAGGATCGTCCATTGCTCTTCGGTATACTTTCTTTGTTGACTGAAGTGTTGGCTGAACTTTTGCTGGAAGTCTGCCCAATCGTAGATGTGGTGGACCGGTAGACGGTCGAACCACGCTCTGGCTGCCCCAACAAGCGTCATTTGGAACATGTAACACCACGTGGGTTCCGTCCAATTGCTGACGGTTGCCCCCGCTATGAATCTGTTCAAATGATAGTCTGGGTCAGATATACCATCATATGTGCCTATGTTGGACATTTGTTTGGCACTTTTCGGGGCAATTGCTTCCGCAATGTCCCTTGCAAATTTGGACGTTCCCGCATTTGCAAGAGTTGGTCTGAAGGTTTTAGAGAAGTCACGCGGGTTTCCACCCGCGTTTTTTGGTTTAAAGGTTTCTCCAAAATTTCTTCTGTGGAAATCTGCTTCTTTACGCTTCCCTTTCGCCCTATGGCGCGGGTTTGCGTCACTGTCAGATTCTTCCCAATCTTTATCATACTCGCACTCATTACTCATGTTGAGCTTTTGTCGAGTGCTTCCGAATTCGTCAGCCTGTTGGAGTGAACGTAAGCGTTCATCCAACTCAGCTTGGAATTCCTTCTGACGTGCTTCCGCCCACGCTTTAACTTGATCAAGTGTTTGGCGGGGGAGCCTCGTCGGTTGTCTCTCCAACTGGGTATCGGTGAATCCCAGGGGAGGATTATTTACCGCACTTGCCCCGGCTTGGGTAACCGGGGTAGTGTTCGTAAAAATTGTGTACTTGCCGGTGTTCCCCCCAGTAGCTGGGGTTGTGGTTACCGGAGTTTCTTGGTCACTCGTTGGCCTTGGCATCGGAGTAACCTTAACCATCTTTCCAGAGGTTTGGAAAAAACTGAGAAAATTAGTTCTAGCTTTTATGCACGGATGGCGCCAATGAAGAAACACTAAGTGACCCTGGCAGATTACGGATAATCTTAGGGTCAAGTAGATGTTTCCCACGAGGGTTAGGTCCGGCAAAGATGGTTATTCTTCTGATGACCTGCAAAACAGACACCGTGAGCTCGTCACTGAGAAGGGGGGGTACCTCCTTGTGACCACCCTCCGGCGTGAGAATCAGACTAGATTGCTCTGAATATAAGTGTATATTAAGAGAAATAGCTAGATAATATCAGATGACATATGATGGTATAAGATGTGATGATAATACCGTTCCAAGGTGTTGGAGTATTTATAGCCGAAGGTAGGTTTCCAAGCAGGTACAGCCAGCTGTATAATATTCCTTTTCTACCAACTGTGGGCTACGCACGTGCCATGCTGGTGGTTGGTGGGTAGGCAGCGGCTGATAGTGACATGGCCGGCTGTGTACTATTCCTTTTCCACCAACTGCAGGCTATGTACGTGCCACGATGAGGGTTGGTGAGTAGGCAGCGGCTGATAGTGACATTTTGTACTAGAGCGTGCTCCGCCTCGTACTGTTGTCAGTGAGCTGTCGCCCTGTGATTGGTTCATGGGCTGCTTTGGTCAGATCTTGTCTATTTTGTCCATACCTTGGCAGGTATAGTACAAAAGATCCTCCAGAAGCGTACGGACTGGCTCATTTGGGCGGGAGTATTCCCGCCTTGCTCATTCCTTCTTCAGGTGACATTACTGAATTATTGAGAGTTAGTGCCTTGTGCGTGTAGCCTTACTATTAGTGCGGGTAGCCTTCCCTGATGGCTTGTATCCGCAGCTGCGGGAACAGGCGGGGTACTTCACCATTGGGAGGCTTTTCCTGCGGGAACAGCTGGCGTACTGCGCGTAAGGTCTTCATCTCTCTGAGCATGGTGGATCCTGCGGAGCCAGTTGGTCTTTGCGCAGACGTCCCTCTTCGAGGTAAGTCTTGCGTGTCCAACTGGGCTCTGCTGGGACCTACCTCTTCAATGGGCTAAATATTGTTACAAACAAATCTTTTGGATTAAGGGACCATAACTTATTATTTTTTCTCGTTTTTTTTCGAAAGTGTTATGTTTAAAGAACTAACTGACCGAAGAAAAAGGTAGCATAATGTCATAAGATGTAAAACCTTATGGGATTTCCCGGCCTAGAACTCATAGTATGGGACTATGGGCCGTCACGTCAATATACAAGACAAGCCCCATAAGTTGCTCTGGCTAATGACACAAGTCCAAAGTAAAAGGGGCGTTGGGTACTACACGACGATTTAGGGGTGGGTAATAGCTAAACTGTTAATTAAACCAGAACAAAAATATTTGAAACCGAACCAAAATTAATCGATGACCAAATTAACCAAAAAGCGGTTATTGGTTTATTTTTTACCCTTGGTTAACCGAAATTAACCGAACCGAACCTTTAATATTTTTATATTTTCTAGATTTTATACCATCATTTCATGTATTCAATGTTTTTTACCACAATTTCTTGTATTTATACATCCATTTTATGTACTTATATTTATATTTCATGTATTTAAATCTATATTTTTTATATCTAAGCATCCATTTCATGTATTTCTAAGTAAACTTTAAGCCCACATTTGATTTTGGCTATTAATCAAACCAAAAATCAAAAATTACCAAATAAACCGAACCTGTTAACCAAAAACCGATTGCTAAATTGGTGAGGCTAATAACCGAACCAACCCGAAGTGCGCACACCCCTATTACTGTATTACATTGGTGTAAAACTCAGATAATCCAAGTATACCATTAAATTATGTGGAATAGAGTTATAATTGCTATGAAAATCATTATTTTTATATCATATATCATAGTATTTAGTTGTAAGTTAAATAAGAACCAAAAAAATAATAATAAAATGAAGAGTATGTTCAAACCGAAAATTAGAGAAACCAAAGTTGTTAAAAACTCTTATTTAACAATTCTGTATTTAGAATGGGGTGGGGTTAACATCGAGTTTAGAAAGATCAAAGACATGTTATAAGCTTCTTTAACCAAAACAGGACTCCTAACTAGAAACTAAACTAGGAGACCAAAACATACAAAGGAAGAAAAAAAATTGTAAGGAAAACATGAACAAACCGGAAAATTAACGAAATGATTGCACATCCTTATAAAAGAAATGTTAGTTATTGCATCTTTGCCGAAATTACACTTCAAAAATCTTCCACATTTTTTAAACAATGATTTTAAACATCTAAGGTTATGGGTATACTCTAAGCCATCTTAATTTCACATAAGCTCTGCATCACTTATTTTTCTCTTTTTCACTTCATCTCATCCAGAGAAAATGGTTTAATCCATTTAACTCAATCTCACTCCTATTATTTTTTAACAAATCAATTAGTAATTAATACATATTATTCCTTTTAACTTGTGAAAAGCATAATCCATGAGTCTTTTTAACAAACTTGAAGAAGCATGGATCTAATCAACAAGGGATCGGATCTATGTTTCCACCAAGTGTGAACTACTACACGAACCAACAAGTCAGATGTAATCAGATCTCAGCCAGATTCCTGCAAAACAGACACCGTGAGACTCGCTATGGGAAGGACAGGGGGGGGGGGGGGTCTTCTCGTAACCACCCTTCGGCATGAGAGTAAGTACTATACTGTGATCGAAGAAAGTACGAAGTACAAGTGATTGATGTAATATGTGAAGAGTGAATGAGTACCTCATGGTGGAGATAAAGGTATTTATAGCCGGGGTGAGGGAAGGTGATTGGCGGAGTTATCACTGTCTAGAATATTTCTCTCTCCCTGAATGGATACGTATCGCGCCTTGATAGGATGTGACAGCCTGACCACGTTCGAAAGGCTAGATGACACCCCCATCCCAAGAACATGGAAGGGAGCTCAATTACACAGGCTGCATGTAGATCAATTCCAAACTTGTAAAAAAAATGCCTAGAGCCACTTCTAATGGAAATGATTCTCCAAATCACATTGACGTTGATGGTCTTACATTTATACTTATGAACTTTCCAGACTGATATGCCGGTATTCACCGCATAAATATGGAAAGAAGTAAGTCGTTGCGTGTGGAAGGCGGCAAAACCCGCATAAACACAAAAAACGGTAAAAATTTCTAAGGAAAAGATGAGGAAAACCTTCACGCAGGTCAGTTATAGGTGAAGTTTGGTCATCCCACTAAATGAAAGTGACGGTCCTACCCGCACAATCATGATAGAGGAAACTGAACATTAACCTATTGACAACCACGCGTCGAAAGGTTAACTTATTCAAAACACTTAGAAAATTTCTAAAAAGATGAGGAAAACCTTCACGCAGGTCAGTTATAGGTGAAGTTTGGCCATCCCACTAAATGAAAGTGACGGTCCTACCCGTGCAATCATGATAGAGGAAGCTGAACACTAACCTATTGACAACCACGCGTCGAAAGGTTAACTTATTCAAAACTACTCAAGAAATTGCTAAGTTAAACTAAAATATGCGTGAAACAAAGATTCAAAAATAAGAGGGAATATACCCCCTTACCTTGGTAACCAAGAAACCGTAAGACAAGTGTGGGTACAGTGTCAAGGCGAAACCCTTCACATACTTAGCACCTGCAGGGAATTGAAGCCAAGAATACCTTGGAAATCAAGAAACTATAAGACGAGTGCGGGTACAGTGTCAAGGCGAAACCCTTCACATATTTAGCACTTGCAGGGAATTGGAACCAAGAAGGATCTTCTGGGCCATGCTTGTGGAAAGGGAAATAACATCCCCGCATAGCGGGAACGTTGAGAACTAGATTGTTTGAAGCTCCAAGATGGAATTGGTTGTTTAACATAATTGATCACTATGTTTAAAACTACCAAAACCTCGTGGAGAATCTACACAAGTGAAACTCAACGCTCCTGACTTGCGAGGAGGTTACACACCTACCCGCATCATACCCAAAGATCAAGCAGAAAAGTCGGGAATTTCTGCACGTGACATTAGGAAAACCGCGGGAAGAATCCCCACGGAAAACCTTAAAACTAAAAACCCTTTTCAAAACCCTTTGCTTAAGTCCAAAAGTTCACCTCACTTATTAACAATTCATGAGAAGAACAATGGACTGGGGGGACTTGAAGAGGTAGGTCCCAGCAGAGCTCAGTTGGACCCGCAAGACTCACCTTGAAGAGGGACGTCTGCGCAAAGACCAACTGGATCCGCAGGACCCGCCATGCTCAGAGAGATGAAGACCTTACGCGCAGTACGCCAGCTGTTCCCGCAGGAAAAGCCTCCCAATGGTGAAGTACCCCGCCTGTTCCCGCAGCTGCGGATACAAGCCATCAGGGAAGGCTACCCGCACTAATAGTAAGGCTACACGCACAAGGCACTAACTCTCAATAATTCAGTAATGTCACCTGAAGAAGGAATGAGCAAGGCGGGAATACTCCCGCCCAAATGAGCCAGTCCGTACGCTTCTGGAGGATCTTTTGTACTATACCTGCCAAGGTATGGACAAAATAGACAAGATCTGACCAAAGCAGCCCTTGAACCAATCACAGGGCGACAGCTCACTGACAACAGTACGAGGAGGAGCACGCTCTAGTACAAAATGTCACTATCAGCCGCTGCCTACTCACCAACCCTCATCGTGGCACGTACATAGCCTGCAGTTGGTGGAAAAGGAATAGTACACAGCCGGCCATGTCACTATCAGCCGCTGCCTACCCACCAACCACCAGCATGGCACGTGCGTAGCCCACAGTTGGTAGAAAAGGAATATTATACAGCTGGCTGTACCTGCTTGGAAACCTACCTTCGGCTATAAATACTCCAACACCTTGGAACGGTATTATCATCACATCTTATACCATCATATGTCATCTGATATTATCTAGCTATTTCTCTTAATATACACTTATATTCAGAGCAATCTAGTCTGATTCTCACGCCGGAGGGTGGTCACAAGGAGGTACCCCCCCCTTCTCAGTGACGAGCTCACGGTGTCTGTTTTGCAGGTCATCAGAAGAATAACCATATTTGCCGGACCTAACCCTCGTGGGAAACATCTACTTGACCCTAAGATTATCCGTAATCTGCCAGGGTCACTTAGTGTTTCTTTACCATGAGAGACATCTTAGTAGTTATGTGACGTGCCTTACAAACGAAAGATTGAGGATTCAAATCCTTATCCTAGAAAATCCAGAAATTGCTATTAGAAAAATTAAATTAAAAATAAATATTATTTAAATTCATTAAAACACGACAATAAATGGGACGATACGTAGCATTTGCTTTACTAACATATTTAGTAGAAGATATATATGGGAGACTGGGAGGTGCCTACCTGCCCTCCAAAACTGATTACTTGCATGCAAGTATGCGACTACCTCTTTACATAAATTATTTAATTTTGTGAAATTGAAAACTTAAACCGGCGTATTTTTTATTTTAGGTTTTGGGTATTAAGGCTATGGAACTTATATTCATTAAAATATCTTAATTATATATATATAGGGGATGAATCATGCGAGAAGTCAAGTTAAAATGAAAAGTGCGAGAAATCAATCTGGACCATTGATTATCTGTAATCAATGGATTAGAAAAGTTATGGCAAACTTGTAATTATTAAGATATTAATCTACCAATATTTTAATGAATAAGGGTAGTTTAGTATTTGTTTTGTAGACTTTTCAAAGCGAAACTTAAGCAATTAATAGCATTTATTTATTATCATTACTAACTAATTAGAAGTTACATATGAATTTTTTAATTGTTTTTTTAATTGATGATATTAATCAAACTAATGTTAAACAAATATAACTTTAATCAAATACTATAATATCTTCAATGATATTTCTTCAAATGCATTAACTATCATATAATGCCTACACAAATTTAATTATGTATAGCATACACATGTATATTCATGTATAATGTATGTGGAATCACGAATGTGTGTATGTGAAAATTTTAAAATTGTAAGCTATTAACATGATTTGTTATTTATTATATGTAAAAAAAATTTTTAAAAAATATTTTGTCCCGGAGCAGGGCTTATATATGTACTATTTAGGTGGTATCACGAATGTGTATGCGAAAATTTTACAAGTACAAGTTATTATAATTATTCGTTATTTATTATATATAGTATATGCAATAAAAAAAAATATTTTGTTTTGTGTAGGTTTATTTATGTATTGTGTAGGTTCATATATGTACTGTGTATATGGCATTTCGAATTGTGTATGTTTATTTTTTTATTGTGTGTAGGCTCATTTATGTACAGTGTAGGTTCGCATATGTATCTAGTATTTCGAATTGTGTATGTGTAATTTTTCTCGTGCGTAGATTCATTTATGTACCGTAACGTCTTCGTTTCGATAATATATAAATAACGCATTTTGAGTTTAATTTAGTTATCGTGTCGCGTGACGTTGAATTAAATTAATTAAATATTTTAATAGAAGAGAGAAGATTATTATAGCTATGAACCTAAACATATTTTCCAGTCTAAAAGACTTGAGCTTTGCCTATTTAAACCCTAATCTCATCCTTCATCATTTTATCATCATTCCCCAATCATCACCCACACACCCATACACACACAAACAAACATCCTGTACCAAAGATTTCAAATCCAAGTTTACTCCATCCTAGGTCTAGCTCAATCAAATCCAAAAGATAAACATTATATTCATTCTTTCGTTTTCTCGTTAAGAATAGTAACGAGTAAACTGAGCCCAACCAAAACGAACCGGGCTAAGCAAGTTTCAAACAGATCTAACAACAATGATAACAAACAACAATAGCATGAGTTTTGGCCAAAAACACAAATTAATAATAGTAATCTGTCGTAAACGGGGTTAGAAGAAACCCGAGTTACAAACTGTTCGGCCAGGCCATGGGGACTCGAACCAAAGAACCAGAACCTGGTTCCAAACCCCCCGGACCTGAACCCAAGCGGAACGGCGAACCAGATCTAAAAACCGCCAAACCCTTCATGCGAATAGTGGGATTCGCATCCCGTGCGAACTCGTAATTTCGCATCCCGTGCGAAATCGTAATTTCACATCCCGTGCAAACCCTTATGCGAAATGTTCAGATTCGCATCCCTTGCGAATTCTTCTCGTGCGAATCTCCTCCCCATGCGAATCGTTTCTTCTTTATGAGTGTCATGGTGGCTGGGAATGGCAGGGATGTGGCGGTGAGGCGCGTAGCCGGAGAAAGGGGCCGGCGACTGTGAGAGGGGTGAAGGAAGGAAGATGCGGCGGTGGCCGTGGCCGGAAGACCCGGAGTGGTGGCGGCGGCGCGGTGGAAGTGAGTAAGCAAGGAGGGAGGTGAAGGATCTGAAAGAGGGGGAGGGGTGGGTATGGGAGTTACGGTTAGGGGGAGGGACTTGGGTGGGTACTTATAATAATAATAATAAGTTAATAATAATAATAAAATAATAATAATAATAATAATAATAATAATAATAAAAGTGTTGCAAGGGTGCGAAGACATGGACAAAACCCAAACCCGAAACTCGATTCGTTTAGAACCTGAGACCTGACTCGTTAGGAAAGTTTAAGCATATGAATCGACGCGAACCCAAATGGTTAAGAATACTTAAGTAATATGAGTTCGTTAATATAAATAGCTAACTTATAAAAAGTATGAACGAGAACGTAACCGAGCATGAATCAAATATAAACCCAACGCGAACCCGAACACGTTTAAAGAAATGTTAACTCTTAGACGTGTAGAGAAGGTAAACTAATAATAAAGAAGGAAGTATAATAATAATAATATATATTTATATATATATGATAATAGTAAAGATCCTCAAGGAAGCAAACTAACGAAGTCGGTTCGTTAATAAAATAAAGTTAAGTATAATAAACTAATATGATCGGTTTATGAAGGTTACATGTCGGCTCAGTTAGCTTAAAGAGTTAACCCCATTAACTCAAGAAAATAAATAGTGAACAAAAATAGAGATTAATGTGTATACGTTATTAACAGTTAGTCGAGCACAGTTGAAGGTATGCATTACGATTATCTCAGAAAGGGATCGCCTACAGGTGAGTTCTAGCCCCCTTTTCCTTTAAACGTTTTTGGGGCTATATGCATACTCCTATGTGAAATAATAGATATATGTGACTTTAGTTAATGACATATATCTTGTAAGAACGTGTTTATATATATATGAATGTTTGAATGATAGTTAGAATAGAAAGAGTTAAGGAATATATCCTACTAATGCTTGTATAGAATGTTTAGAATGTTATATGAATATCAATGAGTATGAATGCTATGTATGGAAGAATGTGTATATGTTCATGCGTAGAGCCTTCGGCCCTCATGCATGCACGATAAGTTAGGATGACAAATCCCTCTAACTTTAGAAAGCGGATAGGAGGCTCGGTTAGGAGCAAGGAAGGCTCGGTTATGAGCACGGATAGGAGGCTCGGTTATGATCAAGTGTATATGAATATAATTAGGAAATGATTGGCAAGCAAACATAGAGAAATGTAAATGTAAGCGTTATGCTATTTATAAATGTATGAAAGATGTGATTTTCTTATAAATCGTATGTTGTGAAAAGTAAAGAACGTTAGAACTCACTCAGCGTATAGCTGACTTTTAGTATGCATGCAGGTATTGTGATGACGTGGCAAGCTTGAGGCACGTACGAGGCTATCCATGTTGAAGATTAGTTAGAGAAAGAAGTTATTTATGTAAAAGTTTTTAGTTTCCGCTGCAAACTGTTTATGCTTCCGCTGTATCAAACTGAGTTTATGAGTAAATCCAACACCGAATGTAAGGCTACCGGGCTCGGGGCCTTACAAGTACTATGTAGGTTCATTATTGTGTAGACTCATATATGTACTCTGTAGGTGGTATTTCAAATGGTGTATGTGTAATTTTTATCGTGTGTAGATTAATTTATGTATCGTGTAGGTTCATAAACGTACTATGTAGGTGGTATTTCGAATTTTGTATGTGTTATTTTGTTCATGTGTATACTCATTCATGTAGTGTGTAAATATATCGGTGCTATTGAATTTAAGAACCACTATCTGGATAAAGGTATGAATATCAAATTACGAGAATAAAAAAAATAATATTGATAAACAACAATATTGAATATGATAAAATAAAAAAACAAGAATTATTTGTAACTTTTCTATACATTATGACCTACCAAATATGAAAAAATGTTAATTTTACTATAACACGCTTGTCATTAAATAAATAATAAAATAAAAAAAAATGTGATTTGTTGGGTAAATGGTTATAAATAAATCATGACATAACTGTAAATAATTGGCATTTGAGGAGTAAATTTTACGGGGTTAAGGGCATAATCGTAAAAGCAGTTTTGCTATGAAAAAAGAATCCCGATTATTACTCCTCCGACCCATATCCACGTTTTCTTATAGCCCCAATTCATCAATTGTTAATTATTACATTTATTATTCTTCTTATTAATAATCCTACAAAACAACATGAAAGCAACATCCCCAACTGACGATTACATAGATGTGTATATTAAAATAATAAAATTTACATATGTGCATGTTTACAAAATTTACATATATATAAAAAAAGAAAAAATTGAATTTCAAACATGAAAATTACATGTGTTGATAGCATGTAAAGTGTTTTGGTAGGTTGATTTTGAACCATTGAATGGCTAAATCTGGAAAAAGTATTTACATGTTGACGATGATAATATTACATAGGACATGCGTTTGATTTGTTTAAGTTTAGATAATTTACATACGAATACAATTTGCATATCGGTGAAGATCTCGTGTAAATTAATTTTTTATTTGATTTTGATTATTTTATGAATAAGCGTGTGTTTTTGAAACGAAGAACTTGACCAAAATATGTTTTATGACTTTATTTACATATGAGCAAATTTACGTAAATGAAGTTTTTATTCATAATTTTTGTGAATGATATTGAGTTAACGATGTGGTTTAAGTTTACATATGAGTAAACCTTAGATGTTGGCTATGATATTGTGTAAAAGCGTTGGGTTTTATGTTTCCATTTCACATAAATTTTATGTAAAACTTTTCAAATATTAATAAATTTACACATAGCATCTTTTGTGCCTTAAATAATAATAATTATAGCAGTTCTATTTTTCAAATGACATATCAGAAGCCGGTTGAAAAACGCTGCGATTTAGAGGATAAGAATGATCATTTTTTTTCTCTCATAACATTGTATCATTTGAGTCATGATAAGAATGATCACCAATTTAATTTAGTTCGATAATTGTAAATAACCTGTGAATTCTATTGAGGAAATAAAAGGATTAAGTTTGAATGGAATCTTGACTGAGATTTTTATGGGGATCTTATTTTATGGTTATTTATAAAAAAAGGACTATAGTACCCTTATGTTTCATAAAAAAATAGAAGCTTAATAAATAAATCTTATTGGTTGAAATGAGTTCTTAGAGTTCCTAATGAAAAGAGTAGTTCTCTGTTGATACCAACCCTCTTTATATATATATAGGTGAGATTTCAAATGAGAACCCCTTTGAGTTTACTCGAAAGAACTCAGTGTAATGATTTTTTTTTTGAATTTTTTTTACACATGCGTAATATATGTAAGTCACATTACACGTAAAAAATTACATAATTTTTTACGCACTGAGCCGACTTTTTACACATGTGTAACGGACGTAAAAGTTAGTGTAACCACTTACATCTTTATTTTCTCTCCTACTTTGACTTTTTTGCCAGATTTAATCTCAACCACATATTCCAATCCACCTAATTAAATGTGTGGTCTGAAATAGAGTTCTTAAGTTCTTAAGACTCGAAATGGTTCTTATTTGAAATCTCTCCTATATATATAATATATATAAGGGAGATTTTAAATATGAACCATTTCAAATCTTAAGAACTAATTATGTGGACTAGATTTACTCACATCATTCACACATTAAAATAAAAAAGGACACTATGTTCTTTTAACATTATTCTCACACTCTCTTTCTCATCTATAATTATATCTTTTAATTTTTAATTTTAGATTATCTCTCTCTTTATTAAATTCTGCATCTATAATATAACTACATTTATTTAATATTTTAAATTTGTTAGTTAATTGTTTGATGCTATATCATTATTTTTTTTTTCACGTTTTTTGTATTTCTTTTTTAAAAACTAATTGATTGCCAAAATTTAATTTATCCCTTTATTGTTTGATTGCACGAAAAAAAAATTTAATTAATTTCTCATGTGCTTCATATTTAGAAAAAAAGTTGGTGAAAATTTAAATAACTTAATGTTACTAATTTTTTTTGTTCCTTTTGTACCTCTAATTATAAGTATATTTATAATACCATATTTTTTTTTTCATTCAATCGTTTAAATCAAATATCAAATACCACTTTTTTTCGTTAAAAAAATATATTACGTATTTGCTACTAGCTGATATACGTTCATTTTCTTAAAAATAATAAATAAATTAAATATAACAGTTTTTTTAATTTGTGTAATTTGACTAATTTATAGTTTCAAATATGTGTTTTTTTTTGTGTAGCATATGTAATTGGTAATTTATGTAATATGTGTACTCAATGTAACTTGCATAATTTGTAATAAATTTAATTTATGTATTTGTGTAATGTATGTAATTTGTAAAATTTGTGTAATTTGGGTAATTTGAGTAATTTGTGTTGTATTTTATATGTAATTAATAATTTTGTGTATTCCGTGTTCGGGTAATTAATATAATTTGGGAAATATGTGTAATTGATGTAGATGTAATTTGGGTAATTTACTTAATTTGTTTATTGTGTAATAATTTGGATAATATTTGTACTTAGGGCAATTTCTGTAATTTGTGTAATTTGGGTCATTTATGTATTTTATGTAATTTTGGTATGTAAGATCGTCTAGAATCTTTTTTGAAACGGTTTCAAAAAGAAAAAGAAGTGTTAGCGAACAAGGTGCTGATTTGAAATGATAATGAAGGAGTTTTTAGGTATTTTTTTGTTTGTTAAGAGTTTTTAGGTAATTTATTTTAATATTATTTTTTTTCATTTATAAATTTGGTTTTATTTTTTATTAAATAAAAAATTTGATTACACTTAAAATATCTTGGAAATGAAGATGTTGATCATAGGTGTTGGAATTTGGAAATGAAGATATGGTTACACTTAAAAAATAATTTTGAATGTTGATTTGTGTTCATAGGTGTTGGAATTTTTTTTTGTTTGAAGACGGCGATCTTGATTCATTTCAATAAAGAACTAATCTGCTTTCAAAATTTTTTCACTTTTAATAATTTGTTTTAGAATTTTTGTTCAAAGAATTACATTTGTTTATTTGATATGATAATGCACTTCGAGTTCAATTTTTATAGTATTACATATATGTAATCAGGTATTATTAATATGAACTTTACACATTATAATCGAAAAAAGTGTGTTTTTTTTAAATCGGATTTTTATAAAAATATGTAAAATTGATTTTTATTTATAAAGATCAAACATTGTTTTATTTTTCTTATTTGAAATTCAAAAAGAACATAATTAGTTTGATATTATTAGAGGTGATAGTATTTTACCTAAATACCCATTCCTAATTTAATAATGTTGTTTCTCTCTCATTTCTTATATTTTTTATAGTGGTTTAATTACAACCATAAAATACCAAAATTGAAATGAAATGTGTTGTTAAAATGTGGTTCTTAAAGTTCTTAAAACTAAATAAGGTTCTTAAAATATCCTTCTCATATATATATAGCTAAAATGTGGTTTTTAAAGTTCTTAAAACTAAATAAGGTTCTTAAAATATCCTTCTCATATATATATGGCTAAAATGTGGTTCTTAAAGTTCTTAAAACTAAATAAGGTTCTTAAAATATCCTTCTCATATCTATATATATATATATATATATATATGAAGTTCGTTCATACCGAGTAAATTACTATTTATTTATTTTTAAGCTTTTTTTGTGTAATTTCGCTGAAATTCCTTGAAATTTCAGATTGATCTGTTTATTGTTTCTAATAGTTAGTGATTTATGATGAAACGATAAATGTGATGTGGTACTAGTTTCATCGAGTTCAATCCATCCATCTGGAAGTTAAGGTCGGGTTTGTATGTTTAATATAACGCTGAATTGACTAATACATGTTCGATTATGATTTTATGGTTATTATATGTGTTGAAATTGGGGCAATTTGCAGTACAAAGAAGTGCTGGGAAAGGGAGCTTTCAATTGAGGCTCAAAGCCATATCAGCTGCACATGGTTGCAAAAGTATTTGACTTTTAATCTTGAGTTCTTGACCACTTATATATTTAATTGGAATGCAGGGTTTCATAATGAGATTATAAAATCTCATCACTAGGTTTTAAAAATGTATGATTTAAGCATACAAGTGGTAATAAACAGGCATCGGATTAAGTAAGTCTTTCGACCCGTTAGTTACTATAACTGCACAAATAGTGTTTGATTTATGCATTCTAATGATCGATACTTTGTAAGCAAAAGGAATTAAGAACTTACCAAGATAGACACTAATCAGTTGAGGATGTCTTGGTTATGCAGCATCACTTTGTATTTTAATGAGGCTGCCATGGTTTGGAACTGTGAATTGAATGAGAAGGTATGCAACACAGTCATAGTTCTTACATGCTAAATTCCCTAGATAAGTTTTGATGTTAAATATTGTAATAATGTGTTACACCTTTATCCAGAGATTAGCTTTGGGTGAAACTGGTTCGGTTTGGATTCGTCAGGTTGTAACAGGTTTGAGAAAAACTAGTTATATAATACGATGTTTTGGTCAGATTCATCTGGATTTACAAACCAGTTTATAATCCGATCCGTTGTTCCCAATCTGGTTTTGAGTTCTTCGACTTGATCCGTAGTGATTTTAAAACCAATCCGGTGTGGCCCAAAACTGGTTTCTGGCTCTGCATCACTAACTCGAAGCCTATGTCCATGATTTAGAAACCTTTTAGTGCTATATAAGGTAGCAAGCTTAATAAATCTAAAGCCCACTTCTTTAAGTTTAAATCAGTATGGCCCATATGTTGATTTAGTCATTTAGGGACAATTTAGCTTCAGGGATTATTTTGGAGCTGTTTGTTGACCAATTTAGGGATCATTATAGACTGTTTCTCAGAACAATTTATGGAATCTTTTTTAGACTGATCATAAGTTATATTGAGAATTAGTTTATGGACTATGACTATATTATAATTTTCCATTGATTCAAATGAAATACAATTATGGAACTTAAAAATTGTAGCCCTTTCTTAATTCATTGAACTATTTGGGCCCATTTCTCTTACACGGCCCATCTTAAATTCTCTTAATGGGTTGGATTTTTTCCATTGGCGCATATGTAAATAGTTTTCTAAATCCCATGATAATCTTCATTTTACATGTCCAAAAAAATAAAAAAGTAATAGTTTTAAGACAAGCATATTCCTAACTGCAACTCTAACTAATAATACGTTAAAAACGAGCAAATAATCTGGTTGGAATGACCGAACTAGCGGCATAAACTACTAGCGGTTTAAAGCAAGACAATACCTTAATTTTTACCCTTTTTTGCTTTGGCCTGGCCTGAAACTGGATTAGATTGACCAGAACCAAACCCCTGCATTCATTACATGACAAGTAAATTATACATAGAATGGAAATGCACAGAAGTAGAACAAAAGAAAACAAAACAAAGAAAATTTAACTAAATCCATGATATATTAATATATCATATAATCTACCTATTCTAATAAAGTAAAATAATTGTGTACACTTGTCATCTTTTGGTTAATTCTCATAATTTTTTTCCCCTCCAAAACTATTATCTCAATTTACCCTAATATATGTAATAGATCAATAATTATTTACTTTCCTTTTATACTCTATCTATATTATTATATCTGGGTTAGGTTATAATAGGAAGTATACTTTTTGTAAGAAGGATAAGAAGTAATCTTGTCTATTGATTTTGAATATGGAGGGTTGAGATTAGTTTAGGGGGAAATCAAGTGTGAACACAAGGTAAAAAGCATAAAAGGAATAATACATTTGTTGACTTTCTCTCTCCACATGCAAGGCACATGCCAAATTCCCCTATCATTTTAAAACGTCCATAACTTTTTTTTACGACGTTTTTATTGAAAAACAAATTCACCATAATAACGAGTGTCTTTTTATCTTTTATATGAGTACCATATTGTAATATAAAAATTAAAAAAAAAATAGTCGGTTTTCTACAAATTGTGTTTTACCGAATTGTGTTTTACAAAATTGTGTTATACAATAGTATTTTTCATTGTGTTTTTTCCATTGTGTTATTTACATTGTGTCATACAATTGTGTTTTAATCATCGTGTTTTTTTCTTCATAGTGTATTTTTTCATTGTATTTTTCATAGTGTTTTTTCGGACTTTTCTGGCGAGGTGGTGGCGATGGGTGAAGGTTGTGGTGGCGGAGGGTGGTGGAGTGGTGGTTGTTGTAAGAGATGAGTGAAGATGTAATTGAGTTTTATGTAAGTGGATTTTTGAAATTAATCTAAGTGAGTTTTGAGATTAAAGTAAGTGGGTTCTGATATTAAAGTATTAGACTAAAATACCCTCTTTCCTAGACTTCTTAGGAAAATCAAACTTCTTATTTGAACCTAACCCTATTATATCTATACACTAGATTTTATCCCCCGTATTACGAGGGGTTGTTTTACATTATTCGTTTTATATTTATATATGTATATTTGGATTTTCATTTTATTTATTATAAGAAAGTTAATAATTAATATACTTGAGGTTTGATGATGAAATGGTTTCACAAATAAATTATATGTTATAATCTGGTTTAAAAGCTATCTGGGTTTGGTGATACCCATTACCCGTTTATTTTCTTTATTATAAAATTGTTTCTTAGTTATAAATAATATCTTTTTTTAAAATAAAATAGGATATTAATTTTTAGTATAATTTTATTTTATAGGATTTTCATATCAAATATTTGATGAGATTATTTTTTAATATAATGAGATGTTATAACCCGTTTAAGAGCTATCTGGGTTTGGTGAGACATTTACCCGTGAATTCGGGTCAAATGCGTGAGAAACCTTCATTTACAAATAAAGTAATCTGATGCCTGTGACTCTGTGAGAATGGTTGTTTTATATTTTTCGTTTTTTAATATTTATTTTTTGAATTTTAATTTTCTTTATTGTAAGAAAGTTAATAATATACTTAGGGATTGATGATGAAAGACTTTCATAAATAAATGATATGTTATAACCCGTTTAAAAGCTATCTGGATTTGATGACCCATGACTCTCTTATGTTTTTTACTATAAAATTGTTTATTAATTATAAATAATATATTTTTCTTTTTAAATTGGATATTAAATTTTAGTATATTCCTACTTTGTAGGATTTTCATATCAAATAATTGGTAAGGTTAATTTTTAATTTAATGAGATGTTATAACCCGTTTAAGAGCTATCTGGTTTTTGTAAGACCCATACCCATGAATTTGGGTTAAATCAGTGAGAGACCTTCATTTAAAAATCAAGAAATCTGGTGGCTTCCATAAAAAAGGGAGCGACCACATCGTGACACATAAGATTTTTGGGTTTTCGTTTATATATATTATAGATATACATTTTTATAAAAACAAATATTAACATATTATTTACTATGTATTCCAAAATACTTGGTGAAATCCAAAAATCAACAACAAACCATGTTTATCAAAGATTGAAAAGAATATAATTTCAAATGTTATTATTAATATATTGTACTATGTATAATATAGAAGATTATAAAGAAAAACAAAACTCGAATATGCTTTCGTTTTACAACGTAATTTTTAATCATTAAATTATAAATATACTTAAAAGTCGATCCATTTTTTAAAAATCAATAAATCTATATATTATTATTGTTGTTGTAAATTGTCATATAAATTTATAAATTATAAATCTATGCTTTAAATCTATCCATTTATTTTTCGGTTAATTTAGTAAACTATATATATGTTAAATTATACAGATGGTATATGTGAATCACTTTCAAACATAACAGAGTTTATCATATTTAGTTTCTTAGTTTTTTTTAATCAAAGATTGTTTCGGGTTTTTTGTGGAACATAAATTTGATCTTTATTGGTCAAAAGTTGGTAAATAGATTGTTTGATACAAGTTAACTATTTAGATCAAAATTTGTTACAGGTTAAAATGAGAAATCTATCTTTAAAAGTTTGAGAATGTAAATAGATTTATCATCAAATTTGTTACATGTTCAAAGTGTTGACTTGGAAATGTCAAACGGATGAAAGTTAGAATTTTAAACATGATTCGGGTTTCAAAATTATTTTCTAGGGCATTTTTGGAAATAATCAAAAGGTTCGGGATTTGACAATTTGACTATTTTCCCTCAACTATTAAAATTTAAGAAAGATTGCGAACACTTTCGACATGCCACCCTCAGACCTATCAATGCTTCTAATTTTTATCAAATTTGAAGTATTTGTGTAAGCAGTAACTTTTCTTTCAATGGTGATCAGAAAGTTGTATGGGAAGCATATCATGCAAAACTATGTTCAAATTAAGCAAACTATTCACAAAATAGAATGAGTTAACTTGTTATCTTTTATGTTGTCATTATGACAAAGTCGAGAAGCTCCCTGAAACTTATTAAAATCTTTTTCATGGTATAGCTCAAAAAACATAGTTTTTGAAGAACATCCGTCGTTACAATTTAATGTTCCCCTTTCCTTTGTTGATGGTAAATTGATAAATATATCAATAAAGGTAACACTTATTATATATTTAGGCTGAGTGGTTAGAAATACTATTATATGAGAAGTTTTATTCTCGAAATTGGTTAATAACCAAAATTCTTTTAATTATACATTTATACATATATGACACTGAGAATGAAATTTTCAATAGAAAGAGCGTTACCGGGTACGTTTTTGCACGTACATTTTTTTTATTAAGTTCATTAAAAAAATCATTTTATGATATATATAAAATTAATTTATGTACATATAGCATAAATACAAGCATAGATGCAATACATTTTTTCATATACGTTACAAGCATAGTATAGATGTTTTACTTGTAAGTTTATAATTTAAATCATCCCGTGTGTGACACGGACGCTAAAGCTAGTTGTTTATATAAATAGTCAAAACAGATGCCAATTTTTAATATACAAAGTCACATCACCCTTAAAAAAATCTAGATTAAAGAAATTACAAGAAACATCATTTATGTTTACGTTTTATAACAGATTTCGTCATTTCTACTAACGAGCGTTAAATTTTCCGTAGAGTCCAGTCTTATGCAAAGAATATTAGGGCATTTTTGTCTTTTACAAAACCAAATCGAGAGTTAGATTCGAATGCTACCCACTTGAATTCATAAATCACAATTTGAGTATTCTGATTTTGATTTTTTGTTTTTCAGATTTAAATTATAAACGCCTTTAGATCGCATGCCTAAAGTTGTTTCAGACTTCTGTTTGGTAGCCTTTTAATGATCATTAAGAGACTACTTCTTAATGGTTTATATCCTCTTAATAGCTAAAAGGTAACCTTAAGTTTGAATGGTTAAGAGGTAACCCTTAAGAGTTTTAAGGATAATGTAACCAAAATAGTTTTGTGAGATAGAGTGCTTGAATATTAATGGTGATTGTGAGAGCTAATATAAAGGTAAACACAAAGATTTGTTACGAGGAAAATCCCTTGATCAACAGAGGATCGCTGGCATAAAAACCCCGGGTGGTGACAATTGTCTCCCACCACTATTATTAAAAAAACGTGTTTGGTACAACTCGAGAGCTATAACAGGTGTTATAAAAGTGAAATTGCAGAGAGAAAAACTAAGTTATGCGCATGCCAAAAACTAACTATTCAACTCTGCTATGGCCTCTTTTTATATACAAAGATGACAAAGCTAACAACTAGTCCGAAATTCTTGGTCAACATAGCCCACTCTTCCACTAGCCGTTTAAGCTCAAGCACGCACCTTTTCAACAACTCCACTAGCGAAAGATTAGTGTAGACATGGTCATTAGTTGTTTACCTGCGTAAAAGCATAAAAATATATAGAGAACAACGTTAGTAACCATACTTAGTATTGAGGATCCTTAATCCTATGAGGATCCATGATACACACTGAGGATACGTGATCCATAACATATATCAGGATAATAGATCCACAATACAAAAATTCGGGCCCTAACAGTAGTCTCTTAACCATTCAGATTTAAGGTTACCTTTTAACATTAAGAGGTTATGAACCATTAAGAGGTAGCCTCTTAATGACCATTAAAATGCTACCAAACAGCTGATATAATTTTGAGTTTTAGATTTTATAATTTGCAACTTCCAAAGTTTGATTCTTTGGAAGTTTGCCACATAAGTTTAATTTTCTTAACTTCTACTTCTAGCGGCTTCAGCTTTTGTTCTTTGTTTTGCCACATAAGTTTTATACTTTACCTTCTAGTCCTTCAAAGTTTGGTTCTTTGGAACCACCTATGTTTCACATATTTATTTTTTGGCCCTTTAACTTTGGTAAGTAATTTTTAACTTTCAAATTTTGTCATAAAACCTTTAGATTTTCAAGTCTGGCCACAAAATGTTTCCCGTAACGAATCGAACCAGTGAGCGAGTTCCAACCGTGCCACTGCAGAAACGCGTGGTAGTTTTAAAACTTAATGAATTTAACGTGCTTCGTCGGAACACGCAAATAGAAATACTTGTTATATCTTAACCAACAAATACTCAACATGTCACACATGTATAACTTTTTAGGTCTAATTTCTTAAGTTTTCTAAGAAAACTTTCTTTCACCATAAGACACCTTTTTTCAACCATAATATTTCATCTTTTCACATCATATAGCTTGTCAATAAGAATAACATCAATCGATTAATTACCGTCCTTTTTCTCCTTCTATTAATTCGATTAGTCTCTATTCAGAAAAGAAATCTTCTGCGACCGACGACAACATGGCGACAGTCATCGGAGGCGACGATTTTGGGAAGACATGAATCTGGTCAAACTCGGCATATTTTGCTTCCAACTTTCCAGGGACGATGGATTGTGAACACCTGGCAGTTTATTATTGGCTCGCAAATCTCGTCGGCACGAATTACAATATGTCAGATCCGATGACTTTTGAAGGGATGATTTGGGAATTGTTAAAAAAGTTGGGCTATATCTTTAAATAATATAGGGATTCTCTCTCCTTTAAATGATCATTTTAGGAGTTTTCTCTTTTGTTTTTCTAAAGTGTTGTAGTTTTGAATCCCATAATTGTCAAAAGTTGTGCCATTTAGACTTAGACGTATGAAAAGAAATCGTATGAGTTGTCGTTAAAAAAAACTACAAAGTAATTAAATATAAACTAAAAAAACATTAAACGTATAATTCTAGCCCGATTGAATTACACTTTTATCCTTATGGAGTGTTGGACTCGTGTATTTCATTTCAATAATTCCAGTCAAACTATGTTTTTTTAGTCAAATTGGAAGTTTCTCTTTGAAATTATTTAATAGTCAAGCTACTACGTACATATGTTGTCATGAAAATTGACGCTTCAAAAGAATCAAAAGACTTCTTTTTCTTTCTTTTTTCCCATCAGCCATCAGTCAATTTCCTTTCTAGTTCATTTACAATACATCATTTCCACCCTAATCGTTTAGTGACTATAGTCCCAACCAACATGAAACCCGCTTAAACCCGACATTACAGTGATTCTAACCATTGCCATCATCCGTTTTTCGATCCTCACTCATCCAGAGTGATCAGTTTGACCACACGTATATACAATATATGTCCTAGCCGATAGGCTATTGTTGATCACTTTACGATATATATATATTTTGCTAGCTAGCCTGAAGACGAATGTTGATTTGAGTGAAAGTGATGTAAAGAGAACAATTATTAGGGGGTGTTTGGTACAGAGAATGGAAAAGGAGAGAAAATAGAAATGGAAATGGAATTGTAGAGAAAGAGAATTGGTATGGAGAATGAGAATCATTTCTCTTGTTTGGTACACGAGAAAATAAACAGAGAACTCTACCATACCCAACCCCACCTCCACCCAACCTGACACCACTCACCACCGCAACCCCACCACCACAGTCCCATCACCACCAGCCCCACCACCACAGCCCCACCACCACCAACCCCACCACCACAGCCCCACACCACCAGCACCACCACCACAGCCCTTTCTTCAACCACAGCCCACCACCACCGGCTGCCGCCACCAAATCCCCTTCTTTAACCACAGTACACAAGAAATTAAAAAGATTCAAATTTTTGGAACATAAGATATAGAAAAAGGAGGCTCAGATCTGTCATCACTGCCTCTTTGGAGATTTTGTGGTGGTGGTTGTAGTGGCGATGATGATGATGATGATAATCAGAAGCCACCTGCAACCACCGCCGATTTCCACCACCACTGTCACCCACCTGCGACCACAATCACCCGACCATCTGAAAACCCTAACCTACCACGAACCACCACTTGAAACCCTAATCTCCGTTCACCCGTACCACCTGCAACCTACAACCGGTTACCATCTCTGTGTTCACCACTGCGAACGGCGGAGACGGGGTGGCGGTTGCAGACTTGGAGACGAGGTGGCGGCCGGAGACGGGGTGGTGGCCGGAGACGACGTGGTGGTCGGAGACGAGGTGGTGACATGCTATGAGGAGGCTGCTGAGAAATGGATTTCTCTTTGTTTTAAAGAGAAATGGAATTCTCTAGTTTTAGAGAAATAGAAAGAGAAATAGAAATGAAAAGTGGAAAACAAACAAAAAAAATATTTCTAATTCTATTTCTCCCCAATCAAATCCCTCTACCAAACACCCCCTTACTATATACAATTGAGGATTTTGGTGCCGCTAAGTCTTGATTGGGTTATCTGGTGGCGCATTGGTCCTTGGCATTTGGGGTTTTTTTTCTCTCTTTTAGTTATGGTACCATACAAACAGAACAGAAGATGACCGTACGCTAATTTCGTGTTTTTTTTGTTTGTTTTAGTTTCGGTATGGTAACGAACGTGACGAAAACCAACCGAATTCGCAGACCGAATGCTAATTTTGTGTTTATTTTAATTCCGGTAAGGTAATGAACGTGAAGCGGACCGAATTCGTGTGGACTCACAGTCTCAACGCACGGGACCAACAACGCTCGGGTTTACTAGCGCATGAGTTTACCGACCGACACCAACTCAATGGCCCACCTCGATTTTTATACCCCCTTGTTTTTAATAAATGAATTGTAAGTACGAGTCTAGTAGCTTGTAAAAACATTATCGAAGGAAAAAAAAGTTAATTATTGGTTGTTATACCTGCTCTAGTTGAAAACTTAAGCTAACCCATGATATATATTATTCAAACGTAAGAAGATAACAGAAATATCATTGTCAATCCATCTGTGATAAAAAATTTTTAAAATAAAAACACTTAACAGAATATAGATAAACGAAAATCTTTCTCATGATAAACCATTCTATAGTTGTGACGATAATCATAACGGTTAAGTTATTCTATAAAGGCCAACAAAAATGATAGCTGTGAGAAGTAACAATTGATTGACATGTGTCAAGTGGGGATCAAATGTAAAAGGGTATAAAAGTAATACTACATATTTTCTTTCTTCACATGCAAGTCACATGTCAATTCCCCCATCATTTTAAAACGTCCATAACTTTTTCATGCAATATTTTTTTTTTTAAATTTCACCATAATAACAAGCATTTTTTTATCTTTAATATGAGTATGACTTTGTTATATAAAAAATTAAAAAAAAATTACATCATTGTGTCATTGTGTCTTTCTGTTTGTTATTTGTGTTTTTTTGCTATTGTTTCTTTTCGTCATTGTGTTTTTTCGTCGCTGTGTCTTTCTATTTGTTGTTATGTTTTTCTTTTTTGTCATTGTGTCTCTCAAATCATCATTGTATTTTTTTTAAATGCTAATAATATGGTTGTGTAATAATAATACGTAAATATAATATTAAAATAACAACAAATTATCTAATACATAAAATACAATGATGAATACATATTACACAATTACATGAAATGTAATACATAATGATGAATACATATAACACAATGACTTGAAACGTAAAACACAATGGTGGATACATATAACACAATGACCTAAAATGTAAAACGCAATGGAAACTACATATTACACAATGAAATGAATGTAATACACAATGATAAGTAGAAAGACAAATGATGAGCGCAAAGATACAATGACAAACAAAAAGACACAATGACGTAATCTTTGTTTTAATTGCAATCTTTAATATGAGTATCAACTGATAATACAATGACCAAAATCTATAACACAATGTATAGAAAAACCCAATTAAAAATCATAATGAATAACCGATAACACAATACAAAAAACCCACTAATTTTTTTTATTTTTATATAATACTATGGTACTCATATTAAAGATAAAAAAACGCTTGTTATTATGGTGAAATTTTTTTAAAAAATAATGTTGCATGAAAAATTTATGGACGTTTTAAAATTTTGAGGGAATGACATGTGCCTTGCATTTGGAAAGAGAAAGTAAACAAAAGCGGGTTATTGCCTTTATGTTATTTTCATCAATTTACTTTCTTAAATTAATCTCCACCATTCAAATCTAATATCAATGAATTAGATTCCTTCTAACGCTTTTCATTTTTGTTGTCCTTTGTATTTTAACTTTACCCTAATAATAAATAAGTAGTGTAAAACCGATTAGACGCCATTAAGTATTTCTTAATCCGTTATGTCCCCTTTTGAACTATTCAGCAACATGTAGTTAAAATTATCAATTATTTTGTAAATATCATTGAATTGAATGTAGATGATTAATATTTTGTAATATTTCGTACGAAACAAATCAGATAAATTGATGGCTTAAAAACTTAAGGGATTAATGAGAGAAAGTCAAGATAATGACTTTAGACGAAGGGTTTATCCCACTTAGTAATCCCTATGGATTCCTTGGTTTGGTTTGATGCTGTCTCCTCCAAGAGTAATGGTAATGGGATAAACCAAGTCTTTACATAAAAGTATACTACCTCTCAATGTAACGCAAGTTAACCTTTAAAACCAAATTCACGAATGCACAACTTCTAACCCCTATTCCTAGCGAGTTAACATGCTATTACTACATAGACATAGAAACAGAATTGAAGAAACGTGGATCTACTCACTGGTAGCAGATCTACTTTCCTCGGGTGTGATTATACTATTTCACCGATGGTTCGTCTGGATCAGTGTTCTTCCACCTACAAAATGAACAGCGCCGTTACTTACCCCTCAGAAAGGGACAGAGGGGTCCTCTTTGGGGTAACCCTCCGGCGTGAGAATCAGTATATTTGTGGAGAAGATAATAATGTGTGTCAGAGAATCTCAAGAGTATTGCTTAATTGCTCAATACTCTCTGATTGTGAGACTGTCTGTTTGTCTGTAACTGATTGTGAGTGAAAGTAATTCAATATGATTGAATGTGTTATCACTGCTTGTAACTGTCAATGATTGAGTATCAATGTGTCATCAAAGTGGAGTTGATGCTGTATTTATAGTGCTAGGGTTACCACCGGTTGGGCTCAACCTCGTTGGCTTCCTCCAATCGCACTGCGCCACGTGTCCTCTGGGACACCTGGCGCTTTCTCGTTGGTTGTAATCGCGTGGTAACACATGTGTCATGCTGAGTTGTCGACCTTTCATTTGGCAGCTATCAACAGCAGCATATTCTTTCTCCTTAAAAAGATGCCTTCTGGAAGGTTGTCTGATGTGCACAATCAAGGTTGCCCTAATCCTGATTTGGATAAGGACGAGGTTGATTATGTGCACGTATGATATGCGCTCACCCTGAGGATGCGCGGGGTCTTCTCTTTATTCTCACGCGCAGATATTTCATGCGCAGATGTGATATGCACGAGCATGTGATATGCGCCGCGCGCTGATGCGCTGCGCGCATATGTGATGCGCGAGCATATGTGTGCCTGGGCAGATGCGATATACACGGGCATGTGATATGCGCCGCGCGCTGATGCGCCGCGCGCATATGTGATGCGCGAGCATATGTGTGCCTGGGCATATGATGCCTGAGCATGTTTTGTATGCGCCATGCGCATAGGTTTTGGCTTTGTGCCTTCATAATGTCTTTATCTTGTGGGTTGACCCGCCTTGCTCGGTGTTGAGGCGGGTACATACCTCTTCAAGCCCCCCCAGTCTAATGTGTGTCTTATCTCGCGCGAGCGCGGTAAGATGGATATTAGACTTACTGATTTTTGTCTTTTAATGGGGTTTTGTCGTTTTCCTGGTTGCTTCCATCGTTGCGCGAAGTTCTATCCATTTGGTTGAAAACGAAGGGTCCAAACACGTGGTTAGTTGGTGGTGACGTGCGCCGTAAACGTGTCAGACGTTTCGTGTGCTCGAGGTGCTACAGTTGCCTTTCATGTCCCCTCACACAGCTGTCCTGAACACGTGTCGCGCTCGCATTGGTTAGCACCTGCGAGTGGGGGCGCGTCTCTGTTCCGTGGCAGGTCGGATACAATTTTATGTCCCCTCAACAGTGTTAGGGACACGTGTCGCGCCCTCGTTGGCTTGCACCCGCGAGTGGGGGCGCGTGAAATCTGATCAGCTGCCACATTTCTCTCTCCTGGGCCTATAAAAGAAGGCCCTTAGGAAATTTTTTATCTTCATCTTCATTGTTGATAATTTTCGAGTTTCTGCCTTTCATATTCTGAATTGAGTGTTTTCATCTTTTCGATTTCTCGATTATCTGCTGCTGCAGTTGTATGTCTGATAGTTCAGACTCGTCTAGCCCCTCAATCACCTCTGTTGCCTCTCGAAGACGCCGTGTGAAATCTGTGGTGATGTCGACATTGAAGCAAAAGGGGAAAGGGAAGAGGGTTGTTGAGACCACATCGGAGGAAGTAGGGAGGACCAAGGCCACCAAAAGGTGGAATGAAATCCTCTGCAAATTGAAGCAGGCCGATCTCGACAACCTCATCGCCTCTCAGGGCTTTCCCACCCTGTTTGGCTGCATGTTGCCTAGGTCCGGGCAAACGGCGGCGGACCCGCCTGCCGGCTATATATCCCTATATAGCCACTTTTTCACCCACTGCAACCTTCGTCTCCCGATGACAAGGTTTGTGGGTGCACTGCTGAAGTTCTATGGGATTCATATATCCCAAGTCCATCCGTTTGGACTCGTGCGCGTGACTCACTTTGAGTTCATGTGCAAATCCCAGCGCGAGGAACCCACTCCTCGGCGCTTTCAATATTTTTACAAGCCCAAGATCCAGGACAATTGGATCTCTTTCATTCCTCGCAGTCAGAAGGTGAAGTGCTCCACTGTTTCATTCAAGAGCCTTCATGACTGGTCTGAGAGGTTCTTTTACATTAGGGCTGGTGTGATACCCATCCGTATGACCATGCGCTCTATCTCTTCTGCGCCTGCGGATGAGGGTGTCCTCAAGAACCCAACTGGCGCCTGGGTTAAGAAACTGACCGCCGAACCATCCCCCGCGAAGAAAATTTGCGAGGAGGCGCTGGTGGGGGTCGGCATGAGTAAGCTATGGGCCGACAGCGCGCTTGAGCCCGTTATCCAAGTCGACGGGTTGTGTAAGTTTATTTCATTGCTTTATTTATTTTTTCTGCGCGAACATAATTATTTTGCTGATATCACTTGACTTGTTTTTGCGCAGTCACCAAGGATTATGTCCTTGCCGCTTATGATGAACAAGTGGAGGGTGGCTCCGTCGCGCTTGGCGCTGGGGAAGTTGGTTTCCCAGATCGCTTCGATGACATGTTCATCCCAGTGGATCTGGAATTTGACTTTGACAGTGACGCGCCTGGTAAGCCTTCGCACTTATGCTCATTCCTTTAGAATACCCAAGTTTATTAACAGTTCTGTTGGTTGTTTTTGTAGATGCGCTTGAAAACTACGAGCTAGAGCTCGCGGAAGAGGAGGAGGAGGAAGAGGAGGCGCCCCTACTAAAGCGCAAAGCTAAGGGGAAATCTGGCGCAGGGGCCAGTAAGAAACAGAAGAAAGATGACACCCCTGTCGCTCATCCCCATGCTCAAACGAAGGGACCTAAGGAAACCCAGGTGTTTACCACAAAGGTTTCTTTAGCTTCCCTGCCTGTGAGAGTGGGCAGACCTCCTGTCCACTTGAGGTATGGTGGCGTCGCCTCCTCCTTTCGCGCGGCTGAAAAGAGAAGCAGTGCCGCGCCTGCAACAGGTATACTTTATTTATCTTCATCTGGCTGAATTGTTATTAAACCTTTCCTCCTTTGAATGTTTGCAGAACCGGCGACGGTAGCAGATGAGCCACAGGCGCCACAAGGTGCTGAGGCTGCGCCGGGGGCTGCTTCGGAGTCCCCTGTTCTACCCTCTGAAAAGGGTAGAATGAATTTTATGGCGATGTTCGCCGCGCGAACAGAATTGCGCCAAGGTATGTTTTGCACACTTGTCTTCTTTATTTTTCTTTTGGATTCAGTCATAAACCATTTTTCCTTGTTGATTTGTTCATAGGAGTTGTAGCTGGCGTACAAGTTGCTGGCGACACTCCTGGCGCCGTTGGCGGCGCCGCTGGTTCTGGTCCTGCTCCTGCTAGTGCTGATTCTCCCCTTATTGGGGTTACAAAAGAGCAGGAAGCCGTATTGCGCGCCGAACTGGCGGCGTCGAGACCTCCCTCGCCTCCTCCTACCCGCAACCCTCTCCGCGAGGCTGGTTTGGAGCCCCCCAGGTCGCAGGAGAAGAGGCCTATTCAAGAAGATGAGGAGGATGAGGGGGCTCAAGCTGAGGACTCCTTGGGAGACCGCGCCAGCCCTGCGATGCCACAAGCCTTCGCAGCGCATACTTCTGGTGGGGCTGGCGCTGACTTTTCTGCTTCATCCCCGCAGGTATGTTTTAATTTGTTGCTCCGCTGCGCGTACCTCCATATAAGTATGTTTTATGACTTAGATCATTTCTTGTGTTTTGTAGGAAGGTGACCACGTTTATCGCCCGAGATGGAATATTAATGAAGAAAGTTCCTTCCAATCCATGGGCGTATGCGAGGACTTCTGGGCTCATGCCGTGCCTCCTACTGAAAGGAGGTATCAGGAGGAGCGCACTCGCGCTGACTTGCTCAACGATCACATTTTCGCTGGGTCAGCTTTCTTTGCTGCCTCCCAAGAGCTTCATCGCGATTATATTAAAGTACGCGATGCTCTTGTGGCAGCCCAGCAAGAGGCTAAGGTGGCTGCCTGGAACCTTTCTGATGCTCGCGCACGAGCTGAGAAACTCCAGGCGGAGCTCAGCGAAAATAGAGCAAGTGCCAACACCGCCTATATTAAGCGCGGGCATGAGCTCCAAGCTGCGCGGGAGAAGCAGCAGTTGGCGGAGGCCGAAGTTGCCAAGTACGCGCGTAGAGTGCGTGTCTTGGAACAGCAGGCTGAGGCGCGTGACCAAGCTATCGTCCAGAGTATCACTGAAAAATCATCACTGGAGAGCGAGGTTGCGCGCCTGAAGAGGGAGTTGGCGGCCGCGCAGGCCGATAGAGATGAGGCCTTGGCGACGGCGGCGTCCAGCCAGGAAGCACTTGGTGCTGCGCAGGCGGAGAATGAAAAAATCTTGGCGGCAGCAGCGTCTGATAAGGAGGAGCTACAAAAGACTAAGGAAACTGTTGAGTTATTAAACTCCCAGGTTCCTGTCCTCGAGACGTCTGTTGCTGGCCTCGCGCAGGATCGCCAATGGCTGGTGTCACAGGGCATAACTCGCTGCGCTTTGGCGATGAAATATTCCGCCGAGTTTCAGGCCCTTGTGATGGACTGCAATGCCGCCGCGCGCTTGGTGGGCCGAGCTGAAGGGTTTACGGATGGGTATGACTATGGCATGTTGAAGAAGAATCCATCCGAGTACCCTTACAAGAGCGACGCGGCCTGCGCGGACATGGCCGCGGTGGGGGAAAAGTACATGAATACTCCCATCCCCATCCTTATGCAGGTACCTTGACCTTAATGAGTTTTACTTGACTAATTTTTCCAAGTGTTTTGTACTCAATACTTTTCTAATGATTTTGCAGATAGCTGCGCTTGCTGACCAGCCCGACCTCGGTGCGCTAAAGAAGTTGCTCGATGAATGCGAGAGGGCTGGTGGCGATGATGGTGGCGCGGGGGATGTTGCCCCTGCCAGCGGCTCTGGCGCTGCGAATAAATCTGCTCCTGCCACCGTCGTGATAGAAGACTCCAATGAGGAGGAAGAACTTGACTATGGTCAGTTCGGAGATGAGGAGCAGGCCGCGTCAGATGCTGCGGGAGATGATGAAGGTGATGAAGTGGCTGACGTTGACGTGGAGACTTGAGAAGCCCTTCATCAAATTTTACATATTTAATTTTTTATACTTGTAATTTGTAACTCATCATACTTGTAAATTTCAATCCAATGGAATGAAACTTGTTTTCTCTTTTTCACATCTTGCGCATTTCCATTCATCTCTTCATGTTTGCTTGTATAGATATAAGATATGCTTGCACGTTAAAATAAGAACAAGGTTGTAAGGAAATTATTCACTTAACCTCTGTTCTATTTTGTTTGTGGTTTCGCAGTATCTTGTTTATGCTGACATGCGCGCTAACTTTTCATTATTTCTTTTTTGCGCGTCGTTGTCGCGCGGTATTTATATGGAAGTATGAGTTTAGCCATTACATGTCAGCGTGTGTTACTCAGATATCCACTATGATTCCGCGCGCGACCTCGACCTGAGACCTTATCATGATATGGCATGTACTTTGCCTTAGTTGTGTTTAAGGATTTTTATGATCAGGCTGCGCGGGATGTAAGATGGATGTTTGTGAGTGTTTTGAGCTAAGGCTCTTTGTTTTGGGCTAAGGCCCTGACGTTTTTAGAGTTAAGACTCATTAACGTGTTTGAGCTAAGGCTCGTAAGTTTGGGCTAAGGCCCTGGCGTTTTAGAGTTAAGACTCGTTAACGCGTTTGAGCTAAGGCTCGCGCATGTATGTTTTACTTCGCTTTATTTTGCTTTGAAGTCAATATAGTGTTGTCATATTGTTCCAAATTAATAAAGGAAGTGTGAAACATGTATGCAAAGGTAATAGAACAAATATTGAAAGATAGCGCGACAAATATTGAAAGATAGCGCGAATCATCATTCATGATGGCTTAAAAGCCTTGATTACATATTTGAACTTTTTACATGAAGCATTTTCTAAGTTGTGCCGCGTTCCACGCGCGCGGTATCTTTTTTCCATTCAAATCTTTTAAAGTGTACGCGCCTTTCCCCAAATCTTCTGAAATTTGATAAGGTCCCTCTCAATTGGGGGACATTTTTCCTGGGGGTATTGCGCGACTAGCTTCATTGTTTCGAAGGACAAAATCATTTTTCTTGAAGTGGCACTCTTTAACGCGCTGATTATAATATTTTTCCAGCTTTTTCTTGTATCTGGCTTCATTGATGATAGCCGCTTCTCTGCGCCCTTCAAGCAAGTTAAGGTCCAATCTTCTTTCGCGCTCGTTATCAGTTTTGCTCATCATGAGTACCCAATGGGATGGGCATCCAATTTCTGCTGGGATCATAGCCTCTGTCCCATAGGTTAGGCTGAACGGGGATTCGCCATTGCTAGTTTTGCTTAATGTCCTGTGCGCCCACAAGACATTAGGTAACTCTTCGACCCAAGAATGGGATTCTCCCTCCAACCTTTTCTTCAGCCCATTTAGCAAACTTTGATTCGCGCGCTCCACTTGGCCATTCCCCTGAGGGTGGTAGACCGACGTGAAGATTTGGTTGATGTGCAATTCTTTGAGCCAGCTTGATATCTTCCTGTCAGTGAATTGTTTGCCATTGTCGCTCACAATTTCCATAGGAAGGCCAAAACGGCAAATGATGTGGCTCCAGATAAATTGCTTCATCGCCTCAGCTGTGATTTTTGCTAGTGGCTTGGCCTCAACCCATTTTGTGAAATAGTCTATCGCCACTACCAAAAATTTCACTCGCCCTTGCGCTTGCGGCAGGGGCCCCACAATATCAATGGCCCATTTGTGGAAAGGCCATGCGGAGGTCACTGGAATCAAGTTGTTCTTTGGACGCATGGTGTTTGGCGCGTAGCTCTGACATGCTTTGCATTTTTGGATTTCTTTTAGCGCATCCAAGTACATGCCTGGCCAATAGTAGCCTGAGCTCATTGCCTTGGCAACCACCATGCGCGGACCAGCGTGTATTCCACAGATTCCTTCATGAATCTCCCTAATCACATAGCTTGCTTCTTCAGCATCCAGGCATTTCATGAGCGGTCCAAGATAAGAGCGCCGATATAATGTACCATCAAGTAGTTCATAGTTCTGCGCCTTGTGTCTTATCTTTCTCGCCTGTGCGCGATCATCCGGTAACGTCCCCTCCTTCAGGAATTCCATTATTGGAGTTATCCAGGATGAAGGGGTTGTATGAATTACAAGGACCGATTGCGTTTGCACTGACGGGTTGCTCATCACTTCCACCCTGACATCTTTGCCAAAGTGATCAAAATTAGTTGATGCCATCTTACTCAACGCGTCAGCGGACTTGTTTTCGCTGCGCGAGATGTGTATGATTCTGAAGAAGTCAAACTGCTCAACGAACTTTTTTGCCTGCTCTAGATATAGAGGCATTGTGTTCTCCTTGGCGTCATATAGGCCGTTGACCTGAGCAGCTACCAAGTAAGAATCAACATGGGCCTCTAGCCTTTTAACTCCAAACTTGCGCGCAATGCGCAGACCAGCCAGCAGGGCTTCATACTCAGCCTCATTGTTGGTACTCTTGAAGTCCAACCTAATAGCATAAGTATATTCATGATTATCAGGGTCCACCAGTTTGAGGCCTGCGCCGGACCCTTCGCTGTTGGAGGCTCCATCAGTGAATAGCCTCCAAACATCTTCTTCATCATTTGCTCGCGGAGGGTCTACCTCGCGCTGAGCTTCTTCAATCTTTCCCTCTGGGATTTCCGTGATGAAATCCGCCAAAACTTGACCCTTTATCGCTGGACGGGGCTTATAAGTGATCGTGTGTTCACCTAATTCCAGCGCCCACTTTGTCAGCCTTCCGGAGAGCGCGGGGCGTCGCAAGATTTGCTGGATGTTGTAACCAGTCAGAACTTCAATAGGATGACCATTGAAGTATCTATGGAGCTTGCGCGACGCGTGTGTTAGTGACAAAACTAACTTTTCCATGATGGAATAGCGCGTCTCAGGGTCTGTGAGCACCCGACTCACATAGTATATTGGCGTTTGGATCCCCTTGCGATCCACCAATAATACTGCGCCGATCGCGCGGTCTCCAGCTGACAGGTACAATGTAAGGGTTTCGCCAGGAAGTGGAGCTGTGAGCGCTGGCAACTTTATGAGACATTCTTTTATCTCAGTGAAAGCTTGCTCAGCCTCAGGCGTCCACTTGAATTGGCTCTTCTTCAAACAGTTCCTCAAGGTGTTAACGAATGGAGTAGATTTGCTGGCGTGGTTCGCTAGGAACCTGTTGATTGACACCAATCTACCATTCAGCTTCTGAACCTCTTTCATGGTGGATGGTGAAGGCATGTCAAGGATGGCTTCCACCTTTTCAGGGTTCACCTTGAAACCATCCTTAGTGACCATTACACCAAGAAATTTCCCCTCTTCTGCGCCGAAAGTACATTTGCTCGGGTTGAGCTTCATGTTAACTTCCGTTAGGCGCTGAAGAGTTTCCTCGATGTCTTTGAGCATTTGTCTCTCCTCCCTGCTCTTGATCACCAAATCATCAACGTAGACTTCTAGATTTCTTCCGATTTGTTCACTGAAAACCGAATCCATAAGTCTCTGATAGGTTGCGCCCGCATTCTTTAAACCAAAGGGCATTTTTGTGTAACAAAAAACACCCTTGTCGGTTCTGAAGGCAGTCTTGTCTTCATCCTGTGGTGCCATTTGAATCTGGTGATAGCCTTTGTAGGCATCCAGGAAACATTTGAGCTTGAATGGCGCCACGGAGTCCACCTTTGCGTCGATGTTTGGGAGGGGGTAACAGTCTTTCGGACATGCTTTGTTGAGGTCCTTGAAGTCAATACACATTCTCCATGACCCGTTGCTTTTCTTTACCATCACAGGATTGGCTACCCATGTCTGGTATCGGATCGGGCGGATGATGTTTGCGCGCAACAAGTCCTCCACTTGCTCATTCATGGCCTTCGCCTTTTCATCCCCCATGATTCTCTTTTTCTGAGCAATTGGCTCCACCGACTTGAACGTGTTAAGAGAATGTTGCGCCAAGTCTCGCGGGACCCCCGTCATATCGGAGTGTTGCCACGCGAAAACCGACGTGTATTTTGTGAGCAACTTTTTCATTCTCAATCTCGTTTCGTCTGAAATGGTAGCGCCAATTGTGACCGTTTGCTCTGGGAATTTTGGGTTTAAAATCCACTTCTCTGGCGCATTGTCAGCCATTGGAAGTTTCATTCTCCCTTCCCGCGGCGTGCTTGTCACTGCGCACAAATGATCGCGGTAAACAAATGTTACGCCTGTTGGTGTAGGGAACCCCAATGCGCCGTGCGCTGGCGACGGTACAGCATTAAATTGGGCAATCGTTCCCCTACCCAGGATCATATTGTGGCATGACGTGGTGGGCAAGACCAAGAAGTTGACAACTTCGGCTCGCTTGTGCTCATCATCCCCCATAGTTAGTTCAAACTGAATCTGGCCTAGGGGATGTATGATTTCATTTGAGACACCACAGATTGGTGCGTTCACAATTTCGAGCCGCGCTTGGTCTGCCGGGTCTAACTTTCTGAAACACTGCTCATACATAATGTCAGATTCGCTTCCAGTGTCCACCAGGACCTTTGACACTTCGTAATGAGCAATGTGTGTGGTGATGACGAGAGGACTGCTTATTGAAGGGCCTCCCCTGATTCTTGGGAAGATGACTTGCTGCTCGCGCCAATCTCCGTGGATTTGCGCGCTTCTCTTTTTTGACGTCTGCCCTTGTCGTCCCCCCTCAGCCACACAGATTCTTTTGTATTTCTTGCTGGCAGAGGCTCCTTCCGGTTGCTCATCTTCTATTCTTTGGTTTTTTACCAAGTGAGCCAGCCTGCCTGACTTTACATCCTTCTCGATCGCATCCTTTAAATGATGGCATGCGTCGGTGTTGTGGCCCGGGGACCTGTGAAATTCACAATATTTGCCACTGTTTTGCGGTCCCTTGTAGTGTAGTTGCTTGGGGGGCTTGAATTGGACATTCTCAGTACTTAACACCTGTGAAGGTGTTTTAGTGAGGGGCGTCCATATTCTTGGCAGAGGTCTGCTAGGATCTCTGCCGCCCTCCCTCTTGTCACCCTCCCCGCGATTACGAACTTCTTTTTGGGGCTGGGGTGAGGTTGGTTGCGCTTGTTTTTCCGCGGAAGAAAAACTTGTTGGCTGCAACCTGGACCATACAGAGTTCTGTTTGGCCCTCTTCTCTTTGCTGCGCGGTGATTCTGCCTGATGCGCTCTTTCTCTTGCCCTATCTTGGGCAATCTGTTTCTCATTTCTCGCGAAAACTCGCGATGCCTCCATTAACTTGGCCCACGTGGTGGGCATACCATCTTTGCTTACGAGAGCCCGGCGGAGTTGATCACTGCGCGCGCCTTGTATAAAGGCCACGCGCAGGAGCTGCTCAGTTATACCCCCGATTGCCAGGGATTCCTGATTGAAACGAGTGATGTAATCTTCAATCGTTTCATCATTCCTGCGTATGCAGTGCATGATGTCATCAGGATCGCGCGTGTGCCTGCGCTGCTGTACGAAGTGGGCTTGGAACTTTTCTAATAGTTCCTCGAACCCATCAATTTGCCCTGTCGGCAAGCTCTCGAACCATACCCGCGCTGCGCCCGTGAGGCAGCGAGCAAACATATGACACCATGTTGGCATCGTCCAGCTCTCTAGGTTTCCCGTGTTATAGAAACCTTGCAAAAAGTCATCTGGATCTGTTGTGCCATCATATTTGCCCAGACCACTTGGCATCTTTGTCTTGTGCTGGATGGGAGCCTGCGCGATGCGCGCAGTAAACTTTGAGTGTTTTACCAGGATGGCTGGTCTGTAGGGCGTGGTTACGTCCACTTGCCCTCTGACCGGTGGGCTGTACGGCATGTGCAGATCCAGATCTGCTCTGGCTCCAGGCGCCATGTTCACAGGCGCGCGGAGCTGTGAGCCTCCTGCATGAGTATCCCGTGTCTTCCTCATGTTATGCACTTCTTCATCACTGAACTCAGTGTGTGCAGTGTGAACAGAATGTCCTTCTTCCGGCGCGCGCGGCCTCATTGTAGTCTGCTTATCAAAAGCTTGCCTTTGTGTTTGGTCGGCTAGCTTCTTCTGCTTGACCATTTCGTTGTACTTTTCAATCAGACGCCGCTGCTCGTTTATGAGCCATTCATTCGGATCATTTGCTTCATCTTCTGGACCCATTGGTCCTTTCAGCTTCGCGCCGGCCATATTTTGTAACGTGAGATCGTCTGGAGGAGTTTCAGTCTGGCCGTGAGGGGTTGTGACGAAGGGACGGTTGCTGGTGGTACGCGTAGAATCACGCGGAACCCTCAGAACCTGCTGTCCGTCGTTAACACCCTCACGTTCAATATCCTCCAGAGCTTGATCAATGTTACGAACTCCAGAAACCATGGTGATTGATTTTTTTTTTATAGATCTGATGAGATCTGATTGCCGTTTGTAACAGTGGATGGCGCCAATGAAGAAACGTGGATCTACTCACTGGTAGCAGATCTACTTTCCTCGGGTGTGATTATACTATTTCACCGATGGTTCGTCTGGATCAGTGTTCTTCCACCTACAAAATGAACAGCGCCGTTACTTACCCCTCAGAAAGGGACAGAGGGGTCCTCTTTGGGGTAACCCTCCGGCGTGAGAATCAGTATATTTGTGGAGAAGATAATAATGTGTGTCAGAGAATCTCAAGAGTATTGCTTAATTGCTCAATACCCTCTGATTGTGAGACTGTCTGTTTGTCTGTAACTGATTGTGAGTGAAAGTAATTCAATATGATTGAATGTGTTATCACTGCTTGTAACTGTCAATGATTGAGTATCAATGTGTCATCAAAGTGGAGTTGATGCTGTATTTATAGTGCTAGGGTTACCACCGGTTGGGCTCAACCTCGTTGGCTTCCTCCAATCGCACTGCGCCACGTGTCCTCTGGGACACCTGGCGCTTTCTCGTTGGTTGTAATCGCGTGGTAACACATGTGTCATGCTGAGTTGTCGACCTTTCATTTGGCAGCTATCAACATCAGCATATTCTTTCTCCTTAAAAAGATGCCTTCTGGAAGGTTGTCTGATGTGCACAATCAAGGTTGCCCTAATCCTGATTTGGATAAGGACGAGGTTGATTATGTGCACGTATGATATGCGCTCACCCTGAGGATGCGCGGGGTCTTCTCTTTATTCTCACGCGCAGATATTTCATGCGCAGATGTGATATGCACGAGCATGTGATATGCGCCGCGCGCTGATGCGCTGCGCGCATATGTGATGCGCGAGCATATGTGTGCCTGGGCAGATGCGATATACACGGGCATGTGATATGCGCCGCGCGCTGATGCGCCGCGCGCATATGTGATGCGCGAGCATATGTGTGCCTGGGCATATGATGCCTGAGCATGTTTTGTATGCGCCATGCGCATAGGTTTTGGCTTTGTGCCTTCATAATGTCTTTATCTTGTGGGTTGACCCGCCTTGCTCGGTGTTGAGGCGGGTACATACCTCTTCAAGAATGATTAAACCATCAGACTTAAAGTTAGTAACTTGCTTCAAAGGTTGTACAAGCTCACTTTAAATTTAATAAGATCATCAGCCACAAACCAAAATGAAATCCATAAATGAAATCAAAAGATCAAATCTAGTTCATCTCCCCCTATGTGAATCAAAGAACTTAGCCTAGCATAACAAAATGATCAACAACATCCATTCTTGATAAAACCATAATACAAATTAGACAGAACTATAGAAATTGTCCTTTATAATTGTTTCCTATTTCAGTCGTTGCCCTTTATTTTTTAAATTGATCCGTTTCTTACTTTATGTTTCCAAATACTACACCGTATATCCTTTGGCCCTAACTTAGTTTTTCTTATATATATATATATATATATATATATATATATATATGTTTTAGTAAAAAATTAACAACAGTGATTTCGTAACCAAATTAGTAATCGGGACTTGGTGCTTATATGAAATAAACGTAAAAGTGCTTGAACACAAGGATTTGTTGCGAGAAAAAAACCCGTTATCCTTAGGATAACAAGCAAAAAACCCCGGGTGGTGAAAACTATCACCACCGGTTTATTAATAACAAAGGTGATTACAATAGTGGAGCTCAAACTTGATCGTGATTATAGAGAATGCGAGTACTAGTAAGTCTCGGGTGTCTAGAGTGTGTGTTTGATCCTTTGTTTTGAGCTCTATTTATAACAAATTAAGTTTAACAAGAAATTCTATATTTAAGGAAACTCCTAGACTAAATCAATTAGCCGTTAATTCTTCTTTTCAGCACATTTCCTTATTGGTCATGTCCTAATAACAGCAAGTGCGAGTTCTCGGGTGATCAAGCAACCGTCTTTGACCTGGTAAACAGGGAAAGTAGCAAAGATCGTGTTAGCTATATAATGTAATTAGGATACTTGTTACCTTGGAGGATACCGCATCCTGAATCTGCTCTGAACATAACCTTTGCTGAGGATACTGAAAATCCGTGCCCTAACAATTGTCCCCAAATTTTAACAGCTGTAGATAAGTATTACAACTGTAAAATTTTTGAATTTTGAATTTTAAATTTCGTGCGGTGGATACTTAATACACGCGTCAGCCGTTTTAACTACTCGCCAAACCCTAGGTAATCTCTATAACTACCCAGATGATTAAAATTTATCTCATCTTCATCTTCAGGTAACTTCTTTCTTCCTTCTTTTCCTTAACGTCGTGCAATCATGAGTCCGAAGCTTCATGATTCTGGCATCGAGGATTTTGTTTCCCAAAATCTTCTTGCCAATCGTGTGAACGAGATATGTACGTTCAATAATAATGATATTGAGTGTTTACGATCCCGAGGCTGCTTCCCTCCGGCAACTGTTTTCCGCTCCTTCGATCTAGCTGTCTTATCTGATCTTGTCTCTAAGATCTGGATTTTTTTTCCATTTTTGCCATTCAAGATTGGTTTTACTTACCCTTTTCCAGCCCTTACCATGGAGTTTTTTTTTATCAGAACTGAGCTTAGTTATGCCCATGGTTTGGAGGACTTTGCTTGTTTTGGAGAGACTAATCGCCGACCACGCTCTTGACTTTACTCTCTCGGAGCTTGCTTCTGTATACGACCTTCGTAGCCACGGTTCCTCAAGATACCTTCTCAAAACCAGATCTAGCCGAACCCCATTAGTTTTGAAGAACACCCAAAACAACGACCAATGGAAGAAGCAATTCTTTTTTGTTAGGAGAGACTCGCTTCCGAATCCTAAAAACCTCCCACACCTTTGGGTGACTAAAAGTAGGATACGTTGTCTTGAAACTGTATGTTGTTATTCTAATGACCGACATACTTTTATCTTTTCTTATTGCAGCCATGAAGTGTAACATTCGTTACTTTTCAAACCCGAAAATTCGACCCATTTTAATTTTTTCGGTTTTTGTTTAATAGTATATATTCATATACATCTCAAATTTCGTTGTGTGTATTCGTCATTTTTATTTGAAATTATATTGTATTCGTTAAATCGACACGTTTCGTTGTTTCATCATATTCGTTTTTAACGTTTTTTTGTTTTCTAATCGTTTGTTTCAATAAACGAAAACTCCGGAATTTAAAGTTTCTATTTAAACGGTCCTCAAAATACACGGTTGTAATATAATATTCAAGAATTATAGACTTATATTTCAATTCAAATACTTCTTAAAAGTTCAGGGTTCAATTCGTATATAATATAAAAACTGTTTTAAATAGAGTTTAAAACATGAGGGACTTTATTGTAAATATACTTAAAACATATATTTATAAATTAAATCACCCAAACCAGCCCACCCCTCCCACGTATTTCCGTTAAGTGTTCCGGCGGCCGGATTAATTTCCGGCGACATTAAGAAATGACCGTCGACTTTGAATGGCTCGTTAAAGCTTGCGTTATATACCAATTATAACCCGTAATCTTCGTGCAGACCATTAAGCAACCATAATAACGTGGTTAACGGCGTAAAAGTTATGTAATGATCCTATAATCTCGCCGGATTGTTTTCAAAATCTCCATTATGGTCATTAAACGAATAACACCCTAATTCATAGTATAAATAGGTCTCTCATCTTTCATCTTAACACATCCATCACCTTAAATCTATCTAATATATTCTTCATAATCCGTAAGCAATCTTACAAGCCCTTTTTCCGGCCGAACCGCGGGTAACCATCAAACGGCAACGTCTAGAGGTATATGGTTTGTGATTGTTTTTAGCCAAATACCAAAAGACCTAACTTGATTTCTTCAAACATGGAGCCAAATAACAGATTAAGAATCTAGGGTTATTTAAGGTTGAAGATGATGAATACAAAATATTATATATTTACTTTTGTTTTTATCTTTTCAACAAATACTCATGCTAGTTCAACCGGATTGTTCACTTGCGGGTTCGAACCCGGGTCAGACCATGTATTTTTTTTTTATAAAAGCATTTTCTTTTATGTTAAAACCCAATAAAGTTATTAAAAAAAATTATTATAAATTAATTAATTTTTTTTAAATATTTATCATTTCCCAACCAAAAACCATCTTTTGCTTTCGTTAAAGTTTCTTGAAAACCCGATTAATATTATATTATTACTTAACTATTCGCTAACTTTTTAGTACACTAAAATAAGATTTTACTGTTAAATTCCGTAACATATTTCTCATATTAGCTAAACAATATTAATAAATCATTAACCCGTTAATATAAATTCGTTCGTTTTCTTTTATGTCGTTTGAACTCTTTTATTTCAATTCGTTAACTTATATTTCGTCAATCGTAGCCTGTTAATTTAAAATTTGTTAAGTTTATAATTAGTTAACCTTAATCCATTTGATAGTTTATAATTCGTGAATTTCCATCCGTTAGCTTTTAAATCGTTAAATTATAATTCGTTAACTATAATTCATTAGATTTATATTTCGCTAGTTTTAATCCAATAACGTAAGTATTTTCGAGATTAATCCATGATTTGTAAAAATCATAAGTCTCTTAATAGCGTTAGTTATATTATTAAAATAATTCAAATCGTAAAACTTAAAATAATATTTTATTATAAAATGTCATAAAATACTAATAAAATATATTAAATAATGCAATATCCCTAAAACCAAAGTATCTACAACGTTATTAATCCCGTTAGCTATTCTTTAATTTTTCGCATTTATACTATTTATAGTTCAAGATGTTCGGTTGCTTCGATTACGTTAACGTGCTTTCGCTTTGTATTTCAAGTTGATCTTCAATTTCGAGGTGAGTTTCTCACAACCCTTTTTAAAAGTATTGATGGACGATGATTATCTAACACCAAAGCAGTTTTGATCAAGCAATAAACCAAGGGGGAGAATGTTGGGCTATATTTGTAAAAATCATAAGTCTCTTAATAGCGTTAGTTATATTATTAAAATAATTCAAATCGTAAAACTTAAAATAATATTTTATTATAAAATGTCATAAAATACTAATAAAATATATTAAATAATGCAATATCCCTAAAACCAAAGTATCTACAACGTTATTAATCCCGTTAGCTATTCTTTAATTTTTCGCATTTATACTATTTATAGTTCAAGATGTTCGGTTGCTTCGATTACGTTAACGTGCTTTCGCTTTGTATTTCAAGTTGATCTTCAATTTCGAGGTGAGTTTCTCACAACCCTTTTTAAAAGTATTGATGGACGATGATTATCTAACACCAAAGCAGTTTTGATCAAGCAATAAACCAAGGGGGAGAATGTTGGGCTATATTTGTGGTTTATGCTTGTAGGTTGGGCTTAGATAGGGTATATTATGTAAGCCAAGAACTTTAGTGGTTCTCGGCGGGCTTTGGGCTTTTGTTGGGCTAGTATGTTAGTTCCCTATATATAGATATCTTGTATAGGGTTTAAAGGGTTGTTCGTTCATGTGCTTATTAGCCGTCTAAAGGTTATCTTAGACGAGTATTGTATTGCTAGTGCTTAAGCACCCGACGTTAATATTAACGTGTGTTTTGAAGCCATTCTTGTGTTCGACGTATTTGTGTTTCGTTTGTGTCATTGAATCATCTAGTGCTGGAATTCCGCACCAACACCTAGATTGTTGATATCATAATTGTAGTGATCCAGATCCGGGACTTACATCTTTCAACCATAATCATCGTTTCATCGACATGTACTTCGTTGAGAGGTATATGGAGATTACCTTCGGCTAAGCACGTTTTGAGATTCGAAACATGAAAAGTTGGATGAACACCGGTAAGCTCTTCCGGTAATTCGAGTCGATAAGCCACCTTTCCAACCCGTTCGAGAATTTTAAAAGGACCAACGAATCGAGGAGCTAGTTTTCCCTTCTTTCCAAAACGAACTACCCCCTTCCAACGAGATACTTTGAGAAGGAAAAGGTCGTCAACATTAAACTTGATAGGTTTCTGTCGTTTGTCGGCGTAACTCTTCTGACGATTCTAGCGGCTAGAAGATTTTTACGGATTTGATCGATACGGTCAGTGGTTTCTTGAACCAGTTCGGGGCCAGTGATTTGAGCTTCACTGATCTCGTTCCAACAAATCGGGGAACGACATTTTCGACCGTAGAGGGCTTCGAAGGGAGCCATGCCAATGCTAGAGTGGAAACTATTATTGTAAGAAAACTCAATGAAAGGGATGTGGGAATCCCAATTCCCACCGAAATCAAGAACACACGCTTTTAACATATCCTCGAGTGTTTGAATCGTACGTTCGGATTGTCCGTCCGTTTGAGGATGATAAGCGGTGCTAAGATCGAGACGTGTTCCCAAGGTTTCTTGAAGAGATCGCCAAAAATGAGAAGTAAAACGAGCATCGCGATCGGAAATGATAGTCAATGGTAAACCGTGTTGGCACACAATTTCCCGAACATAGATTTGAGCAAGCTGCTCGACAGAATGCTTCTCGCGGATCGGAATGAAATGAGCAGATTTGTTTAAACGATCGATAATCACCCAAATGCTATCATTTCCTTTTTGGGTGTTGGGTAGTTTAGTGATAAAGTCCATAGCAATGTCTTCCCATTTCCAAACGGGAATCGGTGGTTGCTCGAGTAAACCAAAAGGTCTTTGATGTTCGGCTTTGACTTTTGAGCAAGTAAGGCATTTAGATACATAAAAGGCTACGTCCTTTTTCATACCCGGCCACCAAAAGGTAGCACGAAGATCGAAGTACATCTTATCCGCACCGGGATGAATAGAATACCGCGACTTGTGAGCTTCGTCGAGTATACAAGTACGAAGGTCATCGCGATCGGGAACCCACAAATGATTGAGAAAGTACAAAAGACCATAGGGTTTGGTTTCAAGTTGAAGTTCGGCTCCACACGACATTTCATCGTACATGTTGCCTTCTTCAACGGAGGTACGCTGAGCTTGAAAGATACGAATTTGAAGATCGGTTTGAATAATGACGCTAAGGAGCAAAACGGATTTGATATTAACCTTTCGACTAAGGGCATCGACGACAACATTTGCTTTACCGGGATGGTAGTGAATTTCGCAATCGTAGTCACTAAGTAATTCGGCCCAACGCCGTTGTCTCATGTTGAGATCTTTTTGGTCAAAAATATGTTGAAGGCTTTTGTAATCGGTAAACACAACACATTTCGTACCGTAAAGGTAGTGTCTCCAGATTTTGAGAGCGAAAACAACAGCACCCAGTTCGAGATCATGAGTCGTGTAGTTCTTCTCGTTGACCTTTAGTTGCCTTGATGCGTAAGCGATGACTTGACCTCGTTGCATGAGAACACAACTGAGACCTTGATGAGAAGCATCGCAAAATACAACAAAATCGTCGTTTCCATCGGGAAGAGTTAGAACGGGAGCATTGCAAAGCATGTCCTTGAAAGTGTGAAAGGCTTCTTCTTGTTTGGATCCCCAATCGAATGGTTTTCCTTTATGAGTTAGGGAGGTGAGGGGTAAAGAGATCTTGGAAAAATTCCGAATGAAACGCCGATAATATCCGGCCAAACCGAGGAAGGACTGAATTTCCGTGGTAGTTGATGGAGTCTTCCAATCCTTAACGGCCTCAATTTTAGCGGGATCAGCATAAATACCTTTGTCGTTTACGATATGTCCCAAAAATTGAACTTCTTCCAACCAAAATTCGCATTTGGAGAATTTGGCATAAAGTTATTCTTGCCTTAAGAGTTCAAGAATGGAACGCAAGTGATGTTCATGCTCGGCTTTGGATTTAGAGAAGATGAGAATGTCATCAATAAATACAATAACGAATTTATCTAGAAACAGTTTTCAAACGCGGTTCATGAGATTCATAACTACCGCGGGTGCATTGGTTAACCCGAAGGGCATGACCAACATTCGAAATGTCCATATCGAGTACGGAATGCGGTTTTTGGAATGTCTTCTTCGCAAACACGCAACTGATGATATCTTGATCGAAGATCGATTTTGGAGAAACACGTTGCGCCTTAGAGTTGATCGAAGAGGTCGTCGATTCATGGCAAAGGATAACGATTTTTGATAGTAAGTTTATTGAGTTCACGATAATCGATGCACATGCGAAACGAGCCATCTTTCTTTTTCACGAAGAGTACGGGAGCGCCCCAAGGAGAGGAGCTTGGACGAATAAAGCCTTTGTTAGAAAGTTCTTCGAGTTGGTTTGATAACTCTTGCATTTCCGACGGGGCTAAACGGTAAGGAGCCTTGGCCACGGGCATTGCGCCGGGCACAAGATCGATTCGAAATTCAACCGGACGAATGGGTGGCAGACCGGTAACATCATCTGGAAAGACGTCGAGGAAATCACAAAAAATGGATTGAGCCTTTTTGGAAACATTTTGCCATAGACCTTGAGAGTTTTACCGTTGACAAGAGGAATCCGAATGAATTTATCATAACAAACGACTTCGGCACGGTGCAAAGATAACCAATCCATGCCTACTATGACGTCGAAACTTCCCATCTGCATCGGAATGAGATCGATGGAGAATTTACGCTTGCAAAGAGTGAGAGAACAATTACGAAGGACCGAGTTTATGGTGATAGAATTTCCATTGGCGACTTCGACAGAAAAGGGTCAAGAAAGCTTAGTGCGAGGTACGGCAAGAGTAGATTCTAACTTTAATGAAATAAAACTTCTATCGGCACCCGTATCAAATAATATAGAAGCCAAATGCTCGTTCACTAGAAACATACCGTTCACAACATCGTTTGCCACTTGAGCTTGATTAGCATTCATCATAAAAGCTCGTCCTTGGTTACCGGGATTTCCTTGAGGTGCATGAGGTGGAGGAGGAGGAGGTGCTTGGATGGCTTGCATGGGTTGGATGAGTGGTGCATTGAGTTGGGGAAGTTGAGGTTGGTAGGTTTGGACTTGGTAGGCTTGGGTTTGATAGTAGGGTATGGTTACGGTTTGGGCTTGGTTTGCAAAAGTGAGTCGTGGGCAATTGTTGCGGAAATTATTTGGGTCACCACAGTTAAAGCAAGCTCAGGGTTGTTGAGGAGGGTTTTGTGGGTAAGGTGCAAAGCGGTTTTGGGTGTTTTGTGGAGTGGTTCTTGGTTGGTTGGGTTGAGTATGTTGTGCGGAACGACATGTGTTAATTTAGATGGCCAAAACGGTTACAAATGGTGCAATGGCGACAAGTTAAGTGAGATGGGTGATGAAGTTGACAATTGTTGCATAGTGGAAAAGTACCAGTATAGGGTTTTCGATTTTATGGGGGAGCTTGGGTTTGTTGTTGCGGTTGCGGTTTGGTAACAGCATAGTTTCTGTGGTTTTGTTTGGGTATCTTTTTGTTGTTGTGGCGGGAAGAGTTCGAGTAGTTGATGGCTTGAGGTGATGGGTCAACTTTGGCTTGAGGTGCGGGTTCGGTTTTGCTTTTATCACTTTTCTTCTTGATGGTTAGGGTACCCGCCTTAACATGGTTCTCCGATAGCGCCCACCGGCTAGAGTAATTGCATCCTCAAGGTTCTCGGGTTTGCTACTCATGATTGAGTCCCGAATTAGCATGGGTAAAGCACCGATGTATTTGTCGATTTTACGTTCGAGCGGGGTAACCAAATGAGGTACAAGGGTGCTCAATTCATGAAAACGGAGCGAGTAAGCGGTATTATCACCACTTTCTTGTTCCAATTCCAAAATTCGGCTTCAAACTTTTGGAGCTCGTGTTTGGGACAAAAATTATTCGTCATGAGTTCCTTAAGTTCGGTCCATGGAAGCGCTATGGCAATTTCCGCCCCTTGGAGATGCATAACACTACCCCACCATGTAAGAGCAGTTTCCTCAAACATGCTTGAAGCGAAATTAGTTTTATTCGCTTCGGGGCATTCGCTGTGTGAGAACACACTCTCCATTTTCTCAATCCATTGCAACAAGGTAGTTGCACAGTTCGTGCCGACGAATTTGGTTGGGTTAGCACCGGTAAATTGTTTATAAGTATAGGATGCGGGTTTGGGTTCAACGGGTGCAACAACGGAAGGTGCAACGGGAGGAGGTTGGGTAGCTTGAAGTTGGGTTAGTAGTTCGGGAATCACAGCGGCCATTTGCTTGACGACGAAAGATGCCATACGCCGGTTGGAGTTCTTGCGTGGTTGACGTCGTAGTGGAGGCATTCTAAAAAAATTTATAAAGAAAATAGAATGAGTTTGAAGTAATTGGAAATAATTATGAGGGTGTATAAAGATAAAATAAAATTTCAAGTTTTGATTGTGAATTCCTAGAGTTAGTGAGGATGAGATGTTAGTAAGAAATTTATTTAATTTTTTTAAGTTTGTACATAAACCAAATGATAAAATGTGTATAAGTATATGTTTCAAAGTTTTGGAGTTTAAAAATTGGGAGATTTTGAAGTATAGAAATTTACATATAGTCGGGGAAGTCGTACATGAACCACCATGATTTGATATCCCGACAATAAAATTTGTATATAAATGTAATATATATATGGAGTCGAACATATGCACGTATCACCGCGTCTTTTATGTCATTGACTCAAATTGCGATAATAACATATAATAAAACGGAGATATAACGAGATGTCAAAAACACTAGTCCACGTATCACCGTGGCTTTCATGTTTTCAACACCAAAATATGGAGGCAACCGGAACACTTGCATTCGACTACTTAAAGTTGTCGTCTCATATAACGTAAGTCGTTTGGCCTAGAAAAGAACACTTAAACTCGACCTTCCTAGGTAAGTATATCACCTTCGATTCTTGGAATCTTTTTGTCAAAAGGCCGTTTCCAAGTGTTCAGTCCCTACGGTCATCGCAACGAATATTATAGAGCCGATCTTTAAGGAGATTTTAAACAACGGAATCCAAGTTAAGCTTGTGATCCATAAAACATAATAATAAAAAAAACTAATGTTTTGCGGTTTAAGGTAAGGATACCTTAAAATGCTATGAAAGTGTGTGTATGTGTACATTTATGATTTAAAAATGAATTTTAATCAAGTTTATAAATAAATAAGTGCAATAAACAATCAAGTAGGGTAAACACGTATAAGCATCACGTATAAGGACCCTAAAGCCTAAACTATACTAGGTCGTTACGTCTAACCACCTATCTTATAGTCGATGGGCTCTGATACCAATCTGTCACACCCCGACCATGACGGAAACGTCGGGCCGCAACCGATTGTTCATCGTACACGACACTATTAAGTGACAATATTTAATCAACTCATTTAAATTCATAAAAACACAAAGAGTCACATAACTTGTTCATACAAGAACCGAACTTAAATCATAGTAAATAATATATTGTTCGTTTTGCTAATATCCTAATAATCTCGATAACGTTTTTTTTAACCTAAAGTCAAACCTGTAACATTGCATAAATTGCATAAATAGATTTTGTCAACACAAAGGTTGGTGAGCAATTTCATAGTTTTTGAACAATAGATATATAATATGAAATTCCACAACTTGTATACAAAACAATAAATAATAGCAACAATTTAGATAAATGAAATCGTTAATAAGAATACATTAACGACACCGTTCTATAAGGGGATGCCAAATGTACTCGGATTTTGTATGAAATCGTTAATAAGAATACATTAACGACACCTTTCTATAAGGGGATGCCAGATACACTCGGATTTTGTGAATCAACCATCCAAAAGCGGTAAACACATAGCACTTAAGCATATAAGCATATAACACCAAATTGAGCATTTATTTAAGTAAAGTATACAATAAAGTTCGTGGTTTAAGACTCAAGTATAAATCATTTGGATTTGAATAAGTTTGCAATGTCACCCCCAAAATATAAAAGAGTGAAAACGGGGGATGAAAATACTCACGTTCAAGTAATAAACTTGAAAGATTTGATGATTTGGAGATTAACCGAAACGATGAGTTTAACGAACGAAGCCTAAAGGAGAAGAAGTCTTGAATAGAAAAGTTGTCTTGGAAGTCTTTAAACGAAAATAAATGATAAGAAATGTAAACAATTTAAAGTTTAAGGTTTAAAATGTAAATATTTAAGAAATTATAATAATAGTCCTTTAAAAATGTAAGTTTGCTCGAAACCGGGTTAAAGTATCTAGCCCTTAATTTTACTCAACCTATGTTAAGTAATAAGATGGGTAAAAATGCAAGAAATCAAGTCCCTTTATAATATAGATACTAAAACGGGTTTTAACGAGTGTTCGGGTGGTCGGTTCGGGTCTTGGTGACTTGACCAAACCCAAAGTCAACTTTCCCAAAATTATAAATGTATGAGATAACTCAATAAATCTTAAAGAGACTTAACCAAGTATGTAGTTCTATTGTTTTAGAACTAACAACGTCCGTTAAGCGAGTGTTTGGTTTAATCGGTCCAAACTTTGTTATAAGATCAAATTTGATTCAACATTCCGAGTACTTTGTGAAAATAATTAAAATCATTTTATAAACTATTTTTAAAGAAATATATAAGCTTTAATGGTTAAAAACACACTTGTGTGTCTTAAGCGAGTAAACTTGGTTTAGTTCGTTTGGTTCGGTTTTTATCTTGGAATAAGGCCAAGAATGGTTACCACATGTCCAAACATCATAAAACTTGTAAAATAATTTATAAATAATAATACCAAAGTTTTACATACAAAAAGTCAACAACAAAGTCTTTAAACGAAAGTTCGGTTTCCGGTTCGGATCTTGTTTCAGGATAGGACCGAGGTTTGATTCTACAAACCCATAACCATGGAACTAATTAAAATGATTTTAGAAACTCAAATCTTACATAAAACATGTTTATACAACTATTTAAACAAACTAGTAAACAAGAGTTCGGCTTCTGGTTTGGAGCTATTTACGAAATAACCGAGGCTAGTCTCTACAAACCCATAACCATGGAACTCAAAATGTAAAATAGAACTAAGATGAGCAGAAGTTAAACAAGTATAACAAGTTTGATGGTTAGATGCGGAAAATATATATAATCAAGGACTACTACGAGTCCTCCATGTAGCTTTGTCTTATGGGCCGGACACTTAACCGACCGAGACCGGAGAAATGCCCACCGAAGGTACAAAGGGTGCTATTATATATATGTTGTATAACAATCTTTAAGTATAAATAAGTGTTAACAAGTTGATTATAATGTAAGACTATGGTCAGTTTGACTTTGGAAAGTTAAACTGCCAAAAAAATATGAAGAACACCTTTGAATGCTTGAGAATTGGAAGAGAAAGAGATGAATGAGCAGGGATTAATGAAGGGGATAGGGGTGTGTATATAGGGTGGGTTGAAAGGGTCAAGCATGGGGTGTGATATCAAGGTTTGCATGCAAGAGGGGTCAAGACAAGTCACAAAACAACAAAAAAAAGATGGGGTTGCTGGTCTGCTGCTGATCTACTGCTGGTCTGCACGTCGGTTCGCGTCCGGAAGTTCGTTTTTGATGTATCTTGAGCGTTTTAAGTCCGTTTTCGAATCCGTAAAGGGGTTTTTCAAATTAGACAAGCGGGAATGTTTTAGTAACATAAAATCCAATATTTTATATATTTGAAATGTTCGGGATATAAATCGGGTCGGTTTACAACATAAAAACAAATACAAAATAAATACAATTTGACCCGAAATCGAGGGATGTCACATCTGCGGCTATTTCCATCTTCCAGTATCGGCTTAAGATGGCCAGGGAGGCCAAAGATGCCGGTGTTGATACTTCTTTCTGGGATGTGGCTGCTTGGGAGAAGGTTTTTGCTGAGCTTATTAGTGAGGATACGGAGAATGCTGGTCCTAGTGGCGTGGTGAAGACTGCGGAGGAGGCAGTGGATGAGGCGACCAAGGGAGCAGCGAAGATGGTTGGTGACGAGGTGCAATTGGGCGATGATAGCGGAAAAGAAAAGGCTTGAACTCAATTTTTTGTGTGTTGGTTTGGATGTGGGGTTGTAATGGTTGTTGAACAATTTTCTTTTTTCTGTCTTGAACAATAGTATGCTTAGGATATTAGGATACATGGGTGGAGGGATCTTGACTTTCCAAGACGAAGCCCATGTTATCTTGGCTTTTGAACATCTGGCAATATTCGGGTGGAGGGATCTTGGCTTTTCAAGACGAAACCCAGGTGTTGCCTTTATATTTTCCTGCATTTTATGATTAGTAGTAGTATAATCTTTTGGCTTTAAGTATCGCGTTCGATAACTTGTAAACTTTAGTTGGAATATTATATGGCTTTTATTCTCTGAAATAAGTTATTTTGGCGATAACATATCCTGAAAACATGATTCTAAAATATTTTTACCATTTTGAGAAGAATGACTCTGATTATAAGTCTTTAGAAAACGTAATCAAAAGGATTATCAGGAACTGATAAAAATATCTTAAGGATAATGTATCCTTACGCCTCGTGCGAGTTATCACAACCAAACCAAAAGATCATACCTTGAAATAACAATTGTGTAATAAAACTAAGTGTAAAGAGTACCTTTGTGGAGATTATCTATAAATTTGATAGGCTTACATGTGATGTCCCAAATCGTCGATCTTTTTAAGTATCAAGCTTCTGGGATTTTGTTAAGTTAAAAACAATTTAGTAACCTTCTTAGCAATCTGTCGAAACAAAGTTAGACAATTCTGGCGACAAGGCCATTTAACTGGCGATAAAGCCTTTTAACTGGCGACTAGGCCTTTACTTAAGAGACATGAAAATGTCTAAGCTTGAGATAAAACTGGGGAAGGTCCCAAACGCATGGGCATGATTATGCCAAGACTTTAGATAACACGAAAGTGCTATAAACCTTAGATAACATGAAAATGTTATAAACCTTTTGTGTGACACGTCTGCCATTTATCTTAAGGATTCGGTATATAGCCAACAACAGACGGATTGTCAGCTGGTCTGGTCAGCCTGCCTAGAACTATACCCGAATCATCGTGCGCTCCAGGCGTCGTTAGAAAGGTGAAGACCTTTAAACCGTTTGAGATATCCAGGATATCTTATTCGTGTGCCCCTGGCGTTCATTGGAAAGGTGAAGACCTTTAAACCTTGAGGGATATCAGGGATATCATATTCGTTTGGGAGGTGATCAGCCTCTGACTGTTGTCGAGATAACAAATTCTTAGGATAACTGCAAAACACTAGGCTCTTGATGAGGGGTGGGTGTTAGCCTGGCTAACACCCCTCCGATGCTTAAGTCAGTAAACTTGATTTAGAGATAATAAAGTTCAAGGAATGTAAAAATAGATGAGGGAACATACCTTTATCCTGAGGATATGAACATACCACTTAAGGATACTAACAAAAATATGTCTTAAGGTGAATAGCATTCCAAGCTCTTGGTATAGGAATACCTTCCATAGTGATTAACCTGTAGGCCCCTTTTCCGGCTTCGGCTTCGGCTTCAATCAAGTAAGGTCCTTCCCATTTAGGAGCTAGCTTTCCATCTGTCGGGTTGGTGGTATTCTGAAACGCTTTCCTTAGCACCATGTCTCCTACTTGGAATCTTCTAATTCTGATATTCTTGTTGTAAGACTTGGCTATTCTTTGTTGGTATGCTGCCATCCTGACCTTGGCTAGATCTTTGAGTTCGTCAATAGTATCCAAGTCTTCAGCAAGGCTTTGGTTGTTGGACTCAATATCTTGGATGCTGGTTCTTGCTGTGGGGATCACCATCTCTATAGGGATAACAGCTTCTGCACCAAACACCAAGGAGAAAGGTTTTTTTCCCATTGCATTTTTCGAAGTGGTTCTATCGGCCCAAAGAACAAATGGTAGTTCTTCAGCCCATTTTCCCTTCTTGGATCCCAATTTTTTCTTTAGATTGTTGATGATAATCATGTTGCTTGATTCTGCTTGACCATTAGCTTGAGGATGTACTGGAGTTGAGGTTACCATCTTGATTCCCCAACTTTCACAAAAGTTGGTTGTTCTACTACCGATGAACTGTGACCTATTGTCACAAACAATCTCTGTCGGGATACCAAACCTTGTCAGGATGTTGCATTTGATGAATGAGATCACATCCTTTTCTATCACTTGGACAAATGCTTCTGATTTGATCCACTTGGAGAAGTAATCTGTCATGGCCAGTATAAAGATCTTTCCACCAGGAGCCTTAGGCAGCTTTCCCACAATATCCATTCCCCATTTCATAAATGGCCACGGGGATACGACAGGGTATAATGGTTTAGCTGGTTGGTGCAGTATGTTGCTATGTCTTTGGCAAGCATCACACTTCTTGGAGAAATCCGTTGCATCTTTCTTCATTGTTGGCCAGAAGTATCCTGTCCTTAGTATCTTTGATGCTAAGGTTCTGCCCCCAGTGTGGTTTCCACAATCACCTTCATGTATATCCTTGAGAACTTCTTGTGCTTCTTGATATTCCAAGCATCTCAAGTATGAACCTGCAAGTGATTTTCTGTACAACACATTATTTAGGATAATATACTAGGTTACCTTCATTCGAAACGCTCTGGGGATTTTCTTCTTTTGGGATCTCGTTATCCTGAAGATACCGTATTATGGGACGGGTCCAGGATACTGGATCATTTTCAGTTTCTGAAGTCTCCATGATTTCATAGTTTTCCTTTGTTGCTGGAGTCAAGATATGAATGATGAGTATCTTGATATCATTCGGTATCTTGAGAGCTGAAGAAACACTAAGTGACCCGGTACAGATTATAGATAATCTGGGGGTTAAGTAATGTTTCCCACGGATGAGATCTAGCTGAGAAGGCTGTTCTTCAGGAGACCTGCAAAACAAACACCGTAAGCTCGTCACTGAGAAGGGGGGGGGGGTTCCTCCTTGTGACCACCCTCCGGCGTGAGAATCAGACTAGGTTGCTCTGAATATAAGTGTATATTAAGAGATTGCTAGATAACTGGATAGCCGATGGATCTTACCATTCCAAGGTGTTGGAGTATTTATAGCCGAAGGTAGGTTTCCTAGAAGGTACAGCCGGCTGAATAGTATTCCTGTTCTACCAACAGTGGACTATGCACAGGCCATACTGGTTGGTGGGTAGGTTACGGCCAACAGTAACAAAGTCGGCTGCACTATTCCACCAACTGTAGACTATGCACGTCCCACCTACTGTGGATTGTACGCAGGCCATGCTGGTTGGTGAATAGGTTACGGCCAACAGTAACACTATTCCACCAACTGTAGGCTGCGCATGCCCCACAGTAAGGGTTGGTGAGTAGGCAGCGGCTAATAGTGACAAACAGTACTAGAGGGTGCTCCTCCTCGCACTGTTGTCGGTGAGCTGTCATCCTGTGATTGGCTCATGGGCTGTTCTGGTCAGATCGTCTGTCCTATCCATACCTTGGTAGGTATAGTACAAAAGATCTTTCAGAATCATACAGACTGGCTCATTTAGGCGGGATTGTTCCCGCCTTGCTTATTCCTTCATGTGACTACTGAAGTATCTAGTGTCTTGTGCGTGTAGCCCTGCAGTCTGCGGGTAGCCTTCCCTGATGGCTTGTATCCGCAACTGCGGGAACAGGCGGGGTACTTTACCATTGGGAGGCTTTCCCTGCGTGTACAGCTTGCGTACTGCGCGTAAGGTTCTCTGAGCATGGTGGGTCCTGCGGGAGCAGATGGCCTTTGCGCAGACGTCCCTGTTCAAGGTTAGTCTTGCGGGACCAACTGGGCTCTGTTGGGACCTACCTCTTCAAGTCCCCCCAGTCCAATGTTCTTCTCATGAATGTTCAATAAAGTGAGGTGAACTTTTGGACTTTAAGCAAGGGGTTTTGAAAAGGTTTTTAGTTTTAAGGTTCTCCGTGGGGATTCTTCCCGCGGATTTCCTAATGTCACTTGCAAAAATCCCCGATTTTTTTGCTTGATCTTTGGGTATGATGCGGGTAGGTATGTAACCTTCTCGCAAGTCAGGAGCGTTGAGTCTCACTTGTGTGGATTCTCCTTGAGGTTTTAGTGGTTTTGAACATAGTGATCAATTATGTTTAAACCACCAATTCCATCCTGGAGCCTCAAACAATGTAGTTCTCGACGTTCCCGCTATGCGGGGATGTTATTTCCGTTTCCACAAGCATTACCCAAAAGATCCTTCTTGGTTTCAATTCCCTGTGGAGCGCTAGGTATGTGAAGGGTTTTGCCTTAACATTGTACCCGCGCTCGTCTTACAGTTACTTTACTTTCAAGGTACCCCTGGCGTCAATTCCCTGCGGGTGCTAGGTATGTGAAGGGTTTTGCCTTAACACTGTACCCGCACCCGCCTTATAGTTACTTTGTTGCCGGGGTTTTCTTGGCTTCAATTCCCTGCGGGTGCTAGGTATGTGAAGGGTTTTGCCTTTACACTGTACCCGCATCCGTCTTATGGTTACTTGGTTGCCAAGGTAAGGGGTATTTTCCCGCTTATTTTTGAATCTTTTTGAATTTTGAATTTTGAAATTCGAAAGGTTGGTAAGGATAAGAACAGTCCAAACATCTGAAACGTCGTGCGACGGTTTCTTCTGACTGTGTCAGGACGTGCAGGAAGTTATGGTGACGTGACAGTACATGGTCATTCCAGACGCATTTTCAGGCGCGTGGGCGTGATTTTTCGGGCGCGTGGCCGCGAAATTACTGGCACGCGTCCTTTTGACAGCTGTTGCCAGGTTGCTTTTTGTCACGCGTCATAGTTTCATTGCACCTTCAATTTCTCTCTCCTCCGCATTAAATTCACCGCATTAATTGCGATTAGTATATAAAGGGGGTGGAGGATCCTTTCCAATTCATACTTTCACATTTTCTCTTCATCTTTACAGCGATTTCCGGTGAATACTCTAATTAGTCGAGCATTCCCCTGAAATCGTTTTCTTCTTCCTTTTGCAAGATGTCTTCACATGATTTCGAGCCTACGACCGATGATAGGAGTACTGCTGGCGAGTGCCAGTGTGCTCTGCCCGGCGATCAGTACCGGTATGTTGTTAGGAAGTTCATGCTCGATCCTCTCGAGCCTGAGTTTCCTGAATCCCACCAGACCGTGTACGATGCCCCCAGAGGCAAGATCGGGGTTTATGCAGCATTCTTTGTCTATGGGAATCTTAGGTTCCCATTGACAAAGTTTGTTTACCGTGTCCTTGAGAGGCACGGTGTTCATTTGACCGAGCTGCACCCTATGGCGGTCGCCAAGATTCGCCACTTCGAGTGGGTGTGCCGGATTCTGGGCATCGAGCCCCATGTGGACCGCCTGATGACCTTCTATACTTGGAGGTGCATCCAGGGGTGGTACACCCTGACAACCCGTATCAAGGGTTTAAAGATTTGTGCGACCGAGCGCAGTCTCCGATCGTGGAAGCGGGAGTTCTTCTACATATCCGCCCGCGCCGTCCCCCTTGCCATGAAGTTTAAAAATGGCCAAGCAATTCCGAGCCTTCACGCCCCCAACTACCAGGAGGCGGAATGGTTCTCGAAGATATCCCTGGTCCAATCTCCGGTTTACCGGTTTGCGGAGTCCGGGATGGTGATGCTGGGGATGAGCCGGGTGTGGAAGGAGGCGTCTCAGGTTCCCATCCTTCTCGAATACGGTTTGAACTCTACTCCTTATGGTATGTTTTGTCTTTCTTGCTGATATGAGTTTGTCTTCTAACTGTTTCTTTTCTTTCAGAGGGGAACAATTTGGAGTCGCTCCTGTACCCGCGGGAAGCTGACGATCCTGTGCGGATGGGTACTCGTGCTCTTGATGAGAACGAGTTGCCCATCCTGGAGCAAACAGCGGATCGGTTTGTGGAGGTTTATCCGCTGGGCCACGAGATCCTGAGCCACCGGCGGCCAGGTAAGGTGTTATTCTCTCCTCCACCCCTCAGTGCTGTACCCGCTGCTGGAATTCCTTACACCCTGTCTTCTTCTGAGGAATCCGCAGATGGTCCTTCGTTAGTGCGGAAGAAGCGGGCTGCCGGCGGGAAAGGGAAGGAGAAGGCGGCCTCCACAGCCGATCCAGTGCTCCTATCTGACACTGAGTCAGATAGTGAAAAGGCGGGGGGGAAGCCCGGTGGTGAGAAGACCACTGTTCCGGAGGCTACGACTGTTACCTCTGGAGAACCAATGACGACGACGGTGACCGGCATCAAGAGACCGGCTCCATCGGGTTCGTCCCCGCCCGTCCGTACGTTCAAGCTGAAGAAACCCTGTAAGTACAACTCTCTTAGCTTTTATCTTCATAGTTTAATCTTCAAGTCTTTTTAACACTTTTCTTCTTTACGCAGGTGTGGATGTTGGCGCATTCCAGGGTGAGGGGCCGAGTACAACCTCTCCGCCAATGACGGTAGGCTTGGTCAGCCTACCTGAGGCGTCGACCCAGGCGCCTGCGCCTGCTTCCGCTGGTTCAGTTGCTCATTCTGAGCCGACTGTTCCAGCCGAGATGACGTCACCGCCGGCTGTGAGTGCAATTTTTACAGCATCCTTCACAGAGCCGGCGGTTACTTTTGCCGCGGATTCTGCGGCAGCGACCGCGGCGGCGACTACGGCGGCTGTTACCATGCCCCCGTCATCGGCAACGACGGCCGGTCCTTTAGGTACGCGTGGGGCTTTTCGCATCTTTCCGCCACCTTCCCATCTGCCTGACCTCTTGGATGGATTTCCATTGGGTTCAGGTGATAGGTTCGGCGGCTATCGGCCTGTAATTGACCCTACAGGTGCGTAGGGTTCCTTTGGCCCTTTTTTACTTATATATTTTATCATCTTTTCCTAACTGCTTTTTGTTTTCTGCAGTTTCGGATTCCAATGAAGTGTATGTTCCTCGATGGAACATACGCCGAGGAACAACCCTTCGTACCCCTGTGGAGTGCGTGGAATGGGCTCGCCACGCTGCTCCCCATGGTGCGTTGGGGGAAGCCATGGCTAGCTACCAGGAGGGTAGGCTAACCAACGAGCTTCGAGTTCTCCAAGCCCGGATGCAGCCGCGCGTCGAGCTGCTTTGTCGTGAAAATGACAAGTTGAAAGCAGCTCGCGCCAAGGAAGTATCCCAAGCGCGGGCTCTTCGGGAGGAGAACCAAAAGCTGTCCGCAGCTGCTGCGGAGAAGGAGAAGGCCTTCAAGGCCCTCGAGGTTGAGGTTCAAGCGCGACTCGAGGCCCGCTCCAAGGCTGCCCAAGCTGTTAACGAACAGCTTCGGCTAGCTAAGGAGACTGCGAGGAACGCGACCGAGGAGCTCAAGGCCAAATTAGAGGCTCTCCAACGCCAAATTAGAGGCTCTCCAACGCGTGGAGAACGAGGAGCTCAAGGCTGAAGCCGTTGCTGAGCCTTTACGCGTGGAGAACGAGGAGCTCAAGGCCAAATTAGAGGCTCTCCAACGCGCTCATGATGCCTTGGCGATGGAAGATGCCAAGAAGCTCCAGGAGATCTTGGACCAGAGGGGCGTGCTTGACCATACAGAGCGGAAGCTTAAGGGCGTCGAAGAGGCTGCCGCAAAGGAAGTGCTACTTGCCAACCTTAACAAAAGCGAAGCCGAACGCGCCTGCACCCAAGCTCAAGCCGCCCTTAAAGAAGCTCTGGTTGCCAAGGAATGGCTTCTTCGAGAAGCGTTGTCTCAGGTAAGTCTATCTTCATGTCTTCACGCTTTACTTTGTAGATAGGGTGTTGACACTTGTATACTTTCTTATGCAGGTTGTGCATCGGGTCTTTTCAGAGACGTCTTACGACGATGCAATGAGCGCAGCCCTCAACGCTTCTCACGAGGATGGGGAACGGGTCGGCTTCCTGCTTGGTCTAGGGTTTGTTGAGAAAGGCGTCCCGCCATCCAACTTCCCTTTGTACAATGTAGATACTGAAGCCATATATGACCAAGCAGTAAATCAATACGCCGCCTTCCCGCATCCGGTGGTGGAGAAGGTGAATGAAATTGCTGCTGCTGATGACGGGTTACCTATCCTTAAGGCTTATCTTGAACAGCCACGCTCTACTGACGGCGCTGGTCCAAGTGGAAGTGGCCCTGAAGCCGGATCCTGAAGATCTCTTCCCGCTACTAGGATAGATTTAGTTTGTATAGATTTACTTTCTTGTAGGCGGGTAGTTACCCGGCCATTCTTGTAACGAATATTTATGAAATGTAAATCTTTGCGCGGCTAAGACCGCTTGATTCATTGGATTCCTTGCTTTATAAACGTTATATGACCTACATACTTAAGTTTAAATTAGCAATTTTCCAAGTGTTTAGAATAAGTTAACCTTTGAACGTGGTAGATAGGTGTGAAGTTTTGCTTCCTCTTCCGTGATTGTGCGGGTAGGACCGTCACTTGCACGTAGTAGGATGGCTAAACTTTACCATCTGACCTGCGTGTAGGTTTACCTTATTTGAGGATAAGTTAACCTTTGAACGTGGTAGATAATAGGTGTGAAGTTTTGCTTCCTCTTTCGTGATTGTGCGGGTATGACCGTCACTTGAACTTAGTAGGATGGCTAAACTTTACCCATATCTGACCTGCGTGTAGGTTTACCTTATTTGAGGATAAGTTAACCTTTGAACGTGGTAGATAATAGGTGTGAAGTTTTGCTTCCTCTTTCGTGATTGTGCGGGTATGACCGTCAATTGCACTTAGTAGGATGGCTAAACTTTACCCATATCTGACCTGCGTGTAGGTTTTCCTCATTTTTTTTTTTTTTTTTTTTTTTTTTTTTTAGGATAACCTTTGAACGTGGTAGATGATAGGTTGAAGTTTTGCTTCTTTGTTCGTGATTGTGCGGGTAGGACCGTCACTTGCACTTACAAGGATGGCTAAACTTTACTTACATCAAACCTGTGTGTAGGTTTCCCTTAACGTTGTGTTTATGCGGGTTTTGCCGCCTTACACACGTAACGACTTACTTCTCCCCGTTTATGCGGTAAATACCGGCACTAGTGGGAAGTTCATAAGGATAAAGGTAAACACATTATGAAAGGAGAATCATTTCCATTAGAAGTGGCTCTAGGCCTTTTCTTTACAAGTTTTGGAATTGATCTACATATAACATTTGCGTAATTGAGCTCCATTCCATGTTCTTGGGATGGGAGTGCCATCGAGCCTTTCGAGCCGGTATGCGCCCTTTCCCAGGACTTCTTTGATAATGTATGGCCCTTCCCAAACCGGGGCCAGCTTTCCCGGGCGCTCTTGGTTTGAAGCCTCGTTGTTACGCAGTATGTAGTCTCCTATCTTGAAGTTGCAGAGTTTTACCCGCGTGTTGTAGTACTTTTGCATTTGTCGTTTGTAGTTCTCTTCACGCACTGCGGCTAAGTCTCTGCGTTCCTCGGCTAGCATAAGGTCTAACCGTCTTTCCGCATCATTGTCTTCTGGCTGGATCAAGACCCTTGGTGAGGGTAAACCAATTTCGACTGGGACCATGGCTTCAGTGCCATAAGTGAGACTGAACGGGGTTTCTCCCGTACTGGCCTTCTTCAGCGTTCTGTTTGCCCAAAGGACGTGCGGAAGCTCGTCCACCCAGCCGGATCTGTGTTTCAAGAGTCTTTTCTTTATGCCATCGACGATGCTCTTGTTTGCTCTTTCCACCTCACCATTACCTTGCGGGTGTGCCACTGAGGTAAAGGTGTGGGTGATTTGAAGTTCTTTTAGCCACTGTTGTAGCTTCTTGTCAGCAAAGTTGGTGCCGTTATCGCTCACCAAATTCTGTGGAAGTCCAAAACGACAAATAATAAATTCCCAAATAAATTTTTTGATATGTTTTGCGGTTGTTTGGGCTAAAGGTTTTGCTTCTATCCACTTGGTGAAGTAGTCGATGGCTACCACTAGGAACTGAACATTTCCTGCTGCCGTGGGAAATGGGCCTGTCACATCGATGGCCCATTTCTGAAATGGCCATGAAGAAGTGACTGGAACAAGTTCATTCTTCGGGCGGTGCGTGTTGGGTGCGTAAAGCTGGCAAGACCTGCATTTTCTGATGTATGCCAGTGCATCTGTATGCATCCCCGGCCAAAAGTATCCCGCGTTGTTTAGCTTGGCTACAACAGCGCGGGGACCTGCGTGTACCCCACAGATGCCTTCGTGTACTTCCCTTAGGAGGTAATCAGCATCTTGGTTGTCCACGCATCTTAAGAGTGGGCCAAGAAAGTTACGTCTGTAAAGGATGTCATTGATAAGTTGATAATTTAGTGCTTTACAGCGTAGTTTTCTTGCCTGTGTTTTTGACTCTGGTAGTGTTCCTGCTGCAAGGTAATTTATTATCGGTGTCATCCACGTTTCTGTACCGGTTTGGATGACACAAATTTCCTTGTGCGGGACTGATGGTGCTTCGAGGAGTTCAATGCGGATGTCCTTTCCCAAATGGGTGAAGGCTAGTGACGCAAGCTTGCTTAACACATCCGCAGATTTGTTTTCGCTGCGCTTGACGTGTATGACTTTACAATCATTAAAATCACGCATGAGGGTTTTTGCCTGGGCGAGGTACAGGGCCATTGTGTCGTTCACAGCCGTGTACGTCCCATTTATTTGGTTGGCCACCAGCATGGAATCCACGTGGGCTTCCAAGTTTTTCACTCCCATCTTACGCGCAATTCTCAAACCGGCCAAGAATGCTTCGTATTCGGCTTCGTAATTCGTACTTGGAAAATCCAACCGAATAGCGTAAGTATATTCTTGGCCTGCTGGGTTGGTTAATTTTAACCCTGCGCCTGAACCCTCGTTACTGGCGGCTCCATCAGTGTAGAGTCGCCAGACATCATTGATGTCCTGTGCTGGGGAGGGTTGAGCCTCCTCCTGGCACTCTTTCTCCCGCGAAGCGGGGACTTCTGCAATAAAATCGGCCAGGACCTGGCCTTTTATGGCTGGTCTTGGCTTGTACTTAATTGCATATTCTCCCAATTCAATTGCCCATTTGGCTAGACGTCCCGATAATTCGGGTTTGCCTAGAACGTTTGAGAGTTTGAAGTTGGTGAGAATGGTAATTGGGTGACCCTGGAAATATCGTCTTAACCTGCGTGAAGCGTGTATAAGTGCTAAGACTAATTTTTCGAGGGTAGAGTACCGGGTTTCTACGTCTGTTAGTACACGGCTAACATAATAGATTGGCATCTGGATGCCCTTTCGTTCTACTAGCAGGACTGCCCCGGTTGCTCTATCTGTTGCGGAAAGGTATAGGATTAACTCCTCTCCTGCTTGTGGTGCTGTAAGTGTTGGAAGTTCGATCAAGCGTGACCGAATCTCCTGAAAAGCTGCTTCCGCTTCTGGTGTCCAGCGGAAGTGCGTTTTCTTCAAGCAGTTTCTCAATGTTGACACGAAAGGAAACGACTTATCCGCATGGTTTGCCAAGAAGCGATTAAGTGCGACTAGTCGTCCATTCAGTGTCTGAGCCTGTTTGATGGTGGTAGGTGATTCCATTTTAACAATGGCTTCGACCTTTTCAGGGTTCGCTCTGAAGCCATCTTTAGTAACAATGACTCCCAAGAACTTCCCTTCTTCCATCCCAAATGAACACTTGCTCGGGTTGAGCTTCATGTTTATTTTTCGGAGCGTGTTGAAAGTTTCTTCAATGTCTTTCAACATCGCTTCTGGCTCGAGGCTTTTGATGACCAAATCATCCATATAGACTTCCAAGTTTCTCCCGATTTGGGCATGAAACTCTTTGTCCATTAGTCGTTGGTACGTGGACCCTGCATTCTTAAGTCCGAATGGCATCATTTTATAACAAAATGTACCATCGGGCGTCCGAAATGCGGTTTTGTCCTGGTCATCTATGGCCATGTGGATTTGGTGGTACCCCTTATACGCATCCAAGAAGCATTTAAGGCGAAATGGTGCCAACGAATCCACCTTGAGATCAATTTCTGGTAACGGATAACAATCTTTGGGGCATGCTTTGTTCAAATCTTTGAAATCTATGCACATGCGCCATTGTTTGTCATTCTTCGGTACCATTACGGGATTTGCAACCCATGTTTGATATCTACTAACGCGTACGATGCCTGCGTCAAGGAGTTCCTTGACTTGGGTTCTACACGCGTTAGTTTGTTCAGGCCCCATTACTCTGCGCTTTTGTACGACTGGCGTAACAGCCGGATCGCACTTGAGCTTATGCTCCGCCTTACTTCGGGGTACACCAGTCATGTCAGCTGGTGCCCACGCAAAGATGTCAGCGTTTTTCTGTAGTAAGCGTTTGAGTAATGTGCGGGTGGGATCAACGATTGTTGGTCCAATGGTAACGGCCTGGTCGGGGTATTTGCCATTGAAGGCCCATTTTTCCGGTTCAGTGATGGTTGGTTTAGCCTTTTTCGGTTTGGGTTTAGATGAGACAGATGCAATGCATACCTGGGGAATGCCAGAGATCATCGCTACACCCTCAGCTGTTGGCCATCCCATCATGCCGTGGACTGAAGATACCACGGCATTGAATCTTGCCATCCCGTCTCTTCCGAATAGGATGTCGTACGTGTGGTGTGGCTTTTTCATCACGACAAAATCCACGTCTTCTGTGCGTGAATGATTCCCATCAGTAAGAGTAACGGGGAAAGATAGGATACCCAGGGGGGTTTCTGTACTGCCGTCAAACCCTTCCATTGAAGCGTAGACCGTTTCCAAGCGTTCTTTATCTTCATCATCCAGCTTATCAAAGAACTGCCTGTACATCACTGTCGACGAAGCGCCGTTGTCAGCAAGAGTGCGGGAAGTGATGTAATGCCCCAGCTGGCTTCTGATGACGATGGGGCCTTCTTTGCTGGGGCCTCCTGGCACTCGCGGGAAGCGCACCTCAGCTTCCTTCCACGCGCATGGTTCTGTCACTCGCCTTTTTCTTCCTCTGACCTTAACATGAACCATGTTGATGCTGATGTCGACGGGCTTCCGTCCGTTACCTCTGTACCGGTTGTCATTCCTTCCTCCCTTCCTGATTGATGCCACGAGATGTGCAAGTCTTCCATCCTTGACAAATGTCTCAATAATATCCTTCAAGGATGTGCACTCTTCAGTACCATGACCCTTTGTCCCGTGGAAATCACAGGATTTGCTTTGATCCGCATTAGGTTTCTGCCGGATCAATGGGGCTTTTGGCCATGGCAATTTTTCCGTGGCAAATATCTCCGTGACGCTCTTCGTGAGTGGCGTCCACCGGTGTTTTCGGTTTGAAGGGTGTGTGTTATCCCTTCCGCCAACAAGAGGGCGAGAGCTGGATGAGGTGTCAAAGTTTACCCTTGACTGCCAAATACCTAGCCTCCTCTTTTTGTTCTGCCGGGCGATCCGGACATTGTTCTCTCTTGTCCTCTGCGTGTAGAGGTGTGTACTCTGGGGAAGATCCCTTCCCAGTTGCTTTTCCGTCTCGGCAAAGCGCTTTGCCGCCGTCATGATGGCATCCCAAGTTGATGGCATGCCATCCTTACCCGTCAATGTGCGGATAAGTTCTGGGTATTCGGCGCCTTGGATGAAGGCGGCGCGAACCAGATCCTCACTTATGTTGCCGAGACTAAGCTTTTTGGAGTTGAAGCGAGTGATGAAGTCCAGTAAAGATTCATCCTCCTCTCTCACGCAGTTGAGGATCGTCCACTGCTCTTCAGTGTACTTCCTCTGTTGGCTGAAGTGCTGGCTGAACTTGTTCTGAAAGTCCGCCCAGTCATATATGTGGTGGATCGGTAAACGAGCAAACCATGCCCTGGCCGCTCCGACCAGAGTCATTTGGAACATGTAGCACCACGTGGGTTCCGTCCAGTTGCTGACGGTAGCCCCCGCAATGAACCTGTTCAAATGGTCGTCTGGGTCGGATAGACCATCATAAGTGCCAATGTTGGACATTTGTTTGGCACTTCTCGGGGCGATTGCTTCCGCAATGTCCCTTGCGAATTTTGACTTTCCTGCATTTGTAGCAGTTGGTCTAAAGGTCTTGGAGAAGTCACGCGGGTTTCTCTCCGCGATTGGTTTAAAAGCTTCCCCAAAATTCCTTTTTGGTTGGACGTCCGTTTCCTTACGCTTCCCTTTCGCCTTATGGCGAGGGTTCGCGTCGGTATCGGACTCCAACTCGTCGTCTGAGTACTCGCAGTCACTGCTCATATTGAGGTGTTGGCGAGTACTGCCGAATTCGTCGGCCTGTTGAGCTGAACGCAAGCGTTCATCCAATTCGGCTTGGAATTCTCTTTGCCGTGCTTCGGCCCACGCCTTCACTTGATCTAGTGTTTAGCGAGGGACCCTCGTTCGTTTTTCCAGCTGGGTATCGGTAAACCCCAGTGGAATATTTACTGCACTTGCCCCGGCTTGGGTAGTCGGGGTAGTGTTCGTAAGGATTGTATAACCGCCGGTGTTCCCCCCAGTTGCTGGGGTTGTTATCGGGGTTTCTTGGTCGGTTACAGGCCTTTGGACCGGAGTAACGTTAACCATTTCTTCAGAAATTGTGAAAAAACTAAAATAGTTCTAGCTTTTATGCACGGATGGCGCCAATGAAGAAACACTAAGTGACCCGGTACAGATTATAGATAATCTGGGGGTTAAGTAATGTTTCCCACGGATGAGATCTAGCTGAGAAGGCTGTTCTTCAGGAGACCTGCAAAACAAACACCGTAAGCTCGTCACTGAGAAGGGGGGGGTTCCTCCTTGTGACCACCCTCCGGCGTGAGAATCAGACTAGGTTGCTCTGAATATAAGTGTATATTAAGAGATTGCTAGATAACTGGATAGCCGATGGATCTTACCATTCCAAGGTGTTGGAGTATTTATAGCCGAAGGTAGGTTTCCTAGAAGGTACAGCCGGCTGAATAGTATTCCTGTTCTACCAACAGTGGACTATGCACAGGCCATACTGGTTGGTGGGTAGGTTACGGCCAACAGTAACAAAGTCGGCTGCACTATTCCACCAACTGTAGACTATGCACGTCCCACCTACTGTGGATTGTACGCAGGCCATGCTGGTTGGTGAATAGGTTACGGCCAACAGTAACACTATTCCACCAACTGTAGGCTGCGCATGCCCCACAGTAAGGGTTGGTGAGTAGGCAGCGGCTAATAGTGACAAACAGTACTAGAGGGTGCTCCTCCTCGCACTGTTGTCGGTGAGCTGTCATCCTGTGATTGGCTCATGGGCTGTTCTGGTCAGATCGTCTGTCCTATCCATACCTTGGTAGGTATAGTACAAAAGATCTTTCAGAATCATACAGACTGGCTCATTTAGGCGGGATTGTTCCCGCCTTGCTCATTCCTTCATGTGACTACTGAAGTATCTAGTGTCTTGTGCGTGTAGCCCTGCTGTCTGCGGGTAGCCTTCCCTGATGGCTTGTATCCGCAACTGCGGGAACAGGCGGGGTACTTTACCATTGGGAGGCTTTCCCTGCGTGTACAGCTTGCGTACTGCGCGTAAGGTTCTCTGAGCATGGTGGGTCCTGCGGGAGCAGATGGCCTTTGCGCAGACGTCCCTGTTCAAGGTTAGTCTTGCGGGACCAACTGGGCTCTGCTGGGACCTACCTCTTCAAGAGCCGATGCTAAATTTGCTAAGGCATCTCCTTCAGTGTTCTCTTCCCTTGGTACCTGTATTATATCAAATGTTTCGAAACATATAGCTAATTTCTTAACTATTTCTAAATATTTCGCTAAGTTTTCTGCATTCGCTGCATAAGAGCCATTGAAATGGTTAGCTAATAACAAAGAATCAAAATAAACTTGAAGATACCTGACCTTCATATCCTTAGCTATTGCAAACCAGCTATTAAGGCCTCATATTCAGCCTTATTATTAGTAGCCTGAAATTGACAAGATATAGATAGAGGTATTATGTCCCCCTGTGGCGATTTTAGTAGGATACCTAGACCCGTTCCTCTTATTTTGGAGGCACCGTCAGTATGTAGGGTCCAACTTTCCTTGACCTTCAATTGCTGAACTTCTTTTCCCACTTCTTCGATTATATCCTGGCTGAAATCAGCCACAAAGTCGTCAAGTGCTTGAGACTTGATAGCCGTTCTCGGCTCATACAAGATATCATATGCGCTGAGTTTCACAGCCCACTTTGCCATCCTACCTGACATCTCTGGTTTTCTCAAAACGGCCTTGATAGGATAGTTAGTCTTTACGCGTATAGCATGAGTTTCAAAGTAATGTATAAGTTTAGTTGAAGCCATTATAAGTGCTAAAATTAACTTTTCAAGATAAGAATACCTGGATTCAGCATCTAGTATGCTTTTACTTACATAATATATCGGATGTTGTTGACCTTCATGATCCTTGACCAAGACAGCACTGATTGCATTCCTGGAAACGGCTAGGTACAGGGATAATGGCTCACCATCAATTGGCTTCATCAGGAGTGGTGCTGAGGATAAGTATTCTTCTGGGATACCAATGCCCTTTCTTGCTTCTCTCCCCATTCAAACTTTCGATTCTTTCTCAGGATGTCATAGAAGTCTTTACACTTCTCTGAATATCTTGAGATGAATCTGTTGAGAGCAGCTATTCTTCCTGTCAATCTATGGACATCTTTGACATTTCTTGGTGATTTGATATCCAGGATAGCTTTGATCTGTTCTGGGCTTGCTTCTATCCCTCTTTTGGTGACCATGTATCCCAGGAATTTTCCTGCTTTAACCCCAAAGTGACACTTGGCTGGATTCAACTTCATGTTGTATTCATCCAGGATATCGAATGCTGTTGCCAAGTCTCTGAGATGATCCTCAGCTTTCTTTGACTTTACCACCATATCATCTATGTAGACTTCCGTCGTGTCCCCCAGTTGGTTTTTGAACATCATGTTGACGAGCCTCTGATATGTTGCACCTGCAGTTTTAAGTCCAAAAGGCATTGCAGTGTAACAGTATATACATGTGGGAGTCATGAAGGCCGTGTCTTCCTGGTCTGAAGGTTCCATTTGAATTTGCTGAAATCCTGAGGATGCATCCATGAATGTTAGCAGTTTGTGGCCGGCAGTTGCATCCACATCGAGTCAATGTGTGGGAGTGGAAATGGATCCTTTGGGCAGGCCTTATTTAGGTCCGTGAAGTCCACACATACTCTCCATTTTCCATTCTTCTTTTGTACTAGAACCAGATTGGCCAACCATATAGGATATTGGACTTCCCTTATCATCTTGGTCTTGAGCAGCTTCTGCACCTCTTCTTGTGATAACGTTTCTCTCAGGAGCAAACTTTCTTCGTTTATGATGTACCGGCCTGAAAGATTTATCTATACCAAGTTTATGAGTAATTATGGATTTAGAGATACCTATCATATCTTCATGTTTCCAGGCGAAGGTAGAAGCTCTTTTCTTCAGGAAGGATATTAACTCTGTCTCAATATCCTTAGGAATACTTGACCCTAAGAATACCTTGATCTCAATATCCTGAGGATCCAAAGATACTTCCTTTACATCCTGCTCTCTTGCTTGCAGGACCTTCCCTGGCTGTTTCCGTAATTGCTATGTTTGAGTAGGCTTCGTAGTCCATTTCATGGATGAGGCATAATATTCCTTGGCATCTTGTTGATCACTTTCAATTTTGATGACTCCCCAAGGACTTGGGAGTTTCACACACTGATGGTAGGTCGAGGGTACTGCCTTCATGCTGTGGATCCAGGGCCTGCCTAAAATCACATTACAACAAGATAAAGAGTCAATAACGCAAAACTTTTGTAGGGAGTTAGTTCCCTCAATATATATTGGAAGTTTGATTTCTCCCAAGGTGTTCTTGGTTTTGCCACTTAATCCGACAAGAACTGAGGATTTCGGGATAATCTCTGTTTCTGGGATATCCATTTTCTTCAAGGCTTCCATCTGGATAATGTTCACAGAGCTTCCTCCATCGACGAGTATCCTGCACACAAAACACTTAGCTATACATAAAGTAATTTATAAATAATAATACCAAAGTTTTACATACAAAAAGTCAACAACAAAGTCTTTAAACAAAAGTTTGGTTTCCGGTTCGGATCTTGTTTCGGGATAGGACCGAGGTTAGATTCTACAAACCCATAACCATGGAACTAATTAAAATGATTTTAGAAACTCAAATATTACATAAAACATGTTTATACAACTATTTAAACAAACTAGTAAACAAGAGTTCGGCTTCCGGTTTGGAGCTATTTATGGAATAACCGAGGCTAGTCTCTACAAACCCATAACCATTGAACTCAAAATGTAAAATAGAACTAAGATGAGCAGAAGTTAAACAAGTATAACAAGTTTGATGGTTAGATGCGGAAAATATATATAATCAAGGACTACTACGAGTCCTCCATGTAGCTTTGTCTTATGGGCCGGACACTTAACCGACCGAGACCGGAGAAATGCCCACCGAAGGTACAAAGGGTGTTATTATATATATGTTGTATAACAATCTTTAAGTATAAATAAGTGTTAACAAGTTGATTATAATGTAAGACTATGGTCAGTTTGACTTTGGAAAGTTAAACTGCCAAAAAAATATGAAGAACACCTTTGAATGCTTGAGAATTGGAAAAGAAAGAGATGAATGAGCAGGGATTAATGAAGGGGATAGGGGTGTATATATAGGGTGGGTTGAAAGGGTCAAGCATGGGGTGTGATATCAAGGTTTGCATGCAAGAGGGGTTAAGACAAGTCACAAAACAACAAAAAAAAGATGGGGCTGCTGGTCTGCACGTCGGTTAGCGTCCGGAAGTTCGTTTTTGATGTATCTAGAGCGTTTTAAGTCCGTTTTCGAATCCGTAAAAGGGGTTTTTCAAATTAGACAAGCAGGAATGTTTTAGTAACATAAAATCAAATATTTTATATATTTGAAATGTTCTGGATATAAATCGGGTCGGTTTACAACATAAAAACAAATACAAAATAAATACAATTTGACCCGAAATCGAGGGATGTCACAGTATCCTCTACTTTAGGAAATTTCGTCCCAAAATTATGATGTTGATGATGATGAGGCAAATAGATGTGGATACATCTCTTTCATTGCGTATTCTCGTTCCCATGTGAACTCTGCGCCACGCCGTGATTCCCATCGAACGTTAACTAACCGGATGCGACTACGTTTGGTTTTCTTTTCGTTTTGGTCCACGATTTCGACAGGTCTTTTGTTGGGCTATATTTGTGGTTTATTCTTGTAGGTTGGGCTTAGATAGGGTATATTATGTAAGCCGAGAACTTTAGTGGTTCTCAGCGGGCTTTGGGCTTTTGTTGGGCTAGTATGTTAGTTCCCTATATATATAGATATCTTCTATAGGGTTTAAAGGGTTGTTCGTTCACGTGGTTATTTGCCGTCTAAAGGTTATCTTAGAAGAGTATTGTATTGCTAGTGCTTAAGCACCCGACGTTAATATTAACGTGTGTTTTGAAGCCATTATTGTGTTCGACGTGTTTGTGTTTTATTTGTGTCATTGAATCATCTAGTGTTAGAATTCCGCACCAACACCTAGATTGTTGATATCATAATTGTAGTGATCTAGATCCTGGACTTACAATTGGTATCAGAGCCTTAGACCTTTTCAGGCTCGTTATTGTGATATCAAGGGATTCAAGATTTTGATCTTTGGTGGCTGTAGTTTGATTTTCCGGTGTGGTTTGCTTGTATTTTTGGTGAACAAGTGATCGGAGAAGAAGGAGAATCACTTTTGGGAAAAGATTGGTTTGGTTTGGAAACAAATCAAAATCCCAACTTTCTCGGAAGTTTGTTACGCTTCAGATTCATTTTTGGTGAGAATCAGTGTTCTCGGGTACAACTAGTACTCGGCCACAACCGTTTTCGGCTAACAACTAGTTTTCGGCCAAAGTCAATTCTCGGTTACACTTAGTTATTGGCTACTACCAGTTTTCGGCTAGGGCAGTTCTCGGTTGACTTGAGTTTTCGGTCAATAATCATTGTTCTTGGTCAATAGAGGTGTTCTCTGCTGACTGAAGGTGTTTTCGGTCAAACTTAGTTCTCGGTCAATCTTTGGTTCTCGGTTAACTTTCATTTGGACCTGACACTTGGACTAGGACTATAAAGCTTCCTGGACTAAAATTAATCTTAAATTAAAATAAAGTGGAACAGTTAACCAACATCAATGCATCATCAAATGCCATACTTCATCAAGAACTGGATTCCATAATGGGGACAACAACTCGTGTACCTCGTCTATTGTCTCAGGAGCGGTTCAGTGAGTGGAAATTTTGATTCAAGAAGTATGTTAAAATGAAATATGCTAAGATCCGGAGAAGCATTGTTAGAGGACCCCAAATCATCACGTATCAACGTGAGAATTCAACTGAGGTTGTTGTGAAGCCGGTTGCACAGTATGATGATGATGATTTTGCCAAAGTTGAAGAGGATTAAAGGGCCCTATCAACTATAACCATGGCACTTTCACCTAAAATTGCCCTTAGTTTTAGAGAACTTCAATCTGCTAAGGAACTATGGGAGGCATTGATTGAGGTGTATGAAGGAAATGAAGACATGAAGAGAAGTAGCCAAAATTTGTTGCGGCAGAAATTTAATATGTTCAATCATGTGTTGGGAGAATCGTTGGAGACACAACTTCAAAGATTCATAGCTCTTGTGAATCAGATGAGATCCGCAAGCATTTATCTGGCAACGTCAGAGATTAACAACAAACTGGTGAACTCATTGCCAAAGAGTTGGGATATGAATGTTGCTGTTATCAAGAAGACTAAAGATCTCAACAGAATGTCTATCTCTGAGATGATGGCTACTATCAAGGCATGTGATATGGACGACAAGCAACGTGAAATAAACCATGCGAATTCTTACAGTGCAGCTGGTTACAATGTTGCCTCCAACAATGCTCTTATTTCTCAAGATGGTTTCTCTATGTTCAAGGCCAGTCAGCAACCTCCAACCCAAGGAAATTTTCAGATGTTTAAGTCCACTCAGAGCCAACCGTCTTCCATCCCATCTCAACCAGCTCCATTTTTCTTCACTAGGTCTGCTCAATCTTCATCAACTCAACTTCCATCTGCTGGTGCTGCTCATGGTCTGAACTCACGCCAGTTTCCCTCCATTCCGAAAGAGACCTAGGAAAACATAGCTCTAATGGCAGGGTTCATGAACTGCTATAATGCATTTCTAGCTGGAGACTTGGTTCAACCAGTTGTGGCTGCTGAACTGGATCAGATTCATCCTGATGATGTTGAGGAAATGGATATCGATTGGCAAATCGCCATGGCAGTGTTTCGTGCCAAGAAATTCACTAAGAGGACTGGTAGAAACAATTGGAACATGCCAAACAATCAGAAAGTGGGTTTTAACAAGAACACTCTGAGGTGTTATAACTGTCATGAGCCGGGTCATTTTGCTCGTGAATGTACTAACCCAGCGAAGGAAGGAAACACAGAAAGGGCGCTGGTTCCAGTGGGTAATGCTAGGGGAGATGTTGGTGAGAGTTCGGGAAATGGTGAAAGGGGACTGATTGCTCAACAGTTCTCTTGGGAGGATCAGATGGCTGCTCTCAACATTGGAAGTCAGACCGCAAATTTTGCAAATGTTGAAGACATTGAAGAAGAAAACGCTGCTGAGGAGCAAGTCAAGGAACTTCAATTCGCATTCATGGCGTTCACTCCCTCCAGCTCATCTGAGGTAAGCTTTCAACCATGCTCTCTAGATTGTGTTGATAAAATCAACTTATATAAACTTCATAATGATAACTTAATCAGAGACATGGAAAGAGTAAAATCAGAAAATTTTAAACTTAAAAAAAATGAAAAATCCTTCGTAGATAAAATAGAAGCATATAAAAAGGATCTCTCTAAGCTTAAGTCTGAATTCAGTATAAAGTGTTGTCACCACCTAGATGCCAAGCAGGAAATTGTTGAATTAACTGCTAAACTGGAAGCCTCCAAATTGGAAATTTTGAACTTAAATGCTAAATTTGAAAGAGCTGAACTTGATTTTAAAAAATTCGAGGGTTCCAGTAAGGTAGTTAATTCAATGATTGACAATCAATTATGGTGGAAGGAGAAGGAAGGTGAGGGATTAGGATACAGCAAGGTACCTCCACTTACAATGACAACTATGTTCAACTTCCTGTCACCAAAGAACAGGAAGAAAAGGTACAGGACATGAAGTACGGTAAACATGATAAGAATGACGTATCTGATCATGTGAGTGCATCCACCTCAGGAGTGAACGATACTAACATGTTTACTTCATGTGTAGAGAAAGTAATTGTTGAGGATTGGACTGATGAGGATGATGAAGCTTGTGTTTCGTTTAATAAAGACTTTAATTCTAATGTTACTTTGAAACTACCTGACTTAAATTCTGTTATTCCGACTGTTTGTGTGGGCTCTGTTTTAAAGAGCAACGATTCTTGTGTGGTTGATTCAGTTGAAACTTTAAATTTTGAAAATGTGGTTTCAAATAATATTGAAAAATCTAAAAAATTCAACAAGTATCTACCACCAAAAATCAGCCACAAAGTCGTCAAGTGCTTGAGACTTGATAGCCGTTCTCGGCTCATACAAGATATCATATGCGTTGAGTTTCACAGCCCACTTTGCCATCCTACCTGACATCTCTGGTTTTCTCAAAACGGCCTTGATAGGATAGTTAGTCTTTACGCGTATAGCATGAGTTTCAAAGTAATGTATAAGTTTAGTTGAAGCCATTATAAGTGCTAAAATTAACTTTTCAAGATAAGAATACCTTGATTCAGCATCTAGTATGCTTTTACTTACATAATATATCGGATGTTGTTGACCTTCATGATCCTTGACCAAGACAGCACTGATTGCACTCCTAGAAACGGCTAGGTACAGGGATAATGGCTCACCATCAATTGGCTTCATCAGGAGTGGTGCTGAGGATAAGTATTCTTCTGGGATACCAATGCCCTTTCTTGCTTCTCTCCCCATTCAAACTTTCGATTCTTTCTCAGGATGTCATAGAAGTCTTTACACTTCTCTGAATATCTTGAGATGAATCTGTTGAGAGCAGCTATTCTTCCTGTCAATCTATGGACATCTTTGACATTTCTTGGTGATTTGATATCCAGGATAGCTTTGATCTGTTCTGGGCTTGCTTCTATCCCTCTTTTGGTGACCATGTATCCCAGGAATTTTCCTGCTTTAACCCCAAAGTGACACTTGGCTGGATTCAACTTCATGTTGTATTCATCCAGGATATCGAATGCTGTTGCCAAGTCTCTGAGATGATCCTCAGCTTTCTTTGACTTTACCACCATATCATCTATGTAGACTTCCGTCGTGTCCCCCAGTTGGTTTTTGAACATCATGTTGACGAGCCTCTGATATGTTACACCTGCAATTTTAAGTCCAAAAGGCATTGCAGTGTAACAGTATATACATGTGGGAGTCATGAAGGCCGTGTCTTCCTGGTCTGAAGGTTCCATTTGAATTTGCTGAAATCCTGAGGATGCATCCATGAATGTTAGCAGTTTGTGGCCGGCAGTTGCATCCACATCGAGTCAATGTGTGGGAGTGGAAATGGATCCTTTGGGCAGGCCTTATTTAGGTCCGTGAAGTCCACACATACTCTCCATTTTCCATTCTTCTTTTGTACTAGAACCAGATTGGCCAACCATATAGGATATTGGACTTCCCTTATCATCTTGGTCTTGAGCAGCTTCTGCACCTCTTCTTGTATGATAACGTTTCTCTCAGGAGCAAACTTTCTTCGTTTATGATGTACCGGCCTGAAAGATTTATCTATACCAAGTTTATGAGTAATTATGGATTTAGAGATACCTATCATATCTTCATGTTTCCAGGCGAAGGTAGAAGCTCTTTTCTTCAGGAAGGATATTAACTCTGTCTCAATATCCTTAGGAATACTTGACCCTAAGAATACCTTGATCTCAATATCCTGAGGATCCAAAGATACTTCCTTTACATCCTGCTCTCTTGCTTGCAGGACCTTCCCTGGCTGTTTCCGTAATTGCTATGTTTGAGTAGGCTTCGTAGTCCATTTCATGGATGAGGCATAATATTCCTTGGCATCTTGTTGATCACTTTCAATTTTGATGACTCCCCAAGGACTTGGGAGTTTCACACACTGATGGTAGGTCGAGGGTACTGCCTTCATGCTGTGGATCCAGGGCCTGCCTAAAATCACATTACAACAAGATAAAGAGTCAATAACGCAAAACTTTTGTAGGGAGTTAGTTCCCTCAATATATATTGGAAGTTTGATTTCTCCCAAGGTGTTCTTGGTTTTGCCACTTAATCCGACAAGAACTGAGGATTTCGGGATAATCTCTGTTTCTGGGATATCCATTTTCTTCAAGGCTTCCATCTGGATAATGTTCACAGAGCTTCCTCCATCGACGAGTATCCTGCGCACAAAACACTTAGCTATACATAAAGTAATTACCAAACCGTCATGGTTGGGATCCACAAGGTCACATCTATCTTCCTCATCGAAGGATATGATTCTTTGAGTCGTAAATGTGGAAGTGCAGAGAGGTCTTTCTCCGTTGTCCATTTTTGTTTCTCTGGAACGTTTCTTAGCCGCTGAATATGAGGTTCCGCAGATGTCAGATCCTCCCGAGATAAAGGATACCACCTTAGCTCTGGGTGGTGGAGAAGGTGCCCTTTTAGGTATCTTGACAGGATCCCGGCTTTTGTTCTTGTTTTTTCCAAATAGTTCCTTCAGGTGTCCTTTGCTGAGAAGGTATCCTATTTCCTTCCGAAGTGCTATACAATCATCAGTGCGATGGCCAAAGTCTTCATGGAATGCACACCATTTTGACTTCTCTTTGTTTGATCTAGGCTTCTCATTCTTCTTAAGCCATCTGGCCTTTTCACCTAATTCCTGCATGGCACAAATTACACCACCAATATCAAGGTTAAAGCAATATTCGGATATTTTAGGATATTCTTCGTCGTCTTTGTCTTCTTCCACAGTATTGATCTTGGGATTATCCTGCTTGGAATAAGGCTTCGGTCTGAAGAACTTTTGTGAAGAGTCGGACTTCCTGTTGGTAGACTCGTATTTCGGGATAACCAAGTTTCCGTGAGCCTTCTTGTCATCCTCCAGCCGAATGTATCTTAGTGCCCTGTTTCTGACTTCGTCAAGATTACTGCACGGATTCATGAAGCGGTCGTCATAGAAAGGAGAATCCTTCCTAAGTCCCATCTTGAAGGCTTCAACAGCAGCTGTCATGTCGAGGTTGGGGATTTCCAAAGCTTCCCTGCTAAATCTGATTATGTAATCCCTTAGGGATTCATTGTTATGTTGAACAATTCTATATAAATCACCTGTCATTTTCTCAAAAGATCTACTACAAGAAAATTGATTATTAAACAAGTTAATTAAATGAGCAAAGGAAGTGATAGTATTGGAAGGAATACTTAATAACCATTTGAGGGCCGGCCCTGTTAGTGTTGAACCAAACCCTTTACATAGACAGGCTTCTTTGATTTCTGCGGGGATAGGGTTGACCTCCATCCTTTCCCTGTATTGAGCCACATGTTCCTCAGGATCCGTAGTGCCGTCATAAAGTTTCATGTTGGGCGTCTGGAATTTCCTAGGGATCTCCAGGTCGCATATGGGCCAAGTGAACCTGGAAAGTTTGTGACTGCCCGCCGGGACTTCAGCTATGGGTCGGATTATCCCGGGGATACTGGAGATCATGTCCTTCATTTTTTGTAACTCCCTGGCTATATCAAAAGATATCCCCTTATCCTGCACAGATCCACGGTTATTGTATAAATTAGGATTAAGTAAACTGTTACCAAGATTCTGGTAAGGTCTTTGGTATCCTGAGCCAGAATGGTTAATTCCTCCATTGATAGTATCCTCAGGATAAGGTGGTGCCTGCATAGGGATGTCATCTCCAACATGTACTTCTGAGGACATCATAGGGGGTTCTAATGAAAATATGCCGGCTGGCATGGTTGAGCGAGGCTGCATGCTGACGGATCCTAGCCTCGTTGGTCCGGGTAACTCCTAGGATACCGAAGGAAAAGCTCCCCATTATCCTGATTGCTGCTATTGTGGAATCCTTGCCTATTGTGTCCCCAAGGATCCGGGATTCTAAAGGATAGAAGATCCTGGAGAATCAAAATCAAGGACCCTGGGCATGATCGGAGTGGCCTCATGCCCTGGTTTCTTCTTGATTCCTTCAATCTCCTTGAATAGCCTTGAGTTGGTCTTCTCTTGCTGCTCCATGTGCGTTTTGATCTGTTTCATCAAAGCAAAAATATCGTTGTTAGATATAACCGGGTCTATCCGTGTGGAGGACCCCGCGAATGGTGAAATTTCTCCTCTGGGCTGAGTATTTTTCTTTGGCAGTGGTGGAGGTCCAGGGTTGACAGTTGAAGCAGTAGTGACCACCGGAGCAAAGACTGAACTGGTTTTTGGTTGTGAGGCCATTGTAAAGAGAATGAAGGTGAATGAAATAAACAGATTTAATGGATTGAAGCACCGATAGCCCCACGGTGGGCGCCAAATTGTTTTGGTCAAAAATTAATAACAGTGATTTCGTAACCAAATTAGTAATCGGGACTTGGTGCTTATATGAAATGAACGTAAAAGTGCTTGAACACAAGGATTTGTTGCGAGAAAAAAACCCGTTATCCTTAGGATAACAAGCAAAAAACCCCGGGCGGTGAAAACTATCACCACCGGTTTATTAATAACAAAGGTGATTATAATGGTGGAGCTCAAACTTGATCGTGATTACAGAGAATGCGAGTACTAGTAAGTCTCGTGTGTCTAGAGTGTGTGTTTGATCCTTTGTTTTGAGCTCTATTTATAACAACTTAAGTCTAACAAGAAATCCTATATTTAAGGAAACTCCTAGACTAAATCAATTAGCCGTTAATTCTTCTTTTCAGCACGTTTCCTTATTGGTCACGTCCTAATAACAGCAAGTGCGAGTTCTCGGGTGATCAAGCAACCGTCTTTGACCTGGTAAACAGGGAAAGTAGCAAAGATCGTTTTAGTTATATAATGTAATTAGGATACTTGTTACCTTGGAAGATACCGCATCCTGAATCTGCTCTGAACATAACCTTTGCTGAGGATACTGAAAATCCGTGCCCTAACAATATATATATATGCCTAAGTTCAGGAGAGAAATGAGATTACTGTGAGAAATGAATATGGACCACTAGTTTTATTTAATGTTTTAAATGTTTAAAAATAAATGAAAAATATGTAAATGCAACAATAAATGCAAATATCTCTCTTCAACTAATATAACCGTAATAAATCTCTCCCTTTTCAATTAATACAAATAATATAACCAAAATAAATTCTCTCTAATAAATAAAAATCAAAACATAATATTTTTTTTTCAATTGATATACTTAGAAAAGTTATTGTTATAAATAATAATAAAAAATATCATACAAATGTGTTCATTAAATATAAACAATAAATATACAATATACACAAAATTATATAACCTACACTTGTTTTGAGTAATAAAAACGTACAACATACAAAAAGGTATACAACTTACATATGTAATTCGACATCAACAATTATAGAAACTAGACAAAGATACACACATCCTATACGTATGTAGGTTATATGTTTTTCGTGTGTAGGTAACATGTTTTCTTATTCTTAGAACAAGTGTATGTTACATGTTTTTGTGTAGGTTGTATATTTTTTATTGACATTTAATGCTAACATATGTAAGATAGTTTTTGTATTATTCATCACAATGTACCTACGTGTTAATGGATATTGATATATTGAGTTGGAAGAAATTGGTTTTGGATAGAAAAAATATTTAATGTATGAATAAATTGTATTTAAATGTGTAAGATAAAATTTTCGAGTGTAGGTTATATGTTTTTCGTGTGTAGGTTATACGTTTTCGTGTGCGTGTGTAGTTTATTGATGCTGAATTTTGTGTGTCGGTTATGTGTTTTTCGTGTGTAGGTTATATGTTTTCTTATTCTTAGAACAAGTGTAGGTTATATGTTTTTGTGTAGGTTGTGTACTTTTTTGTTGATATTTAATGTAAACACGTGTAAGATAGTTTTTTGTACTATTCTTCACAATGTAAATACGTGTTGATGAATATTAATATATTGAGTTGAAAGAAATTGGTTTTGGATAAAAAGAAATTTTAATGTATGAATAAATTGTACTTGTGTAAGATAAAAATTCAAGAGAGAAAAAATAAGTTATAAAAATAAATGAATTCTTAATATTTTCCAATTATAATAATTTAATTAGTTATATTAATTAAATAGATAACTATTATATTTATTAGTTATATTAATTGAAGAAAGAGCATGTATTAATATTTTTCTCATTTATCTTTAAGCATTTAAAACCTAAATTAAAATTAGTGGCCCATATTCATTTTTCACATTTCTAATTGTGAGAATCAAGTAGAGTAATTATATAATTACATCATAGAGTAATTTTTTAAGTACTCTATAATATAACTAGTTTGAGACCCGTGTAATACACGGGGAATTAATAAAAATTATAATATTTAAACATTAAGCAAAATACAATCAATAACACGTAACACAATTATCATATATTATTAATACAATTACAAATTACATTAAAATTACAGGAATTATAAAACAAACATTGCAACTATTTTACAAATAAGAAAAAATTTCCTTATACACTACATTTGTGGTTGTATTGGTCAGATTACCTTATTTATCAAGAATCAGAATCTTTAGCCCACACTTGCTTGTAACTCTTGACAAGACGACATATAGCTGTCCATGTGAGAACATAGGTTCTTTCAAATACAAACCAACCTTAGATAATGATTGACCTTGACTTTTGTTTATGGTCATCGCAAAGCATACTGCAAGGGAAAACTTCGTCTTTGAAACTTATATGCTATTTTGTTGTCTGTTGGAGTCAGTGGTGATATGTGGATTAAAACTCTATGTCTGTTAGTTCTAGAAAAAGTTTTTACTTCAACTACACGAGTACCTAAAGATATAATTTGTAGTCGAGTACCGTTACATAAGCCTTCTTTCTGGTTAAGATTTCTAAGGAGCATAATAGGAACACCAGTTTGAACCCGATATAACAAAAACCGGTTCATAGTTATAAACCACCGGGTTAGGACCGGTTTGGAGTTTTTTTTTTTTTTTTGCTAAAACCGGTTTGAAGCCGCTATTTTGGAACCGGCTAGACAAAAACAGGTTTCATCCGATTTAAAACCCCGTTTGTAGCTCAAAACTAATTTATAGCTCACATATTATATCCATTTATAGCTCATTAACCATTCCATATAATGATGCCCCATTGAAAAATCAAATTATTGTAAAGGAAAATATGATTGTAATTATAATAATGATAATAACAATTGCTTATGTTACAATAAGAAAGATATTTTGGAACCGGTTAGTCAAAAACAGGTTTAACCCGATTTAAAACCCGTATGTCAATATACGTCAGCTTCAAAACTAATTTATAGCTCACATATTATATCCATTTATAGCTCATTAACCATTCCATGTAATGCCCGGTTGAAATTTGGAAATCAATTTATTGTAAACGAAAATAGGAAATATCAATTGGAAATCAATATATGGTGATTAGTTCCAGCCGTAATGGCAGTATCAATACATAGATACCAACACTGATCGGATAATATCAATTGACGTAAGTGTTGGTTGACGTACGTGAAGACCCAAATCTATTGGTAGCATATGGTAAGTAAAAGATTCTTGATAATGCTTTCGTTGACAGTTTCTCAAGGTTATAAAAAAAGATGATGATATATACAATCTGTCAAAACTTCTTTATAAAATTTAGGCCTTTAAAGTGTAAAGAACCAGACGTTCAATGAACTGCTCGGGTTTAAACCGAAAACCGGTTTGCGCACCTCTAGTAATAAAATGTGTCAACTATTATTTTAAAAAGGAAGCGGTAAATAGCAAATGTTGTTTAGTAATTTATTGTTGTTGTATAATAAAGGAAAATAACCTAAAATGAAAAGTGGCATACATTTACACTAAATATGTCAACGGACACACCAATAGTAATGGAGTCGGATTCTTGATGCTATTGAATGAATTGAACAAACAAATTTAAGTAAGACTAAACAAATCAAAATATCAATTGATTTGAAATTGGAAATAATTCTTCATTAAAAAATGTTGATTGGCCATGAAAAGTTTAAAATATAAATTGAAAACGTGTTGGTTCACCATTATTTTAGGCAATTAGCAAACCAAGGATAGAATAACAATAAGCAATTGAAGAAAATAAAAAATCATTCCTTTTGAAAATCAAAGTTGAATCCAAGCATTAGTGAAAAATAATTGAATAGAAAAAATTCCAAAAAGTTAAATCACCATACAAAAAATTCCAAGCAGAACAAATCTAGATTTTAATTAAACAGATAAACTTTATTTTAAAAGATCATTTTTAGTCGTCAGTACTGCTTTGACTTTTGAACAGTTATTAAGTTAAATTGGCAACGAAACCCGAATCCGATGGGAAAACCCGAAACCCGACATAAATGGGGCGGGTAATACCCAACCCGTTAGGGTTTGGGATTAGTTTTGAAATTTTTCGCGGGTTTGGGATTTCTAATATACCCGATTACCAGTCCCGATTACCCGATAACATAGACCCATTTACCCGATGTACCCGATATAGCTTATTATATATATATATACACTATATTCGAAATATATTATTTGTCGAAACTTGATTATGTCAATTATTTGAGATATTTTACCTATATAGTAACCATCTTTGTAATCGATTAGGTATATTTTGTCAAAACACCGGTAGAAACCCAACGGGCTTTGAGCCGGGTATACCCAACGGGTATTTTGTCAAAACCCGATAGGAAACCCGAAACCCGACGGGTTTGGGACGGGTTTGGGATGGACTTTTATAACCGGGTATGGGTTTGGGAATACTTAAATCCGACCCAAACCCGACCCATTGCCATCCCTACTTACAAGTTGCAATCTTAAAAGTTAATACAATATAACTGCAAATATATTAAATGCATAATTAAATTAAATTGATTTATCTAGTGGATATGGGTTATTAATTTTTAGTATATCCCTGTTTTTTAGGATTTTCATATCAAAGATTTTATGAGATTAATTTTTAATATAATGAAATGTTATAACCCGTTTAAGAGCTATCTGGGTTTAGTGAGACCTTTACCCGTGAATTCGGTTCAAATGCGTGAGAAGCCTTCATTTACAAATAAAGCAATCTGATGGCTTGAGAGAATGGTTGTTTTACATTTTTTATTTTTTAATATTTATTTTTGGGATTTTAATTTTCTTTATTGTAAAAAAGTTAATAATATACTTAGGGTTTGATGATGGAAGAGTTTCATAAATAAATCATATGTTATAACCCGTATAAAAACTATTTGGATTTGGTGACCCATGCCCCGCTTATGTTTTTTACTATAAAATCGTTTATCAATCATAAATAATATCTTTTTCTTTTTAAATTGGATATTAAATTTTAGTATATCCCTATTTTATAGGATTTTCACATCAAATAATTGGTAAGATTAATTTTTAATTTAATGAGATGTTATAACCCGTTTAAGAGCTATCTGGTTTTGGTAAAACTCATATCCATAAATTTGGGTTAAATCAATGAGAGGTCTCCATTAAAAAATTAAACAATCTGATGGCTTCCATAAAAAGAGAGGGCGACCACATCACGACACATAGGATTATATATATATTAAGTTCTCCATAAGGGTATATTACAAACTCCAAAGGTTTACCCTTAAAATCTTCATGAAAATGGGCTCATATGGTAATGCCCAGTCAACTCAAAATTCGTTGGTCAAATTGGAAGATTCCATTTCAAGTTCTTTCTTTGATTATTAAATAAACGTATGTATTCCTCGTTGATGCAAAATTGACGATTTAAAAAATCCAAGGACTTGGTCCTCTTCATTTTCCAATTAATCGCTCCCTTTCTAGTTTCTATTTCATTCATCATTTGTCCTTTCCTCTCAAACTGCCCGAACCACCATGAGACCCCGTCTAGACCCGAGCCGCCCCATGTTCGCCATAACACTTGTTCTAGCCACCCTTATTCTTTTCCCAGCCATCTGGTGCCAGGAATCCCCGTCATACGAGTCATGTGGCCCAGCCCGGTGTGGAAGGGAAGACTTTGAGTATCCTTTTTGGGGATTTGGGCGGCCGCAATACTGCGGCCACCCAAGTTTTCAGCTAACTTGCGAATCTAATGTTCCCGTGCTCCGTTTAGATTCAGTAGACTATCGGGTCCTAGAAACCGATAGCAGTACACATAGGATGACTATTGCTAGAAATGATTTGTGGGAAAACAGCTGCCCTCGATATTATTGCAACACCACCTATGACTCCACCCTTTTTAACGGCAATAATTTCAACCCAGAGAATGTATCCCTCTTCTACGGATGCCAAGAAAATATACCTGTACCCGCGACTGCTGTTTTTCGATTGCGTTGTGATGGGAACAGGACTGGCCAGAGTACTGATAGTTATTTCTATAGAACCAGTGCGTTTGTCCCCGAAATTGGCAGTCTCTTTGTGCAATGCAACAATTCTATCACCGTACCAGTGGATCGTTCTAATGCTAATGTTGCTTCAGAGGATGATTTGAGAAAAGCCTTGCAGGCTGGTTTTAAGCTAGAGTGGTTTGCCTATAACGACGAGTGTGATAATTGTATTCGGTCTAATAATGGTCGATGCGGGACGAACTCAACTGGACCTGTTTGCTACCATCGTGTAGGGGGTAAGTGATTTTTTGATCTCGTAGATTCATGTTCTATTTGAGCCGGCAGGTTAAACGAATGAGTCACTAATTGGAAAGTGGTTGCTTAGAATTGACACAAACCTAACTCCAATAATATTTCATCTAAATAATAATACTTCATGATTTGGTAACTGTGATTTGTTACTTAAGGAAAAATAAAAAGGTTTCTCAATTTTTATAAAATATAGGAGAGGAGTCATCCATTTTTTTTCGCCTTTTTCCTGCATGCCATATCAGGGTTTCACCATTTTCTTTAAATATGATGTTGTCATCCCTTTTTTTTACAAAGGCCAAATGAAAACTTGGTATGAAAAGTGTCACAATGGTCACGTCATTTATGGGTATGCACGCAATAATACTTCATGATTTGGTAACTGTGATTTGTTACTCAAGGAAAAATAAAAAGGTTTCTCAATTTTTATAAAATATAGGAGAGGAGTCATCCATTTTTTTCGCCTTTTCCTGATGGTGTCATCCCTTTTTTTTACGAAGGCCAAAAGAAAACTTGGGTACCGTTTGGTATGCATTAATGATAGTAGCAATGGAATGATTCATTACATGGGAATGAAAAAAGTGATGTTTAGTTGCTCAATGAAATGAAATCATTCATTACACATGGAATCGTATTCCATCAAAACCATTGATTCACACCCCCTTCTTTTTTTTCATTCCATTCTTCCTTCACCCTACATTCTCAACAACACTACCACCTAATAACGACCACCACCACTACCATTGCTGCCACCACCTGACCACCGCCACTGTCGCCACCGCCCTACCATCGCCATCACTACCAATGCTACCGCTGCTTGACCACCGCCACCCCCCCCACCACCACCGCCCACCACCACCGTCGCCACCGACACCACCATATTTGTCGCCGGAGCTACCACCACCATCGTCGTTGCGTTTTTTTTTTTAAATATTTTTAGATAGGAGTGTTTTTATTATTTCTAATTTATTCCTATAATTTTTTTTAGATACCAAACAACAAAAAGTAATAATTGATTTCATTACTATAGGTTAACCAAACAAGACAAAGAAATATTAATGATTTATTTCATTCCCTTGTCCATTCCATTCATTTTCTCATTTCATTCCCCCTTCATTCCATTACCTCCAACCAAACATACCCTTGGTATGAAAAGTGTCACAATGGTCGGGGCCGGCCCATATACATACTAAACCCAAGCTAGGGCTTTGGGTCTTCAAAATTTTAGAGCCTCAATTTAGAAAAAAAAAATTATATTTAATGTGTATATAATTATTAAGCGATTCTATGATAGTATTAAGTATTAACCTAGCACAGTGGTAAAATCCAACATTTTTGTCCTGAAAGACCAGTGATCGAGCCTGGTATCTCCCAAATTTTTGTTTATTTTGGTCTTATCCTCCCTGGTCTATAGTTGTAGATAAATAATCCAATATCATTTATTTTGCAAAAACATATTCATTCATTTATCTTAAAACATGTATATTTAGACTAGGTTAGGTACCCGTGTAAAACACGGATTAGAATAAATAAATTTATTTAAAATAATAACACAATGTGAAATATAAAAACTATATCGAACATATATAAAGATATTATATATGATAGAATAAATTACACAACACACAATATGGAAATAAAATATTAAAAATTCCTAAATCTCTAAATATTTATTTGTATACAATATTTATAATTTTATTTTTAACTTTATCCTCCATGTTAAAAGTGGTGGTTTCACTTTGTTTTTTTGTTTCAACTCTAAATAATAGAGCACGTAACTTACCATGTGTTAAAGCAGGTTGCCTAAAAAACAAACAAACCATCTAAAGTGATTGGTCTTAGCTTTTTTTAATCTTCATTGCAAAACACAACATAAAGTGAAAAATCTCCTTATTTGAAATTAGAAATTTGAAATTAACTATTTTATCTAAACAATGTGAAAATTCGTTACTTATAAAAGCTTAATATTAATAACAAATACAATATATTTGTATAAAACATATAAAACAAAATAATATATTTATGTTGATATTAAATTTTTTAAACCAGGAAATAATTATGAAAAAGAGAAAATAATATATTAAAAAGAAAAATGAATAAAATATAAAACTATTATTAATAACAAAAAGAAATATATATTTAATATGAGAGAGGTGGAAAATATTTATAATAATCGTCCATGTGTAATGACATATGACATTAAGCAACCCGTATAAAAAACGGGTTAGAATAAATAAATTTATTTAGATAATAACACAATGTGAAATACAAAAAGTATGTTCAAAAGATATAAAGATATAATATATTATAGAATAAATTACATATTACACAATGTAGAAATAAAAATTTGTAAATCTCTAAACATTTTTTTGTATACAGTATTTGTAATTTTAACATCCATAACAAAATTAGTATGTTCACTTTGTTTTTGCTTTCAACTTTCAATAATGAAACATATAGTATATCATGCGTTAAAACAGACTGTTTTAAAATCTATAATGATTGGCCTTAACTTTTAGTACTACTCCTCATTGCAAAACAAATATAAAGTGAAAAATTTTCTTCTTTGAAATTTTAAATTACTTATTTTATATAAATTAGTGTCAAAATCGTTACTTATAAAAGCTAAATATTAATAACTAATACAATATATTTATATAAAACTATATAATATATTTATTTTAGTATGAAATTTTTTAAATCAAAAAATAATTATTAAAAAGAGAAAATAATAGATTAAAAAGAAAAAAAAGCTAAATATATTAATAAAAAAGAATAATGTATTTAATAAGAAAGAGAGGTGGGAAAATTTTGTAAGAATCATCTTGTGTAATGCCATATGGTATTGAAAAACCTTTATTTATTATATATATAGATTGGAAACAAATATTAATTCAATAACTTGAATATATACAATTGTTTCCGGTTATTAAAAAATAGCTTTTAGTTAAAACGCTATTTATTTTTCTCAAAATACCTTTTTTTCTTCTCAAAAACAGAATGATATATGGATCTTATAAATATAAATGTCCATGTTAAAATGTGGAGTGTGTGGTGCTGACCACAAGATGTTTTTTTTTATATATTTCATGTCATGTTTCAAAACATTTACACTTGGTTGATTTTTTAAGAGACAAATATAGTTTATATTATAAAGTAGACTCTAATCTTGATTATTTTGGTTTTACATTTAACTTGTTAATTTAAATAAATGAAGTAACATGAATAAAAAATAGAAAAATCCGAATCCGTTTTTTTAAGAAAAAAAGGGCCCTGAATTTTTTATTTGCTTTAGGCCACCAAAATGGTTGGACCGGTCCTGACAATGGTCACGTCATTTATGGGTACGCACGCAGTGATAACTTAAGCTATTAAATTAGTTATATTAAAAAGGTAAATCTCCATTGATCTGATTCATGCTTGTGCTTGATATGCAAGCCGTTATAACCTGGCATACCAGACAACGCGTTGTTTTGCTACCACATGGTCTTGTAAAATTTCGATTGTTTATAAAATATCTTGACGGGTTAGGTTATAATAGTAAGTATACTTTTTGTAGGAAGGATAAGAAGTGATCTTGTCCATTGATTTTGAACATGAAGGGTTGAGATTAGTTTAGGGGGAAATCAAGTGTAAACATAAGGGAAAGGGTATAAAAGGAATAACACAAATGTTGATTTTCTCTCTCCACATACAAGACACATGTCAAATTCCCCCAAAACGTCCATAACTTTTTTATACGATGTTTTTATTGAAAAACAAATTCACCATAATAACGAGTATCTTTTTATCTTTTAATGAGTACCATACTGTAATATAAAAATTAAAAAAAATTAGTGGGTTTTTTACAAATTGTGTTTTACAAAATTGTGTTATACAATAGTATTTTTCATTGTGTTTTTTTTTTATTATGTTTTTTCCATTGTGTTTTTTACATTGTGTCATACAATTGTGTTTTTTATTGTGTTTTTATCATTGTGTTTTTTTTCCATTGTGTTTTTCATAGTGTTTTTCATTTTGTTTTTTCGAACTTTTCTCGCGAGGTGGTGGCGGTGGGCGGTGGAGTGGTGATGGTTGTAGGAGATGAGTGAAGATGCAATTGGGTCTTATATAAGTGGATTTTTGAAATTAATTTAAGTGGGTTTTGAGATTAAAGTAAGTAAGTTTTGAGATTAAAGTGTCAGACTAAAATACATTCCTTCCTAGCCTTTTTAGGAAATCAAACTTCTTATTTAAACCTAACCCATATCTTGACATCTTGTAAAGTTATTCTTATTTGGGAAATTAATACTTTTTATAGAATGCCTACCTTGTTAAAACTTTTCTTGTAAACTACGATTTATTGCAAAATCAACTTTTTACGTACATTTTTATAAACTCCTGTAAGATTAGAATTATTTATAAGATACGAAAATACTTTAATAAATACGAGTGCGTTCAATATTAAAAAACATATCCTCGAATATTTAAATAACATGAATACGTTATTCTTCACATGTTTTAACTTATATCAAATTACCAATTGTAACTTGGCGATGAATAAATAAATAAAAGAAAAAAATTACTCTGTATTTGTTAGGTCGACTTTGAAATTATTCAGCGTCGTACTTTTTTGATCACTTAATTTTTTATTTTAAAATTCTTGAATACTTGTCACTCGTCTTCAGAATCGCAGGTACCACTCAAATATAAAATGTGCTACTTGTAATAACTATTAAAATCATATTTTAGATGTTATTAATTTATTATACAGAACTTATCATTTACGGTTCGTGTAATAGTGATGTACACATATAATAAAGATGTAGTTTTAAGCATATGATCGTATAGCATATCTAACAAAATGTTTTGCTAACTTAACTAACAAGGGAAATAGAGTGTGATAGGCATTTATAATCACACTAATTTGACCGTGTTTTACACCGGTAAATCTTAAAAGTACAATATTTAATAAATAATTAATATACAATAATAAACAGTACCCTATCAACAATACTATTAATACACGGTTGTTCTAGAATAGTCTTTATAATAACTTTACAAAAACCCAAACACAACACACAACACAGGCAAATCAAATAAACATTCAACTTATATAATAAATTTCAATAAATGTATATATCTTGAATAGCGTTTCTATCAAATAGACGATAACTACAAATTTTAAATGCTTGAAAAAAATAGGAAATTAATATTAAATTAACATTTGGAATCATTATTTAAATTAATATATGAAATGAGAAATGAAAGTAAAAATATATTAAATAAGTTTTAAAATCACTTTATATGTGGATTTTACACATATACTTCATAAATTACTAGAGTAACATAAAGCAATAGCTAGATGGTGGACATATAAGTGCTACCTTCCAATGAGGGGATCATTCATTCATAATTCATTGGCCTTAGTCGTAAACTCCAAGTTTAGATGAGATAATTTAATATTAATCTAACACTTTTGTTTATGAAATTCTGTATAATTGCAGGGAGTTCAAGCAGTAGTTCTCTGGGTATAGGTATGGAATTTACTCTCGCTGAATAGACTAAACTTTCTTTATAAGTTATTGCTTCAAGAAACTAAAATTTGAATCTTTTATCTTTGAATCCTAGTACTTGGAATCGTTGGAGGGGTTATTGCTGTCGTCATCGTTGGATGCGGAATCTTTGTTTGCCAACGAAGAAAAAAGCGTGCGATCAAAGAAGCATCACCTGCCCAAACCGAGACTAAGGCCATTTTGACTGTAGGTTTGAGCCAAGTACAAAGTAGTAACACTTCTTATGTCACTTCCACCATTCCTTCCTTTCCTTCATCAAAAACATCAGAGGAGTTTGGAAAAAGCACATATTTTGGAGCCCAGGTTTTCACCTATGAAGAACTAAAAGTCGCCACCGATAACTTCAACGACTCAAGGGAACTTGGAGATGGCGGTTTTGGAACTGTGTACTTTGGTAATACTTGTAAACCCTAAACCAGTGCATTGTTAAAATCCATGAGGCTTTGTTTTTAACTATTTTGGTTTTGTTTTCAGGAAAGCTTCTTGACGGTCGAGAAGTTGCGGTCAAGCGTTTATACGAAAACAATTTCAAACGGGTCAAGCAATTCATAAATGAAGTTAGGATCTTGACACAGTTAGATCATGAAAACCTGGTGAAATTATACGGCTGCACCTCAAAACGAAGCAAAGAACTACTTCTAGTCTATGAATACATTCCCAATGGCACAATAGCAGATCATCTTCATGGAAAACTAGCAAACTCGAGCTCCAATTTGTTTTCATGGTCTATTCGTCTCAACATCGCCATACAAACAGCTGATGCACTAGCTTACCTTCACAAATCGGGCATCATTCACCGTGACGTGAAGAGCAACAACATTTTATTAGATAAAAGCTTTCGAGTCAAAGTTGCGGATTTCGGGCTGTCAAGATTGTTTAATAATGTTGTTACACATGTTTCCACTGCCCCACAAGGGACCCCGGGCTATGTTGATCCTGAATACTACCAGTTGTATCAACTGACAGATAAAAGTGATGTTTATAGCTTCGGGGTTGTTCTGGTTGAGCTCATATCGTCGTTACCAGCGGTTGACACCAGCAGGCACCGACTTGACATAAGCCTGGCTAATATGGCTGTGACAAAGATTCAAAACCATACATTGGATGAGTTGGTTGACAAGAGTATTGGGTTTGAGACAAATGGTTTGGTGAGGAGGATGGTCACCTTAGTGGCGGAGCTGGCTTTCCGGTGTCTGCAACAGGAGAGGGATATGAGGCCCACAATGAAAGAAGTGGTGGAAACTTTAAGAGGGATTCAGGATGATGAGTTGAATACTCAAAAAGCAGAAGTGCTTAATATTGTGGTGGATGATGGTGGTCTGTTGAAGGATCATAACACAGAACCAGCGTCACCGGATTATGGGATTAGTAACAAACTGGTTGGCGGTTCTGCACCGAATTCTTCAGATGGTTAATCGGACTTTCTTGGATTTGAAATAACTATTTTTTTTTATGTTTATTTTTGGGTTGTTATATGATTATACATGACATCAAGTTCTGAGAGAATGTATATAGTAAAATGTTAAAAGAGCTACTGAAATCATAATCTTCTGCTTTCAGGATGTATCTTCAGTTGTGAAGTTCAATTTTGCCTGTCATTCATTCATTCATTATTTTGGTCATACTTATCTTTAGCGCACTAAATGAAAAAAATATGATTCTTAGTGATAGGTTTTATTTCTAAAAAGATTTGGTTATAAATTTACTTAATTGCATCATGCACGGCAATGTGTCAACTGCCAATTTAAAAGTTGACAGTTAATTCTGATAATTGGTCATTGTGAGTACGAACTAGTTACTAGTAATGACGCGAGATTCTCTCATTAAGAACTAGTTACTACTAATAGCTGGCTAATTTCCTTTACATCGATAGTGTGGCTATGCAATTCTCAAACATGTTGAGTTTGGTATCAACGCAAAAATAATTCTTAGATGCTAGTTGTCTAAAATATTTGTTGCAAAGCTGGAAAACACATATAAGAATTTCACCTTAGTTGATGGTCTAACGGTTTCTCATGATTGAATGTTATACACTTGTGTACAATGTTGGATAAAATCATAATCAATTTAAATAAGTAAAAAAAAATATAAAGAAACAATATATAAAACAACTTCAAACATGAATATTAAAGTAGTCATTTAATTAAAGAAAACAATCAAATAATTACCGTTAAAATTAAGGAATAATTAAATTGTAGACGTGATGAAGACTGAAATTTTGTTTTACAAGTTCACTTGAGTATGAGTTAAAAAAAATAAAAAAGAACAACAAAAACAAAGCTTGAAAGGCTCGAACCAACAACATTTCTCATAGGGAAAACAAGGGACTTTTCACCAAACCACATCAATATTAATGGTATGGTTTCCAAGTATTAATTCTTGTGTAGTCCTTAAAATATTTAATATACCGCGTCTAAAAAATATTTAAAAAACATTGATATCTCGGGACCCCGATCTAAACTATGTGGGTCCGCCCCTGACAGTCTGCCCTCCATATCTTCACAACACCACCTATAATCCCACCCTTTTCAACGGCAATAATTTCAGCCAGGAGAATGTATCTCTGTACTAAGGATGCCGAGAAAATACACCAGGTTCATCTCCCCTATGTGAATCAAAGAACTTAGCCTAACATGACAAAATGATCAACAACATCCCTTCTTGACAAAACTGTAATATAAATTACAAGATATGAACAATATTCAATAGTTCTTGAACCTTGGATTAATAGAGGAAAGAGAACCACTAAGCTTTGATAACCTATTGTTTATTGTTTAAATACAAATAAGCGACTGATCAATGTGGGAGGTGATGACTTGGGGATGAGCCTTGCATCTCAATTTATAGGTCGTTTGGAAGGTGAGGCACAACCCCGTGTCAAGACAAACTTTGACTCCACTAAATTGGTCCTAATCATTTCTAACATCGTTAGCGATCAAGGGTCGGGGAGACAAGAATTTCGTATTCTGATGATGGGACACATGAGCGCGCTTAATAGGGCAGGACCCGATTCATGTCTGGCTTCCATTTCCCTTTGTATATATGCTCGTTTGATCATCCAGAGTCTATTTGTTCATAGAAATTCAAAGTAAACGAATAAAAGTTTTTAAAAATATGAATTATTGATAAATAGTTAAATATATGGATTTAGGTATTTTTATTTTTCGTAATAGTTTAGGTATTTTCTTTTATATTATTAATATTACTACTCCATAAGGGTATCAATCTTCATGAAAATGGGCTCATGTGGTAATGCTCAGTCAACTTAATATTTGTTGGTCAGATCGGAAGATTACATTTCAAGTTCTTTCTTTGATTATTAAATAAACGTATGTACTCCTCGTTGATGCAAAATTGACGATTTAAAAAATCCAAGGACTTGGTCCTCTTCATTTTCCAATTAATCGCTCCCTTTCTAGTTTCTATTTCATTCATCATTTATCCTTTCCTCTCAAACTGCCCGAACCACCATGAGACCCCGTCTAGACCCGAGCCGCCCCATGTTCGCCATAACACTTGTTCTAGCCACCCTTATTCTTTTCCCAGCCATCTGGTGCCAGGAATCCCCGTCATACGAGTCATGTGGCCCAGCCCGGTGTGGAAGGGAAGACTTTGAGTATCCTTTTTGGGGATTTGGGCGGCCGCAATACTGCGGCCACCCAAGTTTTCAGCTAACTTGCGAATCTAATGTTCCTGTGCTCCGTTTAGATTCAGTAGACTATCGGGTCCTAGAAACCGATAGCAGTACACTTAGGATGACTATTGCTAGAAATGATTTGTGAGAAAACAGCTGCCCTCGATATTTTTGCAACACCACCTATGACTCCACCCTTTTTAACGGCAATAATTTCAACCCGGAGAATGTATCCCTCTTCTACGGATGCCAAGAAAATATACCTGTACCCGCGACTGCTGTTTTTCGATTCCGTTGTGATGGGAACAGGACTGGCCAGAGTACTGATAGTTATTTCTATAGAACCAGTGCGTTTGTCCCCGAAATTGGCAGTCTCTTTGTGCAATGCAACAATTCTATCACCGTACCAGTGGATCGTTCTAATGCTAATGTTGCTTCAGAGGATGATTTGAGAAAAGCCTTGCAGGCTGGTTTTAAGCTAGAGTGGTTTGCCTATAACGACGAGTGTGATAATTGTATTCGGTCTAATAATGGTCGATGCGGGACGAACTCAACTGGACCTGTTTGCTACCATCGTGTAGGGGGTAAGTGATTTTTTTATCTCGTAGATTCATGTTCTATTTGAGCCGGCAGGTTAAACGAATGAGTCACTAATTGGAAAGTGGTTGCTTAGAATTGACACAAACCTAACTCCAATAATATTTCATCTAAATAATACTTCATGATTTGGTAACTGTGATTTGTTACTTAAGGAAAAATAAAAAGGTTTCTCAATTTTTATAAAATATAGGAGAGGAGTCATCCATTTTTTTTCGCCTTTTTCCTGCATGCCATATCAGGGTTTCACCATTTTCTTTAAATATGATGGTGTCATCCCTTTTTTTTACAAAGGCCAAATGAAAACTTGGTATGAAAAGTGTCACAATGGTCACGTCATTTATGGGTATGCACGCAATGATAAGTGAAGAAACACTAATCGACCCCAGCAGACTACGGATAATCTGGGGGTTAAATAGATGTTTCCCACGAGGGTTAGGTCCGACAAGATGGTTATTCTTCTGATGACCTGCAAAACAGACACCGTGAGCTCGTCACTGAGAAGGGGGGCGTACTTCCTTGTGACCACCCTCCGGCGTGAGAATCAGACTAGATTGCTCTTGAATATAAGTGTATATTAAGAGAAATAGCTAGAGAGAAGATGATGATACCGTTCCAAGGTGTTGGAGTATTTATAGCCGAAGGCAGGTGTCCAAGAAGGTACAGCCGGCTGTATTATATTCTTTTTCTACCAACTGTGGGCTACGCACGTGCCGTGCTAGTGGTTGGTGGGTAGGCAGCGGCTGATAGTTACATGGCCGGCTGTGTACTATTCCTTTTCCACCAACTGCAGGCTATGCACGTGCCACGACAAGGGTTGGTGAGTAGGCAGCGGCTGATAGTGACATTAAGTACTAGAGCGTGCTGCTCGTCGTACTGTTGTCAGTGAGCTGTCGCAGCTTTGGTCAGATCTTTTGTCCATACCTTGGCAGGTATAGTACAAAAGGTCCTCCAGTAGCGTACGGACTGGCTCATTTGGGCGGGAGAATTCCCGGCTTTGGGCGGGAGTATTCCCGGCTTGCTCATTCCCTCTTCAGGTGACATTACTGAATTATTTGAGAGTTAGTGCCTTGTGCGTGTAGCCTTGCTGTGCGGGTAGCCTTCCCTGATGGCTAGTATCCGTAGCTGCGGGAACAGGCGGAGTACGTCACCATTGGGAGGCTATTCCTGCGGGAACAGCTTGCGTACTGCGCGTAAGGACGTCGCGTCTCTGAGCATGGTTGGTCCTGCGGATCCAGTTGGTCTTTGCGCAGACGTCCCTCTTTAATGTGAGTCTTGCGAGTTCAACTGCGCAGACGTCTCTCTTCGAGGTGAGTCTTGCGGGTCCAACTGCGCAGACGTCCCTGTTTAAGGTGAGTCTTGCGGGTCCAACCGCACAGACGTCCCTGTTCAAGGTGAGTCTTGCGGGTCCAACTGGGCTCTGCTGGGACCTACCTCTTCAATAAGATATTAAATTAGTTATATTAAAGAGTAAATCTCCATTGATCTGATTCATGCTTGTGCTTGGTATGCAAGCTGTTATAACCTGGCATACCGGACAACACTTTTACCGTTGTTTTGCTACCACATATTCTTCTTGTAAAATTTCGATTGTTTATAAAATATCTTGGACATCTTGTAAAGTTATTCTTATTTAGGGAAATGAATACTTTTTATAGAATGCCTACCTTGTTAAAACTTTTCTTGTAAACTACGCTTTATTGCAAAATCAACTTGGTTTTTTCGTACATTTTTATAAACTCATGTAAGATTAGAATTATAAATTATTTATAAGATACGAAAATACTTTAATAAATGCGAGTGCGTTCAATATTAAAAAAGATATCCTCGAATATTTAAATAACATGAATACGTTATTCTTCACATGTTTTAACTGATACCAAATTACCAATTGTAACTTGGCGATGAATAAATAAATAAAATAAAAATTATTTGTTAGGTCGGCTTTGGAATTATTCAGCGTCGTACTTTTTTGACCAACCAGAGATACCATGGTAGTAAGGCCATGAAGGTCTTCACTTGGTCACCACCTCCTTTGCTGCAGGTGAGAAAGGGCTTTGCTTTCCGCTGGCCTGATTAGTAGTCAGACTGATGATCTACCCGTCTCCGAGGGGTAGAACAGCCGGCAACTCCTACGGCAAAAGATATGCGGACTCCTCCTTAAGCAAGCGCTATGTTTCATCCTCAAAGTCAACGGTTCTAGCCTCCTGAACCGTCATAATGGACTTATAAAAAGCCTCTTCTGCTCGATTTTGGCCGTTTTACTCATTTCTTTGATTAATTTTTTATTTTAAAATTCTTGAATACTTGTCACTCGTATTCAGAAACGCAGGTACCACTCAAATATAAAATGTGCTACTTGTAATAACTATTAGAATCATATTTTAGATGTTATTAATTTATTATACAGAACTTATAATTTAAGGTTCGTGTAATAGTGATGTACACATATAATAAAGAATTAAAGATGTAGTTTTAAGCATATGATCGTATAGTATATCTAACAAAATGTTTTGCTAACTTAATTAGAAAGGGAAATAGAGTGTGATGGGCATTTATAATCACACTAGTTTGACCGTGTTTTACACGGATAACTCTTAAAAATACAATATTTAATAATTAATTAATACACAGTAATATAAGAGTTACCCTATCAACAATACCATTAATACACGCTTGTCACTTTTGTGAGGATCTTTTAACTTCTACATCGCATTATAAATGAAAGTAAGGTAGCATAAAATTTAAATCATCTAATTCTTTTTTTAAGCTTATATGAAGAAAATTTTATTATCTCATAATAAAAAATTATGTATGTATGAAAACAACAAACTATATATATACATCACACATACATGACGCGTATGTTATATGTCGTGTAAGTTGCACGCCGTATAACATATATGGTGTATATGTGTTTCACAAAGCGTATAACATATACGCTTACCCCCCCCCCCCCTCCTCAAGTTGGAGGTTGAGAAAACCCCAACTTGCATAAAAGTGAGTGAAAATAAGACCCTGTTAAGCTTTTAGTAAAGATGTCAGCAAGTTGATCTTTCGTGTTCATATGCACCAAAGTGACTAAGCCCTCCTGTAACTTTTCGTGAACAAAATGACAATCGATTTCAATGTGCTTAGTCCGCTCATGAAAGACAAGATTCTTTGCAATATAGATTGCAATATGACAATCACATTTGAGTGTGACAGGAGTAATGTTAGGAACATTGAACTCCGAGAGAAGTCTTGTCAACCAGGCAAGTTTCAGCAATCACACGTCTAAGAGATCGGTACTCGGCTTCAGTTGAGCTCAAAGAAACAGTAGGCTGCTTCTTAGATTTCCAAGAAATCGGAAAGCCCCCAAGGGAAACATAAAAACCACTAACCAAGCGACGGGTATTAGGACAAGCTGCCCAACCCGAATCACAGAATGTCTGCAGAGCAAAGGAAGGATTAGTGTTGAAGAATAATCCTTGAGATAAAGTTCCTTTGACATATGAGAGAGTATGTAGCGCTGCATTCCAATGAGACATCCTCGAATCTTGCATGAATTGACTTAGAAATTAAATAGCAAAAGCAATATCAGGTCTCGTGTAAGTAAGGTAATTAAGTTTACCAACAAACTTCTTGTATTTTAAAGGTTAATTAAGAGCAAGTCCCTCATGATCGTTAAGTTGTAAATAATGAGGTGACGTAGGCTGTCGCGGTCTACTCAAACAATTAATTTTAAATACTTAAATACCTATACTAGTACGGGTAATGAAGGTCGTCTCCACAGGAACTCAAGGAAAGTGCTAATTTAATATTTTATGATTTTAACTAAATTAATTATTTAACTAAAGGCGGACAGACGATGTCGAGCGGTTTTTTGAAAAGATTAATTAAAACTAAAACGATTACTTTTTAAGAATTTGTAAACAATATTAATTAAAGGTACCCATTCTAGGTTTAGGTAATGTGATATTCAACTTAATCCCAGATTCACTTGTCTTGGTTGCGCAGTAATTAATAGACCTATTAGTTTGATTGTGATGACAAACGATACCCTAATAGAATTGTTGACACAATTGAACTCGATCTACCTAATTACCAATTTATGTTTTATGAAAACTAATTAAGTGACAATAATTGATGATTAATAGTCCAATGACACAGGAGCCTGACCCTAAGTGTTGATGCATAAATCCAAACAAGTGATGTATTAATCAATAATCGCAAACATAAATTGTTTAAACAACCAAGCAATAATTGAACAAGATAAAATTAATAAATTAAATCAAGTTCTAAACATTAGGCACAATGAATCTGGTCTTAAGAGGAATTACACAAAACCTTAACCTAGAACGAACACTAATGTTTAGCCAAGCATCGACATAATATCAAAACAACTTATCTTAATGAACATATGAATCCAAGACGAATCGGCAGCTTCGGGATAGTCAAAAATCGCCCTGGGACACCTCTTTAGCTTTTGGAATTAGTGATATGACGAATGGGGGTTTAGATGGGTTTATATAGTGATTAACCCTAATTTTTTTTGGTTTAAAGGCGGTTCACGTCACGTGAAGCCGTCATAGGCCTTGTCTTCGCGTCGCGCGAAAGACAAAATAGTCGGGCCTAATTTCCTAAACTTCGCGTCGCGCAAAGTTTCCCTTTCAGTCCTTCGTGTCGCGCTACGCGAAGGGCAAAAATTTCAGCAGAATTCTTTTCTTTTCTTTAAATTGCATCGTGATATGTGCACTCCCATTCCTGCACTTCTAAGCCTGCATTCCAAGCTCGTAAATCATCCCAATAAGCTCCTTAACGTCCAATTTCCTAAAAACACATAATAATGCTTGAAGTACCGATGCTAATTCATTTATTTATCTAAATATAACTAATTAATATATAATAGTGACTAACTTTTACCCACCATCATGAGGCAATGGAGAATTGGTGACAAAAAGATTGGAAGTATCGAATTCCAAAAGCATATCCTTAGCAAACTTACGTTGACACATGATAACACCCTTTGTAGTGTAAAGAACTTGCATACCTAAAAATCATTGAGACTTCCCTAGTAAGTCTTGAGATTATTGATCTCTTCCAAATTGTTCCAAGTAACTAAATGCCATCGATAACAGTAACATAAATCACTGATGATCATTCTGAGAACCCACATACCCTCTTGACTTTAATGCGGAAGACAATTTCCCATACCATTGTCGAGAAGCCTAATTTAAACCATATAAGGATTTCTGAATAAGCACCTGATTATCAGGAAGTTGCATTCCAGGTGGCGACATCATATAGATATCCTCATCTAAATTCCCAGTAAGAAAAGCATTATTAACATCAAGCTGAAATAGATGCCAACTTCTCTTTGTAGTGACAGCTACAAGGCTTTGAATAGTGGTCATCTTGATAATAGGAGAAAAAGTTTCATTGTAATCAATCCTTTTTTTGTGTATCTCCCCTCACCACCAATCTAGCTTTACAACGTTCAACTGTCTCATATGCTTTGTGTTTGATTTTAAACACCCATTTACACTTAATAGCTTTCTTTCAAGGGAGGGAAATCAGTAAATTTTCAAGAGCCTGAAATTCAGCTTTCATGCCATTTTGCCATTCAGGAATGCCAGCAGCCTCCTTATAAGAAGTGTGACATCTGACCCGATCCGACCCGACCCAGGTACCCGTTTCTCTGACCCGATCTCTTTCTTTTATGATTTAATATTTATTTATACTTATATTTTACTTTCAATAATAATAATATACTTTTCCCTCCCGCCTCTTTCTCTCTCTTTCTTTCCGCCGTTCCGTCCCTCTCCTCTCTTTCCGCCTTCTTTTCCCTCTTGTCGCCGTCCCGCCCTTAAGCCTTGAACCCTTTCCTTAACTCTTTGCTTGTCCTTTGGTTCTTCCCGCATAAGGATGTCTGCAGCTCCACGCGCCAGACTCCTTACATGGAAGCCTGCGTGAAGACATCTTGTTCCTGCGATGCGTGAAGAGAACTCTTCTCGCAGCGCGCTAAGAATGCATGTTCTTCCCGCAATGCGCTAAGAATGTATGTTCTTCCCGCAATGCGCTTAGAATTCTAGTTCTTCACGCAGCACGCTAAGGATTTGTGATTCTTCCCGCAGTGCGCTAAGGATTGTTGTGCCAGCCTTCGCGCTCGCGCACTCAGCCTTCCCGCGCTTAACCCTTGTATCTTCTGTTTATTCTAGCCGTTTGCTTTTGTCATGTCTTTTCTTCTGAGCTGTTGACCTAACCTATCTAATGTCTGAATAGTTACTTTCGGCGCAGCATGCGTACCAACCCCATTGGTTGGTAGAAAAAGTGACTGACATTATCTTTTGAGATCTGCTTTTCCATGCTTTAACCAGTAACTTTATCTGTCCTCTCCCATGCCTTTTTACTGTTCCCTGTCAGCCTTTTTTTCTTTTTCCTTGCTGCCATATCTTTTGATATCTTTTGCTTTTGGAATCTTTTGCTTTTTGAGATCTTTTCCCCTTTTTCTAGGGATTGTGTTCCCTAGGGTTTCCCTATAAATAATAATGTTAATTTCCTAACACTACACACACAAAGCACTTAATCTCTCTTATTCTCTCTTGCTCCTTGCTCTCTCTGCCGTCCTCCTCTCTGCCTCCGTCTTCCTCCCTGTTCTGCCCTGCTTTTCCGGTAATATATATATATATATAATAATTTACTTATGCTAACTTATAATCAAGACTTAACCCAATCATTAAAACAATAATCTTGTTTATAGGTTAACTTGTGCTTGTTTAAAGTTGGTTCTTGCTTTATCTATCATCGCATCTTTATCAAGTGAGTAATCTCGTACCTAATCCCTTTTTATTTTTAATGTTTTGGGATGTTCATGTGTTCATACAAACTTAGAGTCTTAAACTTGTTTATGAACTTTAGTCGCGCAGTATCCCATGTGTTGAGGACGTTTACTTGGCTGTTTATTTGTATGTGTGTATCATTAACCGCTTTGTTCGGCCTATTCCGCAGTTTTCATGGATCCATTAGATGAACACGGGAGACCTATCGTTTACGGTTTTCTTTGTTTACACTTGCACAGATGTTTTCCCGTTTTTGTGCTCAATTGGGAGCACGGATTGAACTATGAACTATGAGCTATGATCTATTTAGGCTTGATCACAATCTGATTGCACCCTTGTTAAACACCAGACATACACATGTTGCGCGCAGATTTATTGCTATCTATGTATTGTATTAAACTTGATTTCTCACCAACACGCAAGTGTTTGACGTTTATTTTAACACATGTTCAGGTTTGCAGTAGTTGTTTTGAAGCTTGTGGACACATAGGAAGTTTTCTTTATTTTGGACCTAGATTAAAATGTATCAAGACAAGTTATTGCTGTTCGAATATTATGATTTATAATATATTGATTATGTTGGTTTATTTATATCTTGTGTATACGTTGCGCATGCGTGAATGAATGTATTTATTAAATATTGACACCCAATAGTGTCACGAGTAATGAAACAATATGTGGCGCCCCGATGTATAATCCGCCTTTGGTCGGGGTGTTACAGATTGGTATCAGAGCTCGTTGACTTTAGGATAGGTGGTTAGACGTAACGGCCTAGAATACCTAAGAGTCCCTTCTCGCGCATGAGAGAAATCTCATGTTTGCGCGCTTATTGTTAATTACTCGTTATTTATGAATATGCTCGCGCTTGCGCAGTATATGATTTTATGTTTTATTCCGCGATATTTCGATTTTTGATTGAATTTCGATTTTTATTGATATTCGTTTGTTGGATTTGAAAAATCCGAAAAGTCATGGTGATACATGAATTGTTGATTTTCAATTTCCATTTACGATTATGTTCTGAGGTTGGAGACTTGAAAAGTCATGGTGATACATGAATTGTCGACCTCCAATACTCATTTTCTTGTATGTTTTATATTGAGGATTGAAAAGTCATGGTGATACATGAATCGTCAATCTCCAATACTCGTTTGCTCGTATATTTTAAATTGGGAATTCGGAAAGTCATGGTGATACATGAATTGTCGATTCTTGATTCGAATTTGTTACCTTTATTAAGTCTGCATTTAGGATCATTTATTTTACTTTAACTGTTGACTGTAACTGACTCCGTGAAACCAAGCTTTATAAGATTAAAACTTTGCGCTAAAACCAAGATATTAACTAAAATTAAAATTTTTATAGAATGCCTCCGCTATCTCGCCGATTTCAGAGAAGAGAAGCCTCGCGCATGCGTAGACAGCAACGTTCCCAGGAAATGGCCGCCGCGATAGCCCAAGCCTTGAGCCAAAACAACACCTCGAGTTATAACATTAAGTCCTTTAACGCGGGTAACCCTCCAAAGTTCACAGGTCTTGAAGGAGCCACCGTGATGCTCCAATGGCTCGAAAAGATTGAAAACACTTTCCTTCACACCCAATGCCCCTCAGACAGACGAACCCTATATGCTTCCAGTGTCCTGGAATCCAGAGCGCTTACATGGTGGAATGGAGTAGCTCATGCGCGTGGCGCAGAGGCTGCTTCTAGCATGACATGGGAGGAATTCAAGGAGATTCTTACGCGAGAATTCTGCCCTCCCAACGAAATTAAGCGCCTGGAGGAGGAATTTTGGAATCTTAAGCAGTACAGCGGTGAAGCGCGCGAGTACGCGACGCGCTTCCATGAACTAAGTTTGCTTGTCCCTCACCTTGTTACCCCTTCCCGCCGAGCCATAGAGAAATTCCTTGGGGGTCTCCCCATGGAAATTCAAGATTCTGTATGGGCCAGAAACCCAGTAACCCTCTCTGACGCCATTGAGTTGGCCGCTGTGCTCAGCGACAACCATGTCAGAGCAGGAACCCTGTTCCTGCGGGGAGCTGAGAAAACCAAACCCACCAAGACTGTCCCTGAACCAACAGAAACCAAACCTGAACCCTCAAACCGTAACAACCTCAAGCGCAGGCGCAAGGCCTACGCGCTTACCAACCCGCCCATTGCCCAGCAACCCATTTATCAACCTCCAGTTTACGCGCCTAACCCACTGACAGCCTACCCAACTCCTGTAGTTCACAACTATGCCTTAACCAATCCAGCACTCCCTGCCCCGCCACCTAAGAAACCTTACACAGGAAATCAACCCTTTTGCCCAACCTGTAGACTTCACCACCCAACCCAAACCCCGTGTCGTCAATGTAACCGATGTGGCCGCGTTGGTCACTCTGCTGAGTTCTGTAAAATCCTTCCCGCCAATCCAATTGCGCCAACACCACCAGTTTACCCGCAGAACCCACAACCAACATACCAAAACCCACGACCCAGGTCGTGCTATAACTGCGGTGATCCCAGTCATTTCCGGAACGCGTGCCCGAGACTACAAGTTCAGATTACGCAAGCGAATCCGGTGAACCAGATTTCAAATCAAGTGACGCGTGGACGAGCTTTTAACATAACCGCGCACCAAGCGCAAGCGAATAATGACGTAGTTAATGGTACATTTTTGCTTAACGGATTTTATGCTTCTATACTTTTTGATACTGGCGCCGATCGAAGTTTTATCTCTCGCGCCTTCGAGCAGAAGCTTGCGCGACCGCGCAACGATTTAAAAGAAAATTTTTCAGTTGAATTGGCTAATGGCGAAACTGTTTTAATTAACTCTGTGATTAAAGATTGCACGCTTAACCTTAACGAAAACGATTTTCTGATCGACCTCATCCCCATGCCTCTTGGAAGCTTTGATGTTATCATTGGTATGGACTGGCTTACGCATAATCGCGCCGAAGTTATTTGCGCCAAGAAGTTGATTCGCATTCCTCGAGAAAATGGTGATCTTCACATCTACGGCGAAAAACCCTCCCGCGGTCTTAAGATTATGTCCTGCGCCGAAGCCCACAGACTCATGCGGAAGAAGTGTGTTGCATTCTTAGCCCATGTGGTTAAACCCGCTGAAGAGAAGAAGCTTCGCGATATCCCTGTTGTGCGTGATTTCCCTGAAGTTTTTCCTGATGATCTTCCTGGTATCCCTCCCGCTCGTGAAGTCGAGTTCCGTATTGATCTTGTCCCTGGTGCTTCCCCCGTGGCTAAATCTCCTTATCGTCTTGCACCCGCTGAGATGCAAGAATTGGCAAGCCAACTTCAAGAGTTGACTGCTAAAGGATTCATCCGCCCTAGCTCTTCGCCCTGGGGTGCTCCGGTGTTGTTCGTTAAAAAGAAAGATGGATCGTTTCGCATGTGTATTGATTACCGCGAGTTGAACAAACTCACCATTAAAAACCGGTATCCCTTACCGCGTATTGACGACCTCTTTGATCAACTCCAAGGTGCCTCTTGTTTCTCGAAGATTGATCTCCGCTCTGGCTATCACCAGTTGCGCATCCGCGATGAAGATGTTCCGAAGACTGCTTTTCGAACTCGTTATGGCCATTTTGAATTCTTGGTCATGTCCTTCGGTTTAACCAACGCACCCGCCGTTTTCATGGATCTAATGAACCGGGTGTGTAGGCCTTTCTTGGATAAATTCGTGATTGTGTTTATCGATGATGTTCTGGTGTATTCTAAGACCAAGGCCGAGCATGAGCAACATCTCCGATTGGTGTTGCAAAAGCTTCGAACCGAGCAGCTCTATGCTAAGCTTTCCAAGTGTGAATTCTGGTCTGATGAAGTACAGTTTCTTGGCCATGTTGTAAACAAGATGGGTATTCATGTCGACCCATCCAAAATTGAAGCAATCAAGAACTGGATTACGCCATCCTCTCCTTCCGAGATCCGTTCCTTTCTGGGCTTAGCTGGTTATTACCGGCGCTTCATTTCGAACTTCTCGAAGATCGCTTTGCCTTTAACAGCTCTAACGCACAAAGGTAAACCATATATTTGGGGCTCGAAGCAAGAAGAAGCCTTTCTAACGCTCAAGCGTTTGTTGTGTGAAGCTCCTGTTCTTGCGCTACCTGAGGGTAATGATGATTTTGTCGTGTATTGCGATGCCTCCAACCAAGGTCTCGGTTGTGTTCTTATGCAACGAGGCAAGGTTATCGCTTACGCATCAAGGCAACTCAAGGTTCATGAAAAGAATTATACAACTCACGATCTCGAACTTGGTGCAGTTGTATTTGCCTTGAAGATCTGGAGACACTACCTTTATGGTACTAAGTGTATCCTCTACACTGACCATAAAAGCCTTCAGCATATCTTTGATCAAAAGGAACTTAACATGAGGCAACGCCGATGGAACGAACTCATCAGCGATTACGATTGTGAGATCCGGTATCATCCTGGTAAGGCTAATGTGGTAGCCGATGCGCTCAGCCGAAAACCCTGCCAGCTTAACTGTATTTTGCCGCGCACGCAGCTTCACTTCGCGCCGATTCAAAGCAACCTTGAATCGCGTATTCGTGACGCGCAGCGCGCATCCATCAGTAATGGTAACCTTCGCGCCGAGTTAGCGTGTGGCGCGGAAGCGCATTTTGTCCCTAATCTGAGTGGAATTCTCTGCTATCTCAATCGCATCTGGATTCCCTTTGATGAGAATCTTCGCGCTGATATCCTGAGTGAAGCGCATAAATCTCGGTATTCTATTCATCCCGGCGCTGATAAGATGTACAAGGATTTGCGCATTACTTATTGGTGGCCCGGTATGAAAAAGGATATTGCTGTGTTCGTAGCTAGATGCCTGACTTGTTCTAAAGTAAAAGCTGAACACCAACGCCCATCTGGTTTGCTCGAACAACCAGAAATTCCTACGTGGAAATGGGAATGTGTAGCGATGGACTTTATTACCAAGTTACCTTTGACAGCAAGCAAACATGATAGCATTTGGGTAATAGTGGATCGTTTGACTAAGTCTGCTCACTTTCTGCCCATTCGTGAAAACTACCGTGTTGAGCAACTCGCGCAGCTTTATGTCAAGGATATTGTCTGCCGCCATGGTACTCCTTTGAGCATCATATCCGATCGCGATGGCCGTTTTATATCTCGCTTTTGGAAATCTCTCCAATCTGCGCTAGGAACTCGCTTGGACATGAGTACGGCATATCATCCCCAGACTGACGGTCAGTCTGAGCGAACTATTCAGACTCTTGAGGATATGCTCCGATCTTGTGTTCTTGATTTTGGAGGTAATTGGGATTCGCACCTGCCTTTGATCGAGTTCTCTTATAATAACAGCTATCATTCCAGTATTGGTATGGCCCCATTTGAAGCACTTTACGGTCGTAAGTGCCGCTCCCCGATTTGTTGGAGCGAAGTGGGTGAAACTCAAATCACAGGACCCGAACTTGTTCAAGAGACAACCGATAAAATCGCCAAGATCCGTGATCATCTGCTGACTGCCAGAAGCCGACAGAAGAGTTACGCAGATCGTAGGCGGAAGCCTCTCGAATTTCAAGTTGGTGATCTTGTTCTCCTCAAGGTGTCGCCCTGGAAAGGTGTTGTCCGCTTTGGGAAGAAAGGTAAGCTTGCTCCTCGATATGTTGGTCCATTCAAGATTCTCGCGCGTGTGGGAAAAGTTGCCTACAGACTTGACCTGCCGCCCGCGCTCAGTAATGTGCATCCAACGTTCCATGTATCCAATCTCAAGAAGTGTTTAGCTGACGAGAACCTTCACATTCCACTTGATGAAGTTCAAGTTGATGAAACTATGCATTTCGTTGAGAAGCCTGTTGAGATTATGGATCGCGAGGTTAAGCAAACCAAGCGCAGTCGTATCCCTATCGTGAAAGTTCGCTGGGAGTCCAAGCGCGGAGCCGAGTTTACATGGGAAAGGGAAGATTAAATGAAGATCAAGTACCCGCACCTGTTCTCTGCGCAACCTACTTCGAGATAAATTTCGGGACGAAATTTCTTAAAGTAGGGGAGACTGTGACATCTGACCCGATCCGACCCGACCCAGGTACCCGTTTCTCTGACCCGATCTCTTTCTTTTATGATTTAATATTTATTTATACTTATATTTTACTTTCAATAATAATAATATACTTTTCCCTCCCGCCTCTTTCTCTCTCTTTCTTTCCGCCGTTCCGTCCCTCTCCTCTCTTTCCGCCTTCTTTTCCCTCTTGTCGTCGTCCCGCCCTTAAGCCTTGAACCCTTTCCTTAACTCTTTGCTTGTCCTTTGGTTCTTCCCGCATAAGGATGTCTGCAGCTCCACGCGCCAGACTCCTTACATGGAAGCCTGCGTGAAGACATCTTGTTCCTGCGATGCGTGAAGAGAACTCTTCTCGCAGCGCGCTAAGAATGCATGTTCTTCCCGCAATGCGCTAAGAATGTATGTTCTTCCCGCAATGCGCTTAGAATTCTAGTTCTTCACGCAGCACGCTAAGGATTTGTGATTCTTCCCGCAGTGCGCTAAGGATTGTTGTGCCAGCCTTCGCGCTCGCGCACTCAGCCTTCCCGCGCTTAACCCTTGTATCTTCTGTTTATTCTAGCCGTTTGCTTTTGTCATGTCTTTTCTTCTGAGCTGTTGACCTAACCTATCTAATGTCTGAATAGTTACTTTCGGCGCAGCATGCGTACCAACCCCATTGGTTGGTAGAAAAAGTGACTGACATTATCTTTTGAGATCTGCTTTTCCATGCTTTAACCAGTAACTTTATCTGTCCTCTCCCATGCCTTTTTACTGTTCCCTATCAGCCTTTTTCTCTTTTTCCTTGCTGCCATATCTTTTGATATCTTTTGCTTTTGGAATCTTTTGCTTTTTGAGATCTTTTCCCCTTTTTCTAGGGATTGTGTTCCCTAGGGTTTCCCTATAAATAATAATGTTAATTTCCTAACACTACACACACAAAGCACTTAATCTCTCTTATTCTCTCTTGCTCCTTGCTCTCTCTGCCGTCCTCCTCTCTGCCTCCGTCTTCCTCCCTGTTCTGCCCTGCTTTTCCGGTAATATATATATATATATAATAATTTACTTATGCTAACTTATAATCAAGACTTAACCCAATCATTAAAACAATAATCTTGTTTATAGGTTAACTTGTGCTTGTTTAAAGTTGGTTCTTGCTTTATCTATCATCGCATCTTTATCAAGTGAGTAATCTCGTACCTAATCCCTTTTTATTTTTAATGTTTTGGGATGTTCATGTGTTCATACAAACTTAGAGTCTTAAACTTGTTTATGAACTTTAGTCGCGCAGTATCCCATGTGTTGAGGACGTTTACTTGGCTGTTTATTTGTATGTGTGTATCATTAACCGCTTTGTTCGGCCTATTCCGCAGTTTTCATGGATCCATTAGATGAACACGGGAGACCTATCGTTTACGGTTTTCTTTGTTTACACTTGCACAGATGTTTTCTCGTTTTTGTGCTCAATTGGGAGCACGGATTGAACTATGAACTATGAGCTATGATCTATTTAGGCTTGATCACAATCTGATTGCACCCTTGTTAAACACCAGACATACACATGTTGCGCGCAGATTTATTGCTATCTATGTATTGTATTAAACTTGATTTCTCACCAACACGCAAGTGTTTGACGTTTATTTTAACACATGTTCAGGTTTGCAGTAGTTGTTTTGAAGCTTGTGGACACATAGGAAGTTTTCTTTATTTTGGACCTAGATTAAAATGTATCAAGACAAGTTATTGCTGTTCGAATATTATGATTTATAATATATTGATTATGTTGGTTTATTTATATCTTGTGTATACGTTGCGCATGCGTGAATGAATGTATTTATTAAATATTGACACCCAATAGTGTCACGAGTAATGAAACAATATGTGGCGCCCCGATGTATAATCCGCCTTTGGTCGGGGTGTTACAAGAAGTGGGCGCATGCAAATCAGAAATTGCTTGGGTGAGAGACTGATTGGAAGGAAGAAGATGAGAAGAAGAACAAGAGATAGGAGAGGAACTCGAATTAGTGACAGTGTGGAAACAATGATGAGAAGATTCATAGTTATTACAAATACAGTCATTTAAGTATGAGGGCGGAACAAAAGTTCTCGAAGATCTTCGAACATGATTAGGGATAGGAATAGAATATGAAGGATTGGAACAGGATCAAGAGCATGAGTAGTAGGAGAAGGTGAAGGATTAGGAGCAAGATCACTATGAGGAGTAGACAAGGGATTATTAAAAAAACGATTGATAAGATCAATAGATGGAAAAATGAAGCTATCATTGGACTTAGTTATGGAGGGAAATAAAGCTTCAAAGAAAACAACATCTCAAGATTTGACAACTTTGTTTATGTCAAGATCATACAACTTGTATGCCTTTTTACCAAGAGGATAACCCAGAAAAACACAAGGCACAACCCTTGGTTTGAATTTATCTCTTCCATGAGATAAGGTGGAAGCATAAGCAAAACAGCCAAAAAACTTCATATGTGCATATGCAGGAGCCTTTCCTATTAAAACATCATAAGGGTTTTATTGTTAAGAATTTCGATAGGAAACCGATTGATTAAATGTGTTGCAGTTAACACACAATCACCCCAAAACTGAAATGACAGCTTAGATTGAAACATAAGAGCTCTTGAGGTTTCAAGCAAATGTTTATGCTTTCTTTCAACAATGTCGTTTTGTTGAGGGACAACAACACAAGTGGTCTGATGAATAATGCCTTTACTCAACAAATATGCACTTTGAACAGATCCAGGCCCCAGTTCAAAAGCATTATCGAATCTGATGCATTTCACAGTGGTGCCAAACTGATTGCTAACAATTTCAATAAAAGACTAAAGTATGGGAAATGCATTGCTTTTAGTTGAAAGCAAATGTGTCCATGTGGTTCTGCTGTAATAATCCACTATGGTTAAAAAAATATCTAAAACCATTATATGTAGCTGCATGATATGGCCCCCAAACATCAATATGGATTATCTCAAAAATTTTACTAGTTGATGTGGTACTAGTAGGAAATGGTAGTTTATGTTGTCGTGCCTTAGGATAAATATAGCAATGCTCAATAGATTTCAAAGAATCATTAGAAATGAAAGGCAATTGTTTATGTTTGTAGCTTGTTAAATGACCAAGTCTGTTGTGCCAATTTTTACAACTTACAACAGAATTACACACATTATTAGAAACAGGAAAATGTTTAGTGGCTTCGAGAAGGTAAAGACCATTTTTCATATAACCAAGAACTTGTTGCCTCTTCAGAGAAGGGGCCTACAAAACACAGGTAGTTTTAGAGAAAAGAACAATACCATCAGTATCAATGCATAATCTTGAGACAGAGAGAAGATTTTGTTTAAAATGTGGCACGAAAAACACATTCGATAAAAAAAATGTCCTCAATCAAAGAAACAATCCCATATCGATAGAATGTGACAGATGTCCCATTAGGAAGAGTGATAGGAATAGGATTTTTAAAAAAAAGAAATGCTTGAAAACAGATTTTGATCATGGCACATATGATCATTTGCATCAGTGTCAATGATCCATTTAGAACAATGATTTGAAGACTCGATGGACATATTAGGAATAACATAACTATTCGAGCTTGCCATTGAACGCAAAAGAACGAAACAAACGCACGAGAAGAAGAAGCCAAAATCAAACAACAGCAAGAACACAGCGTATAATTATTGCAACGTGTAAGTTATGCGCCGTATAACATATACGACGTATGACATACAGAGAAGACAAAAAGATATACGGAGAAGGTTATGCGCCGTGTAAGTATATACGGTGAAGAACTTACACGGCGTATAAGTGAGAGTGAAGGTGAAAAGATCTGAAACTTTGGGAAACAGTTCAAAACAAAGAATATGACATGATGTGAACTTTTGATGAAGTTTGAATAGTTAAAACTTCTTGAAAGATGAAAATATGTAGAAAAGAGATGAAATCTCACAAGAGATTGAATAAAGCGAACGAAATTGATCAAAGAAGAATAAATTCCCAAACGAAACACAAGAATGATCAGATGAAGATGAGAAATCGGCAAATCGAGAGAAACCGGTTGAAACAAAGAGCAGGATTAAGAACCTTGCTCTAATCCATGTAATCGTTGAAAACGATAACACATGAATAAAAGAAGAAATGAAGTAGGGAAGAAAATTTTATTATCTCATAATGAAAAATTACACATGTATGAAAACAAAAAACTATATATATACACCACACATACACGGCGCGTATGTTATACGACGTGTAAGTTACACGGCGTATATGTGTTTCACAAAGAGTATAACATATACGCTTACATTTTTTGAATGAAATGTAGGGCGTTTGTTCAGTTCGCGAAATTCAAAGTTATTCGATGAAATTGGAATTTAAATCCTTTCCCTTGATGTGTTTGGTTCACATAATTCGTTGGAATTGGATTTCAATTCCATTGTAAATGTGTTTGTTTACAAATGAATTGGAATTTGAATTGTAATGTGACTATAGTTCTATAAAATTTGTTCACTTAAGGACTACACAAATCCTTCCAACAAATGAATAATTTCTCACCCAACTGAGTGGAACGGGTTAACGGGCGTCGGGCGCGTTAACCAGCGTCAGACACGTACCCGACGCCGAACTCGTTAAACGACGTCAAAAGCGTAATCGACGCCAGACGTGTTAATCGCATTGAACATGTTAACTAACTTCGACACCGATCGCGTTAATAGACGCCAGACATGTACCTGACGACTGAAGTTGGACACGTTACCTCATGTCACATACCTGACCCTAGACATGTTAGCTGACGTCAGACTTCGAACGCGCTAACCACTTTCGAACTCCGAACACGTTATCCGGAATCGAACACTTAACGCATTGACCGACTTCGAACATGTAACCGGCACTGACTCGTTAACCGGCTCTGGGCACGTAAACCAACGTCGGACACGTTAGCCAACATCGGATGTCGGACGTGTTAACCAACTTCGGGTGCGTAACTGGCATTGGAGATGTTAACCGGGGACAGACATGTTAACCAGTTCTCAGACACGTTAATGGCGTTACACGTTGGGTTGATACTCGTACACGATAAGACACGAACACAAAACATGTATACATGTACGTAGCACGTATCATGTACCTGTATCCCAAACCTGAACACAAACTTGTTAATACCAGGTATACACAATAAGACACGATAAGACTTGTTTAGAAACACGAACCTGCAACTGCGAGGAGGCCGGAATGCCAGAGAATTGTGACTACCGGAGATGTGGAGAGAACCACCGGACTTCCGGAGATCCGGAGAGGGAGCATCAGAGAAAGGTTTATGTGTCGTATTCTTGATATTGGATTGGAATGATGTGTGTCGTGTTCAATTATTTGGTATAAAAATTTAGGATTAACCATTTAAGGTATATATCATATTATATTATTATATATATTTATTTATAAAATATATATAAAAAAATCTAATCAGTTACCAACGGGTACTTAACAAGTAAACAGGTATTTTACTTGTTAAGGCACAAAAATTAACAGGTGGATTCGTGTCTACCTGTTTAGTACACAAACCCTGTTAAGGCCACACCTCATACCTGTTAAAGTCGTGTAGTTTCGTGTCGTATATTCGTGTATCATGTCTAAATTGCCAGTCCTAGTTACACGTCTATCGCTGGTTAACACATCATGCGTATGTAGTTGATTATGTGTCTGGCGTCGTTAACGTCTATGATGTCTGTGACGCGTCCATTGCTGGTAATGCGTCCAGTGATGTTTAACGCGTCAGACGTTGATTACGCGTTTGGTAGGTTGTAGTTGTAGTGATAGATTTCAACTTTTTGATAATTTCCAATTACTTCAAAAATATTCACCAACGAAACACACTCTCAGATTTAAATTTCTCGAATAGATTCCAGTTACTTTTGGAAATATTCAATTCCAAACAATTCATTTGAATAATTCCAATTCCCAAAAAAAGAATCTGTGAACCGAACGAACCGGTAGAGTTATACATATTTTCCATCTAACGACTCGAGTAACTTGAAGCAATAGATTCAAGGGAATTGTAACTTAAAACAAAAGATTCTGGAGAATTATTTTAAATGTATAGGTTTGGATAATTTTTAATTAACTTTTTCTTGATTTCTGTGTAATTGCAGGGGATTCAAAGAATAGCTCTCTGGGTATAGGTAAACATTTTACTCTCACTAAATATACTAAAGTTTCTTTATCACTCATTGTTTCAAGAAACTAAAATTTGATTTGTTTTCATCTTTGAATCATAGTATTTGTAATCGTTGGAGGAGTTTTTGTTGTTGTTGTCATTGCAAGTGGAATCTTTATTCGCCGACAACAGAGAAAAAGACGCGTGATTAAGGAACACGTCCGGGTATTCCATGAGAAGAAGAGGTTACCATGACCCCAAATGGACCAGCAGCTGCAGATGATCAGGTAATAAGGAACTATGGAAGTTTGGCACCAAAAATATACAAGTATTCAGAAGTCAAGAAAATGACAAACTCGTTCCTAGAGAAGCTGGGAAAAGGAGGATATGGAACTGTTTAAAAGGGACAATTGCCTGACGAACGTCTAGTTGCGGTTAAGCTCTTGAGTGAAGCAACAGGAAATGGAGAAGATTTCATTAATGAAGTTGCCAGCATCGGTAGAACTTCTCATGTCAACATAGTCACTCTTGTAGGTTTCTGCTTCGAGGGAAAGAAAAGAGCCCTGTTATATGAGTACATGCCAAATGGATCTTTGGATAAGTTTCTACGGGATGACGGATTTCATTTGGACTGGAACACATTGTTTCAAATAGCAAAAGGGATAGCAAGAGGCCTAGAGTACTTGCACAGAGGTTGTAACACAAGAATTGTGCACTTTGACATCAAGCCTCACAACATTCTATTGGACGAAGAATTTGTCCCAAAAATATCTGATTTTGGGCTGGCCAAGTTGTGCAAGACGAAAGAAAGTATTGTATCTGTAATTGGTGCAAGAGGTACTGTCGGATACATGGCCCCTGAAGTATTTTTCAAGAGCCTTGGAGGTGCATCTCACAAATCTGATGTGTATAGCTATGGGATGATGGTTCTTGAAATGACAGGTGCACGTAAGCGCAATAACACTGGCACGACAAGTGCAAGTGAAGCATATTTTCCAGATTGGATATACAAGCAAGTAGAAGTTGGAGGTGATCTAGGGGACTATGGGGTAACAACCGAAGAGGTAGTAGATTTAGCACGGAAGATGATGATGGTGAGTCTGTGGTGCATTCAGTCTAATCCATCAGATCGACCATCCATAAGTAAAGTTGTTGAGATGTTAGAAGGAGACATTGAGTCATTGCAAGTTCCACCTAGACGCTTCGAGTCATCTCCCACGAGGCCTATCTAAGACACTGGGTCCATCCAAAGTTCAAGCGATGAGCGAGTCTCAACGATGCAAGGAATAGTTTCGCTACCCAACTCTCATGAAGCAAGCTAGTGAACTAGCACAGCCTACTCTTTAAGTTTTATGGGACGACTTTCAAATTCAATTGGAAAAGTTTTATGTGGCTCACAAATTTTGTTGATTTTGTAAAAAATATTGTGTATAACAAGCGAAATTCAAATAAAAAGAACTGTAAACTTATAAGAAACAAGAAAGGAGAAACACTTTCAAGGAAACAATCAAATTATCAATTAACCAATATTACTAAGATATGCTTCAATTCGATTACACCAAAACTTGCTAATGCCTAGAGTTTAAAAACCAGAATTTCTTTCCCTGTCTAACAACATTGATTCAAAATTTAAGTTGTTTTGGAGTTTATTTTCAAGTGATATGTGATTCCAATATGAAGAAACACTAATTGACCCCGGGCAGATGACGGATAATCTGGGGGTTAAATAGATGTTTCCCACGAGGGGTTAGGTCCGGCAAAGATGGTTCTTCTGATGACCTGCAAAACAGACACCGTGAGCTCGTCACTGAGAAGGGGGGTACCTCCTTGTGACCACCTTCCGGCGTGAGAATCAGACTAGATTGCTCTTGAATATAAGTGTATATTAAGAGATTGCTAGAAAAGATAAGATGTGATAAGGTAATGTAATGTAATGTGTCCATACCATTCCAAGGTGTTGGAGTATTTATAGCCGAAGGTAGGTTTCCAAGCAGGTACAGCCGGCTGAATAGTATTCCTGTTCTGCCAACTGTGGGCTACGCACGTGCCATGCTGGTGGTTGGTGGGTAGGCAGCGGCTGATAGTGACCAGGCTGGCTGTGTACTATTCCTGTTCCACCAACTGCAGGCTATGCACGTCCTCCGACATGTTGGTGAATAGGCAGCGGCTGATAGTGACATACAGTACAAGAGCGTGCTGCTCGTCATACTGTTGTCAGTGAGCTGTCGTATCTTTGGTCAGATCTTTTGTCCATACCTCGTCAGGTACAGTACAAAAGATCCTCCAGTATCGTACGGACTGGCTCATTTGTGCGGGAGTGTTCCCGGCTTTGTGCGAGAGTGTTCCCGGCTTGCTCACTCCTTCTTCAGGTGACATTACTGAATTATTTAAGAGTTAAGTGCCTTGTGCGTGTAGCCTTGCTGCGCGGGTAGCCTTCCCTGATGGCTAGTATCCGTTGCTGCGGGAACAGGCGGAGTACCCCGACCATTGGGAGGCTTTTCCTGCGGGAACAGCTTGCGTACTGCGCGTAAGGACGTCACGTCTCTGAGCATGGTTGGTCCTGCGGATCCAGTTGGTTTCTGCGCAGACGTCTTCTTCAAGGTGAGTCTTGCGAGTTTAGCCTTTGCGCAGACGTCCCTGTTGAAGGTGAGTCTTGCGGGTTCAACTGCGCAGACGTCCCTCTTTGAGGTGAGTCTTGCGGGTCCAACTGGGCTCTGCTGGGACCTACCTCTTCAAGTGATATGTGATTCCAATACTATAAAACAAAATCAATATACCAAATTTGCAACTCAAAAATGATGAATTTAGGGACGTATGGTTTCGAAGGTTGACTTGTAGACATAAACGTAGAGGAACTTGTTTGGAGGTCTTTTTAAACTTTGATGTTTTTATTGTGTTGGCCTCTAGCTCCTTGAATCTTGTTTCTTTGTTTTTATGATATAATATATTTGTCGTAACAGAAAAACTAACTTATAATATAACATGTAATTAATCAATATTTCCATATGAGATAATGTTTTAACCCTACAATTCTTGCATTATTGGTTCATGTCATCCGACCTTTTTCAGTTTCTATTTTAGGTATAAGGACACAAAGTCTGATTAGGTTCACTTTAAAAGAAAGTAAACTCAATGCACATGGACAAGCATTCGGTATGTGATCGATCCCTCTTCTCAAAGACAACAAGTTAAGGAGTACGATCTTGTCTCCACGAAATCAGGGTTGCGCCACCTACGCCATCCATATTAGCTAACTTTGTCCAAGATATAAGCCCACATGTGCTCACTCTGTCAAATTGTAAATTAACAATTTGCGGATGGGCATTTCACTGCCGCGGTAAGTTTTATGCTCTTCAGGGGTGGCCCCTTTCGGTAAGAATACTCTGGACGCGTTAGTGTCTAAGCATCTCATCCTACCCCCTCCGAGTATGCCTGTTTCCTTGCCTTCCGATCCCCCCCTTGTTGTGGACGTTGATTGTGTGCTTGGTTGTATTAAATCTTTCCCTAAAGGGACTTCGTGTGGGCGGGACGGATTGAGAGCCCAACACATTTTAGATGCGCTGTGTGGAGAGGGGTCTCCTATTGCAGATAGTTTGCTCAAGGCTATTTCTGTGGTTTTTAATTTATTTTTTGGGGGAAGGTGCCCTAGTGTGTTGGCAGAGTTTGTTGCGTCTGCCCCCCTTACGCCATTGCCTAAACCGGACAATGGGATTAGACCTATTGTTGTAGGGGCCATTTGGAGGAGATTGGTCTCTAAGGTGGCTATGAGGGGTGTCGGGAAGGAGGCTGCTAAATACCTCTGTGACTTTCAATTTGGGGTGGGAGTCCCTAGTGGGGCAGAGGCCGTGCTTCATAACGCGAACAGGTTTTTAAATCAGTTTCACTCGGATGGGTCATTGACTATGTTTACCGTGGATTTCTCTAATGCCTTCAACCTAGTCGATAGGACAGCCCTTCTACATGAGGCACGTAGTCGATGTCCTTCTATTTCCTTATGGGTAGATTTTTTATATGGACAATCGGCTAGGTTATATGTGGGGATGCTTACATTAGGTCCACTACTGGGGTTCAGCAGGGGGACCCTCTTGGGCCTCTTCTCTTTGCCTTAGTTTTGCATCCACTTGTTCACTGAATCAGAGATCGTTGCAAGCTTCTTTTCCATGCTTGGTACTTGGATGATGGTACGATTATCGGAGACACTAAAGAGGTGGCTAATGCATTAGATATTATCAGGGCCGAGGGCCCTCAGTTGGGTCTTGAATTAAATGTTAAGAAAACAGAATTATTTTGGCCAACTTGCAATGGGGAAAAGGTGCGGGAGGGGTTGTTCCCTTACGGGATTGGAAGGCCAGTGCTTGGTGTGAAACTCCTTGGTGGCGCTGTAAGTCGGGATGCTGGGTTTATCAGTAGTTTGGCTGTGAAAAGGGCATCTAGTGCTGTGGAATTGATGAGTTATCTCCCAAGGCTTCAAGACCCTCAATGCGAGCTTCTTTTGCTTCGCTCATGTATGGGGGTCGCAAAGCTGTTGTTTGGCTTAAGAACGTGCCAACCTATGTACGTAGAGGAAGCTATTTCTATTTTTGATAATGGCCTTCGAGGGGCGATTGAGGACATCGTGGTCTGTCAGGGGCCGTTCTTCGGGGATTTCCAATGGAAGTTTGCATCTCTTCCGATCTGTTTTGGGGGGTTGGGTTTATGTTCGGCCAGGGATGTATCTACATATGTTTTTGTGGCTTCGAGACCACAATCATGGAGTTTGCAGGACCACATTCTTCAGGGATGTGGTATTGATGGGTTGGACACTGATTACGGGTGTGTGATGGATCGTTTACGTACTTCACTTCCCGATTTTGATCTTAGCGGGTTCTCCAATAAGGACACCATCCCCCCTAAAGCCCAACATGCTTTGGCGAGTGCCTTATTTAGTGGAATCGTCCAGAGTTTAGAAGCGAAGTTTGATCTATCTTCTCGCCAAAAAGCGGTGTTTGAATGCCTTCGAGCTCCTCGGGCCCAGGATTTTCTAACGGTCATCCCTATTGAAGGATTAGGCCAACACATGTCGGGGTTGGAGTACCGGGCTATCCTTAAGTACCGGCTAATGATCCATATGTTTCCGATTGATGAGCCTTGCCCAGTTTGCCGCAAAGTCTGTTTGGATTCCTTTGGAGACCATGCGGTGCATTGCAAAGAATTACCCGGTTTTAAATATAGGCATGATTTGGTTAGGGATGTCCTGTGCGATGCTCTTAAACGAGCAGGGATTTCTGCAAAAAAGGAGGCCCCAGTTAACTTTCTTACAGATCCGCTCGAAGGGAGGTCCACGTTACGACCAGCTGATATTCTTGTGTTTGGGTGGGCAGGGGGGAAACACGCTTGTGTGGACCTTACAGTGTGTCTCCTCTGGTCGGACTCAGGGACCGCGGATTTGTTGTGGGTCAGGCTGCGTTGAAGGCCGAATTGGGCAAAGTTGCCAAACACGAGAAAGCCTGTTTAGAAAATCAACATGTGTTTCTCCCTTTTGCTTTTGATACATTTGGGTTTCTGGCCCCGGAGGCCGTGAATTTTCTAAACAGGGTTCAGCGTGTCGTTCATGGTACTTTGTCGTCTTCTACGACCCAACGCTTTGTTTTTAGTAGAATTGGTTTTGCTATTCAAAAGGGGGTTGCGGCGCAGCTTGTTGCCCGTTTGCCTGTCACTTTATTGTAATCGTTTTGAATTTTTAATTAATTAATGCATTACTTTTGAGGGTAACCCATATTTACATATAGATAAATGATGGTAGATTATACTTGTTAGTAGAAGGACCAATTTATTCAAGAATACTTAGTTATTTAAGCTCCAGTATCTTCGATTAAAGGGTCTTTGGCAGTTATACCAAGGTGTTAGATAGTGTGTTGTTTTTTTCAAGAGGTGGGGATTCAAGTCCCTGTGATTATCAAAATAGATGTATTCTAAAAACAGAGTTAGAATTGTCATTTAAAATAAAAAAAACCTAACTAGGTATAATCCTTTTGTGGTGATTATTAAAGTAAATGGATAATTTCGTATCTCTCTATTTAAACTTGCAAAATATCATAATTCTTAAACTCATTATTGAAAAAAATTATCTATCATGCATTTAAAACGTGTGTTTTGAATAAATAAGATACTTTCAATATTGTGTATCATGAATCAAATCGGTACGTGATCCACCTTTATCTCATCTGTTTCCTCCAATTCATTTTCATATACTCAAAAACCATAAATTTCAAGCCAGAAAAAATAAGAAAACGACACTGTAATGAAAGTAGAGACAAAGAGAAGTATATATAAATTTTATGTTTTTAAACATATTTGTACATTTTTGTGATGACTTAAATGATGTAATTGCATTCTAAATAAATTCTTTCATTAAATAATATATTCGTTTGCTCGCAGTTATGAAAAATTTCCAATCCTTTTTAAAGAAACACCCACGAAGTATCCTGAAATTCTATAACTTCCATCGCTACAAAAAAAGGTCGCCAGTGACGTGCTTTTAGCCGGACGTCGAGTTTTTTTTCAGTTAAAAGATAACATCTGTCACTAAAATGGTTGACCCAACGAGTTTGTTTCCAATCAACTTCTACACACTATATGTGAACCAGTCTATTCAAATCCGAAAAACAATTTGGTTCGGTGTTTGAAATTAAGTTTCCTTATTTCATTAACACTACCTAAACTAACAAAATTTAATTGTGTTATACTGGTATCTCTCCTATTCTATTTATAGAGACCAAAAGTATATTAGCAAACAAAAAATATGACACATGGTGTAGAGTAAAATTACGCCACAGATTACCAATTTTCTAAATTTATCAAAAAGTGAAAGTATCAATTGCAACATACTGCTTTAGTTAAGTGCATATTCATATTCATATAAATATTCCAGCAAAAGTTCAACAAGAACGTTACAAAGTAACTATAACTAAAATCATTAATCCAAAAAGTCCACTTTACCCCCTCCCACTGCTTAAATTAGACCGTTGGAAGACTCTTGTCTTTTAAAATCACAAGTCACCCATCCAAACCATTAATAATAATAATAATAATAATAACATCAAACCAACCCTTCACATTCCGATCACCGATGGCCGGAGCAAATCCCTCCGCCGTCACCATAAGCCCCATGAAACGAGGACCCAGATACAAAGCCTACGCCGATCTCCGAGAATCCAAACTCCGGTTGAAATCCATCACAAGCCCACCGCCATTACCACCCAAAGACCACCGTACCACCGTCATCTCCACCCCACCCAAGTTTCCGGCCTACCGGCTTAAGGCGTTCTCTGTACTAGCCCAATCTGTCCCAGACTTCTCACCGGTTTTGAGAAAAGAAAACCGGAAACCGGCGTTGCCGCCGGTGATTGAGAAGTCGGCAACACCGCCGGCGAAGGGTAGTTCAAGATTATATGAAATTGATCCGAAATTGACCGGGAGTAAGTCTATGAGTTCCAGAGGAAAGAAGAATCATGGGTTGTTAATGGCGAGGAGGAGCTGTGTGAATATGGATGAGCTTAAGAAGTATTCGATAGCGGCTGCGAATGCGATTAATGGCGAAAACAGGGGAGTCAGGGTTGCCGGAAACAGGGGAGGTGGAAGAGCTACTGTTTTGGGGTCTAGACAATATTATTGATTTTCGGTTTTTTTGTTTTTGAGATTTTTTTTTTTTTTTTCAAATTGGGGTTTTGATTTTTGATTGATTTTGTACAAAGGTTATGCGGAGTTGATTTTGTGGCATGTTGATTTGTGAGAGAATATCATAATAATAATATTTCGATTTTTAGTATCTTCGAATTCACTGGAGTATCAAAATCATATATAGATAGAAAGTAAAATTTATTAAGGGGTTACAAAACTGCTATCTGGTGTTATTTCTATCTTAATATGCATAAAATGGTTATTATATAACTGTAAATCATAAAGAAATGTATTAACTGTATTAAAGAATTTGAGTATTAAAATAAATGTAAAAAGTGATGAAAATGTTGGAATGTTTATAGGGTCGAAGAGAAAATGAGTGTTTTTTACGTATTTGTGAAAATTTGATGTGATAGATTGATAGTTGCCTAGACGCATTTGTGAGTGTATCTTGCAAATGATGGTGACCTATATAAATGAGCATGTGATGAAGTAGTGTTAATATACAGTTAGTAATCGAAATATTTTATGAGAATGTCAAGGGTTTGAAAGGAATCATAACATGAATACCAAGATTTTGTTTATTTTACTTGATAAAGATTTTTAAAAAAATATCTCCAAGACTAATCGGTATTTTACAAGTAGTTGTGTCAAATGGCGTAAGATGGTGAACAAATAAGTTGCATGCGTTATCCTTTTACATTCTTGTATGATATCCATTGAGCAACGCAAAACAATTCAAACTTCTAATCCAAACACATATCCTTTTACATTCTTGTAAGATATCAAACTAGGGGTGTTCTTCGGGTTATTTATTCGGGTTTCGGGTTGTTCGGATTTGAGCTGAGAGCAATTAATTGACCCAAAAACCAACCCAAATAAGGTCGGGTTATTTGGGTTTCAGGTTGTTCGGGTCGGGTTTCGAGTTTAACAAGTTAAAAAAATCATCTTTTAACAAGATCATGAATAAAACCATAATTCAAGCGTTCATCAAACCATAATCAAGTCAATTTCAAAATACAACCATATTCAACTATAACAAAATCCAAAACCTTCATAATTCCAAAACTTAATATAAATAAAATGTTTAAAACATGAAATTAACAATAAAAAAGATGATAACAATAAACTTCTAAACGGTCTTCACTCTTACTAGATTTGATTGGACCAAGTCAGAGTGTAATAGGAGTGCTTCACGAATTTGTGTAATGCTATCAGCGTGAAGTGCAGATGTGGATTGTGGAATGGAAAATAAGAACCATCGATCAATACATATAAGCAATAGAGATTTCGGGTTTTGTTAAATTATAAATTGTGAATGGAATGAATATAGCATACCATAAGTAATTATTAGTGATATATAGACTATACGCATGCAGCAGCCAAGACTTGAAAGCATGAGACCTTTGGTTACCCTAGGCTTATAATACATCGGACCTAGCTATTTGGGTCATTCAGGTTGTTCGGGTCGACCCGATTTTGGATATTTCAACCCAAATACTGACCTGATTGTTTGTTCTGGGGTTCGGGTTCGGGTTCGGAATTTAATAGGGGCTGGTTTATTCGAATCTCGGGTTGCTTCGGGTGGGGTTTAGTATTCGGATACAGTTAAAAACACACCCCTATGTCAAACTAGGATGTTATAAATATGTGTTTTTAAAATAAAAAGAAATGAAATGGAATGAAATGAATGAGATTGTCCAATATAAGATATGACTTATATCATAGGGGTTTTTCTAAATCCCCAGTAGATGATTATGAATAAACATATTTCTCCTGTAGTGTATGTGATATATTTTACTTATTCAATTAGCATCACAATCTTAAAAGGACTTTTGATGAAACTTGTATTGTCACCACATATTTGTATGGAACACTTGAAAATGACATTTACATGAAACCCTCAAAATTTCGTTCTTAAAAATTCACTATAATTGGAGTTTACGACGATGATCCAAAGAGAAAGTGTCGAACTTCTTTAAAGCTAATTTTGAAATACCTTAACACAACATAATTATTCCGCAACCTTCTTCGAGTATATGTGTAACGTATTTTTGTTTATCAATTAAATAAAATCCAGAAGATTTTAGCACTTCTTAATGTGGTAAAGTTTCTTCGCTAAGCACACTCATGGTTGTTCAATCATAAAACATGCACTTAGATTCATACTGCTCTTAAAAAGAGGGGGGGGGGGAGGGAGGCATGTACTTGGTATTGAAATACCATGAGCGTTGTCGGTGTACTGATATATCTAACATGATACTGCATTTTTAGTACATTTGCAAGTGGAATATAGTTTCAAACATAACACGTAGACACTAAAACGGAATCAAAAATATTTCAATATATTACACAAGACTTATGTCTCCTCTTAAGAAAAATTTGAAGTCCTATCGAGTTAGATATGTTTAAGATGAGTATGTATCGCATCCACATAAAGCTTGATTTTAATCAGGTTACGTAAAAACATACGATGACACAACAATTCTTAGAGGTCAACAAAGAAAACCACGACAATATCACTTATAAATCATGACGAGCTTACAGCAATATATGATACAGTCAAGAATGCATGTAACTAAGATTAGTTATCCAACATATACAAGTAGCATGTGGTTTGGAAAAACAGATAATCTATAGAGACAAATAGACAATAACTTGCATAGTTTAATTATAGAAGACTACATCAAATATAAGCATTCTTCGTAGAAGATCAGACATAAAAAGGTGTGTATAGTTTTAGAGGAGGCATTATTATACACGCTACAAGATTTTAAATGGAAGTATATTGTTATTTGTTAATAGTATATCTCAGCTATTTAAAAAGATCATGACTCGTGGATCGCTTAAAAAAAGCTCAAATAAAACTGACTAAAAATTTAATTTGAAACAACCTGAGCTGAGTTGGCTCATTTGTGTAATCTAGCCAAACTCGTCCCAAGCTTGGCTCGGGCTTTGGCTCGGCTCGGCTCGTTGGCACAATCTAGGCTCGTTTAACTTCAAAATCAAGCTTGAGCCTAACGGAGCTGCCTCGTTTAATTTCGAACTCGAACCCACCCTGGCTTGACTCAGGCTCGACTCATAAACAACCCTATATAGTCAAGCCATTTCATGATTTCCACTTTTATCTCTTTTTTATATTTCATTTGACTATTTCCACGGTTACTTTTAATCGTAAACATCCAAAAAATGTATATAAATTGAACTTCCATGAATCGATTGTGATGATCTTTAATCTTCTGAGATCTTGTATTTTCTTATTTTGTTTATTTTTTCATGTACAATTTTAATAAAATCCGATATATAAATGCTAGCGCGATGAGCCTCTATAAAGGTATAAATGCTATGTAAAAGTTGCTTCTTTTTGACATTTAAATTAATAAAAAAACATATAAATTTCTACTGAATTACTGAATAGTATAAAATCTACTTGGCTTATCCATTATCATATCCATTTGAAACCATATCCACACACACATCCATCAAAAGGTTGATAATTATATAGTTTCAACTTTTAAAAGAGTACACAAATGATTATTTTATAATTTATATATTACATCCTTTATTCGCCTCATACAAATCCGAAATAACCAAACACATAGAAATTCACGAAAATGAAAAATTTCAAGTCCGAAAAAGAAAATGATGAAGAATTCTAGATATTCATGCAAACTCGAATAATTTCTGACCTTACTTAGAAGCCTTCTGGCTTGTGAACGATAAAACTGATGCATTGCACTTGACGAACGTTATCAAATCCAATGATACGGATCCAAGACTTAGGGTACTCTTTTTTGCATTCGTCAACCTCCTTCAGCACTTGGGCTGAGTCAGTACACCCGAACATAGGCAGCTTCCACATTGTCCAGTATCTTCCGTCATAGTATCCAGGGGATCTGTGGTTCTCACGGTAGACAAAACCGTGCTAGAGTTACCAAAAAACAATAGAAAACTACATCAAGAGTTTGGTCAAACAACATATTTTGAGCAAAAAAAAAAAAATCTAAATTAAAGTAGATGAAGGATATCAAAGTATAGTCAGACTAAAAAGCCAAATTGAAGTGTCTCAAATTGCGTTATAAAAAATAACTTGTTAACCGTTTATAGTTAAAATCTGATGATGAACTGGTGTTGAATGTTTCTCCAAACAATTTATTTTAGTGGCTTCTGGTTATATATTTAAAAACATTTCAAGCCATTATAACTCATTTTGCTTTGAATTATTACACAAATTATACATTTGATCCATATTATTGAAAATTATAAACTTAGTCCACAGCAACAACGGTCTCCGCCTAGAATAACTGTCAAAATTTTAGGTTAAACCAACGTTAAATGACCAAAATATCCGAGTGATATAAAGTTCTCTTAGAAACAATTCTTAAAACAATTTTCGGCAGATCTGAGCAAACCGACAGGCTGGATCGGTTGGATCAGATCAGAACCAACCCATTTTTCCAGCGAGGGGCAACTGATCAATGAGATCAAAGTAAAAGTTTTCACTAAATAAAACAATTTAGTTGATTCCTTTCATATATTTAAAAACATTTCAAGCTAATTCAACTCATATTACTTATTTCCAATATTAGATCTTTTCAATTATATCTATGAAGAAAACAACACTTATATTAATTAAGATACGAGAAACAAACCTCCAACTCGAATTCCAAACAAGGAATCCATTTGTTACGGAGTAGGTAGTCGACTTCCTTAGCCAACTGGATCTCAGTTAGTGGTGGTAAGTATGAAAGAGTCTCGTATTTCTTCTTCCCGATTGGTGGCCACACCTAAACAACAACTTTCGCTTTTAAAACATAACTAACATTGTTTTGTTTTATTAATATAAACTTGTATAAATATTGTTATAAACAGAACAATTATATATATGCATGAAGATTTATAAACCTGCATGCATTGAACTCTTCCACCGTTGCTAGGAAGGGTGGAGAAGTCATTAGCCTTTTTGGTAGCAGGGAAAGCAACGTTGGATTTAAGGCCGGTGAACGAAGCCACCATGTTGGATTGAGCTGGATCGGACCGGCCAACGGTTGCGGCTGAGGAGGAGGAGGAGATCGAAGCCATTTTAATAATTTTGCTTGACAGGATGTCCTTTGATCACCTTTTCAAATCCAATGAGTGAGTTTAGTTTTCAATCTTTCATAGCTCTATATATAATACAAGAAAATGAGAAATGGAAAGCCACATGTCAAATGTTGATTGCTCAAAATATCTTATCTCGTCTTCTAAATGAGAGGTAGGCATGGAAGGAGGGTTGGTGTAATAATGTTTGATTGTTTTCTCTTTTCATTTACCATTTGAATTTTAAATATATTTGATCCATATTTTTCCATTTAAGTGGAACCAATATTCAAGTTACATCAATAGCGTGAATAATAAATTAACAATAAAGAATTTAAGAACTCATAAGGATGCAAATCTCATGTATGATAAGGTATTGCATTGATATGGTGTGAGGGTTTAAATCTTGTGGGTGGCAAAGAAAACTTAGTAATTTAAACCTATAAAAAATGAGACAAATGAGATTTTGTATTGTTGTAACAATTTTCTTTCCTAGTAGATTGGAGGTTCAGGGATACTAAAATTGATGATTGTCTCGAATTCACGTATTTATGAAGAGTTAGTTTTTAGGGTGCTACCCATTACATACAATAAAGTATGATAATAGTAATGCTGGTGGGAATAACGAATAAGATGGTCAACCTAGTAAAGGTGGATACAGTCAAGGGTTATGCAATGTTGTAAACATTACCGTGCCTAAACACTGTTATAATTGCAAGTCTTAAGAAAGGCAAGCGTCAAGGGGGTTGCACCCCTTGTGGGCTTGCATGGTCAAGGGGCATCCCTCTTTGCAATATTCAGAATAGCATCCCTTGTGGTGCATCTTAACCATTAAAATATTGTGTCAATCATTGTGATACAACTTAAGTGGTGTAATTGATTTTGACACACAATTTAGAGTGGTGAGTCAACCATATGCATTGTTTCGTACAAAAAATCTAGAGCAATATGTCATTGTAACACCCTAACTTTGTGTAAAGATCGATTTGTTACTTGAAATCTAAGTGAAACTATGGTCCTAACCTTTTCATTTCTAATATTAACAAAAGTGGCATACATTCGTCGACTCCAGTTTCCTCATCGTATACGTTGCTGGACATATCTTATCCCATTTTCTAAAGGAGAGGTAGGACTTGGAAGGGCAGGTGCAATAATGCCTTTTCTTTTCATTTTATATTTGAAATTTAGTAAAGAAAAAAATCTCTATCCGTATTTTTCAATTTTGTTTGAAACAATACTCAAGTTCGATTCAATAGCACAAATAATAAATTCATAACAAAAATGAAAAAAATTCAAGAACTCATAAGATCATTCATTTCCTTGTCTATCAAATTTAGTGAGTGAGCTTTTTATAATGTAAGGAATGGTTTAGAGTATTATTAGTAGACAAGAAGAAAACGTAGTAGTTTTTCTGTATATTTAAAAAGTTATTGTTTATCATAAGTTGTTGTGAGTGAAGAAAAAAAAAGATAATGATAAAAGTATAAAAAAATATTATTTAATGAAAAAATGAAAGAGGAAATAAAAGAATGAATGAGAATGCTAGGTTGGCTAAAGAAGCTAACGCACGGTTAGTGCCTTTTGGCATTGAAATTGATACGAAAAAAAAAATTATGGTGAATCTCACCTCTTAACCAACTAGAAGTTGGCATGCTACATATACCTAGGCTCATCTTAGCAGACAAATTCATTTCTTTAGTCACCTTTCTTGTAGGCAAAAATTAGTCTACTTGTGTCAGTGTTAATTACTGGTTGGTTAAATGGTAAAACTTATTTTACTTTTGTATAATTTTTCTTGCCAAAAGAACCAGCTAAGTTGCCTTCTTAGCCGGATGCCCACTTGTCCTTCATGACGCAATATGACACGATTAAAAGGGATATCTAGAAAGTTGTAGGCTAAAAGTCAATATCTATTTTTTCTTAATCAACAGTCTATTTTGGCCATTTTTCTTTTTATTATTGCTAGTAGATCGGAGGTTCAAAATAGAATATTTAGTGTCGAATTCACGTACATGAAGGGTCAATTTGTATGGTTTTATGGTGCTACCCATTACATACAAGAAATTATGATAAAACATAATGTTACACGATGTTGCAACCAATAGTGTCTCTAGCCATTGCTATAACCGTATGTCACAAGAAAGGCGTAGGTAAAGGGGGTAGCACCCTCTTGTTGGGTCAACGGGCATTCCCTATATTAAGGGCAGTGCCTCTTGTAGGTGAGAAGTAAACCCGAAAAACGGCAATAAATAAGAAATTGAAGATCATTTGTGACTTTTTTATGACTTATATTTTGTTCGGTTACGATGATATGTGTATAAGCAGCTAATTAGTCAAACCGTTAATAAAACCAACCTTCGTATATTTTATTTTTTTTATGAATGATATATGTTGCCTGTTTATAAATAATATATTGTATTTTGGAAATTTTTTATTTTAATTTTATTAGATGCTAAAACTGTTTCTATTTTTTCTCTTTCATTCTTTCATAAATAGAAAAACAAAAACAAAATGAACAAAGATGCTAATATATTATATTTGACGTGATATATAGTTGGATTTATATATAGTTGGATTTATCAAGTGAAATCAGTTCAAAACAAACCATCAATATCAAAGATTTTATTTGGCATGATATATAGTTGGATTATCAGGTGAATTAGTTCAAAACATCGACCTAAAAGACGACAGTGAACCTGCATCAGTTGATAACAATACAAAATTTAACGAATTTGAAAATAAAATGTCGCTATACATTTATAAATGAAGTATGTGGTGTGAAAGGAAATTTGTCCTCACACTAATAAATAAAAATAAAATAAAAACAAAAAAAGTGAAGACAATGACGCTATAAAAATTACAATGAAAGGGATACAAGATTGCAATTAATAATTTTAATGAGGCGTGAAAATTAGAATGTGTAAAAGTTAAAAGACTTGTTTTAGTGTAAATAATGCCAAATTACTTCACACTCACATATTGATCCTGTTCTAGTGCTATCTATTTTTATGCAGTCGGTACAACCAGGCGTTTGTTCTCTCCCACATAGTCCACTTCTTCTTAACTGTCTTGCTATTATGAATTACTCCACCTCCATACCAGTTGTGCTCCTCATCATGCTAAATCTCCAACCACTACATCGATTTTGCTTAGGTTTTAGTCTCTTAAATTGAACTTCCGCCGTCTTTTACATGATTTCTCAAAATTTAGATTTTGCTTTTACTTAAATTTGAATCTTTTAACCTTAGATTCGAATTTTGGGTCTCTTTGTATTTGTTTTTCTTATTTTAGATTAAATAATATTCAAATAAATTAGGAGTGACACAATTAATTATACATCAATTATAAAACGAAAATAAAAATGATAAAACAAATGTTTTGAAACATTAATTTTTTTTTGTGGAGGGTCAAATGAGGTAAAAAAAATTCATTGGGTGGGTGGAGAGAGGGTTGTCCTTTCGAAAGATAATGGTGGTTTAAGAATCTCAAGACTTGGAGATATTAATAATGCGTTATTGGCTAAGTGGGGTTGGAGATATAAAACGGGAGAGGATGGGCTTTGGGAAAGGGTTGTAGATTTTATTATAATCAAATCAAAGATCGGGAAGTGGTTCCCAAAAATAAAGGAAATTATGGTGTTTGGCTAAAGATTGCTAATGCTATCAATAAGTTGAAATGGGAGGGTAGTGGTCTGGTGGGTTTGATTAAGGTGGGGTTAGGAGATGGGAAAATGCTTCGGTTCTAGACTAACAAAGGGACAGGTAACATAAGTCCTAAAGAAGCTTGTCCCAATTTAATTAAGCTGGAGAAAAACAAAAGGTGCGGAGTTAATGAAAGATTTTGGAGAATTGGCAGTAGCTTCGGATGGATTAGGAGCCCACATAGTGCCCAAGAGTTTGTAGAATGGGAGATAAGGTTTCAGCTTATGAAACTGGCCCAGTGGAGAAATGGGCCGGATGTGTAGGATTGGTTAGGAGAAAGACGGTGAATTTCCGGTTAGTTCAGTAAAAAAAATTATTTTTAAAAATAAGATGTCTGGTAATAATTATGTTATGAAGTGGTGTAAATGGATTTCGGTGAAGTGTAATACACACGTTTGGAGGGTGGAGATGAAAAGAATTCTTACTCGAAGAGCGTTGGAAAGAAGGAATATTAGAGTTTCGGATATTAACTGTGTGTGACACGGAAGAGGAGTTGGCGAACCGTATTCCTACAGTATGTGGGGTCGCGGCGGTAATTTGGGATTTTGTGAGTCGATGGTGTAAAGTTCCCCGGTTTTTGGTTGCTCAATCAAAGACTCGTTAGAGCCACACAAGACTTCCAAGGTTGGAGTCATAGAGAGATTTTTCACATGATAATTGTTATTGCTTGTTTAAGGATTTGGAAAAGCGAGAAATGATAATGTGTTTGAAGGTAAAGAGGTTAAGGTAGAAGGCATTATAGGATAGATAAAAGCACAAGGTTTTCTTTTTTTCAAGAATAGGTCCAAATATAGAACAATTGATTGGGCAAATTGGTGTAAGTTTTAATTCATGTAATTTGCTCTTTTTTCCTTTCGGGGCTGTTCTCCGTGTGTGGAGGTAGCTAGCGGGTTGTTTATTTTTTCAGTGTTTGTTGGCATTGGTTTGTTTATAAAAGTTCACGGTTAAAAAAAAATGTTTTGAAACAATTATTTTCTTATCATATACTTCTCTTTTAGCTGCAACACAACAGAGAACACAAACAATATATCATTAATTCTCTTTTAGGTACATTCTCATCATAGCCTAACAGAAAAAACAAAAAGAAGAAACAATTAAACCCGTTTCTTTTCACTACCAACGGCCAATTTCCTAGACAAAACCCACTGTTTCCAGTTTGAGCAAACCGCAACCAAAACAAACTGAGAGAAACATAAAAGCATGATAACGGCTTCAAACAGAAACGGGTATTTCTTTGGAGGGTCTATGGTAAGATAAATAATATGAAGAGCAAAAGACAACAAAAGAAGAAAACCCATAAAAAGCGATATCACACGAGACGAAAAATGAGATTTTGATGTGTCGGGTTTTCCATTTGGAGCAAAGTAAGCAAAGATAAAGATACCATAGAGAGCGATGTATGGAAGGAGTAATTGTCACGGATTAATAATGGAAACATCGAGAGCAAAGCGAACTGTGTAAACCATCGAAACATAAATGGTTCTTCTACGGCTAAGATGCTTGCAGGCAATAGTGGCAGAAGAATAGACTTCTCGTGTACTGCAAATTTCAAAACCACATCAGAACTGATTATAAATTGAGAACTGCAAGAATGCATAAACACTCGTGCGTTTTGTTTTAGTTGTATTATATAGGTGGTTATGTACCCGCTTACCTTGAAATGAGAAGAGATAGAATGAGAAAGCACTATTGAGCAACCCGTAGAGGAAAGCTCGGGTATTTGGAGCACGTATTTGCAGAATCATTGAAAGCAGAGATGAAGAGATAGTCATTAATAGACAAGAGTTTTAGTGACTGTGTGGTGAATAATCGCTTCCATTTTATGAGAACGGAAGTTGTGCACCAAAAATTAGCCACATAATCCTCTTATAATCCCCTCTCAAATGGAGCAAGGCGGGATAAAACCTGCAAATGTTAAATAACCATTTATCAAATCTTAACCTCATGATAGTATGCAAAGCATAAAGCAAGTAGGGCTGCAAAAAAGATCACTGCTCGTGTCTCGCTCGAAAAAAACTCGTTTGTAAACGAGTCGAGCTCGAGCTCGAGCCAGGGTTGGCTCGCTCATTGGCTCATTAAATTAAACCCCAAATTTTAATATACATATAAAAGTATTTGAAAAACAAAAAACTAATACATATAATATATTAAATCTGCCAAATGATCTTAAAAGAAACAGAAATAATGCATATAATATTACAAATTCTCTAGTTTATAAATTTTTGTGTATGTTGAAAAATTATAATTTGTTAAAAAATATGTGTACAAAGATAAAACTTCCAAAAAAATAATAATAATAAGGCTTAAAGAGCTGGCTCAAGCTATTCATGAGCAAAGCTCAAGCTCGACTTTTCAGCTCATTAAAATAAATGAGCCAAGCCTGCTCGACGAGCCTGAAGCTGGCTTGAGCTTTTTATGAGCCGGGCCGACTCATTTAAATTCGAGTTCAAGCCCAACCTGGCTGGCTCGGCTCGTATACAGCCATAAAAGTAAGTGACCAAGATATGATATTTCAACTAAAAGATGAAAGATGCAATTCAGTCTATCTTGCATGCAATAGAAGTTGGCTGTACCTCCAAAACCGTGGCTCGAGAGTGAAGATATGGCCACCAAACAAGAGCAAATGTTCCAATAACAATTGTACCCAACTTTGTTACTTCTAGAATAGGATTTTTACGTTTCAGGCATTTACCCAATAAATAGCTGAACAAAGCAGGGGCATAATAAGCACTCATCTGCACAACGATATAAAACACGTTACACATACTGCAACATTGTCTATTTATGTTATATATATTCCATGCTTAAACATTTAATTATAAAAACCTGTTTGTGGTTGAGTGCAAGACTGAACAAGAACGAAGCAACAAGATCTTTATCACACAGGACCGCTGCAATAGCTCCAACAGTAAGTCCTAAGCTTATGCAATTATACTGTAATTAAAAATAAGATAAAATAAAATATTGTTTTAAAATGTAAGACGAGAATACGAATTCAAAAACTTTTATGCGTGCCTGAAAATGACCATGGTCAATGACGATGAGGCATGGGTTAAGTAAAATCATTGCAACATGCCACGCTATTTTACTTTCATGCCCTTTTAATCGGTCTGCATAGGCTACAATAAGCCACAAAACTGCAGGAAAGAATATGAGGACATCAGAGGCTAAAACTGTCCACCTCATTAGCAGTTTTCTGCATAAAAAGATATATCAGAAGTTGAAAACGTACAACGTCAGAAAATAATCAAATATTATCAAAAACGAAAACAACCAACCCGAAATAGGATTCATGGCCGCGTGAAGTGTAAAGTGAAACCGATTTAGGATGAAAGAATCTTAAAACGAGACCGTGAATATAACTTTGATAAGCGGTAAGTGGCGGATCTCTTTTCTTCCAGCAATCTTCTTTTGATGAGAAAAAAGAAAGAAGAGAAAGAACTGGGAGTTGCGCGGATAATCGAGTCCCCAGTAAGTAAGATCATTGTTAGTAGTGTTTCGATACCATTCGGTTGACTGGAAGATTGGTGCTGATTTCCATCCAATGACTCTGTGCTTCAAAATCTCCATATTTGGGTGGGTCCCTCGCTCCAGAATACGGGTGCAGAGATACAGCAAGACGCACGAGAATTGCAAATAGACTAACGCAAATGAATGGGGCGGAAACACCCGTTATTGTCTTTGACTTCTACTTTCACTGTCTTTGTTACCTTTGGCCTTTTCATCTCCTATGGATATTATACAAAGAACAAAATAATAATACTAATAAGAAGAAGAAGAAGAGTAATCAGTAATTGAGTAATAAGCTAAGGTATCATATAGTTTGAAATATAAAACAATAATCAATCGCGGTGCGGAGTAACAGAAACTAAATTTACAAATCACAGCAACTAAAATCACAAAATGAGGCATCAGATTCGCAAATTAGGGCACCAGATCACAAATCAACTAAAGTGACAAAAGAAGTGAGAAAGTTTACCAACAAAATTGAGATGGCGAATTGAATAGTGCAGAATCGAGAAGCTACTGCAGACTGGTGAAGTGCCGAAAACAGTCGAAGTCGACAACCTAGGATTTGATTAGAAGAAGCAATATTGAGTCCTACGTTGGTAAATTATAATCCAAGTATGCGATAATGGTTTTAAATTGGGCTTTTGACAATTAAACATCAAATTAACAGGGAAGTTATGTTGGAATAATAGCCCACGGGGCAACTTGGCGTGCTAAATTAAGTAGTGTAATTATATTATATATTAATATATGGTAATAATTACACATTAGTATAACTATATTATGATGTAATTAAATAATTATAATGCTTTATTCTTACAATTAACGTGTAACTTAATTTGAATTTGATCCAAACCCGTAGCCTAAAAGTTTATTTTTCAAATGGATTCGGGTTACATCGGTAGGCTAATTAAAAAAAAGTTTCACGACGTTAAATGTGATTTGACAATCTTTATTTAAATGTATAAAATTATCGATTGTGTTGTTGGCTATTTTAGTGTAATTTGGATTAATTTGTTGATCAAGTTAATCGTAATATGAAACGAAATAAGTCGGTGCGGGGTGGACACTTATTTGATCTTATTATATTGAATACCCAATTGATAAGTAATGGGGGTTCCATAGGGGGGTCCAGGGACAACGCTCTTGGTAGCGGGTTCCAAGGGGCAGAGTCCCCAACTTGGGACGAAATTTTTTATTTTGGACATATGTTGTTTTATAAAACTTACAATAGAAATTTACTTATTATTAAATTTCATATGTAATAAATGAGTTACAAGATGAGCGTGCTTGATGAATTTAAAATTTAAATTCGTGATAATTGCTTAAGCTTAAGCAGTCACTGACCCCAAGCCCTAAAACCTGCATCTTGATCATACGATTTCATTTTTTGGTTCAAGATTCTCTCACAATTATCATATACTAAATCTCTTGCTCTAACTCTGAGTTTTATCCGATCAATTCATTTGTGAATCACAAATAGTTTTGATCTGAAAGTGTGATCATGATTCTTAGAAATCCAAGATACCTGTTTTACTACATAAATCCCAACATGTGCAACCTTAACAGTCGAGTCACCAAGTTGAGCAACACTTTTAGCCTATCATAAATCCCCATATACTTCTTTTTAACCGCCTAGTACATCAAGTGTCGTGATGGGAAACCTAACCACACTTTTAGCCTATCATATTTACTCTCGTTGGTTGTATAAAATTTACAACATAGTTTTGATTACTACCTCACTTTGAAACGTGAAAGGCCCGAGTTCGCTCTAAATGTACTTTTAGTGTGTGTTATGGTAACTTTTGGTTATATATTCTAGCGCCCTAACGTTTAAAGGTGAAGTAAACGATACGATTGGGTATTCTTTTCAACACCAGTAGTCGGGATTTGGTCGATGCATGCTTGGGGTAATGCTTGAGTATCACTTAAGCCACGAAACCAACGTGAATTCAAATCATTTGATGGTGTTGCCGTGTGAAGACCTAGCGTATATGTGATCATACTGCTTTGTTGGTGGTAGTACAAGTACGTGACGAGCCAAATGATTTAAGGTTCAAGTTCACTCGAAAAAATGCTTTACGCAGGGGCGGACCTACGGGGGTCGGCCAACCCCTATGAAAAAAAATAGTAGTATATATATGTTAAAATCTTGACCGACCCCTGTAAAATTTGGACACCGACCCCTGTTAAATAGTGAGAATAGGAAGAAGCGTAGTTGAAGTTAGGTGAGAAAAGAAAAGTATGATCATCGCTGTTTTTTCCGGTCAAAATTGCCGGAGATATGTAGCACAGTTACATGTAAAAAGGGTTGACGAAGAAGAAAGGGTAGAAGGGTTTTTGAAAACTATTTTTTCTTTTTGTTTCTCTTAATGATACATGTGTGGTTGAGAATTTAGAAAGTACAACCACTTCTACCTAGTCCTTAGCTATAAAGTTTAGTCATATTTTTCAACCTTATGTCACAACCCCGACTCCTCCCGGACCGCGAACGTTGAGTGGTGGTATCGATATTTATTAAAATAATTTGCAGCGGAATATTTCATCAGAACCGTAGTTAGGAAAATTAAACAGAGTTATAAAAACACCATAATTCTTATTTCATAAACTGGGATAAAAACCCATTTTTATACAAACATAAGCTTTATAGGGATAAACCCTAATTTACAAAACATGTTTCTTTATTCTGGTGACAAGCGACTTATTTAAGCTGGAAGCCCGCAGGCATCATTCCTTTGTCTCTAACAAGTCACCTGAAACATGTTTAAAAAAATTTAATCAGCAGGAAATACTGGTGAGTACATTCATTTATAAATGACACATTTTACAGTTACAGCATTAAGATGTTTTTGCATCTGCCTGCTTACAAACTACCGAAAGGTACTTGTCACTCGACCGTATCTGTGACTGTGGTCATATTACTTATTGGCTAACACTTGTCCAATAAGTAACGTGTAATAGCTCAGTAGGCAAGCCTTGTATACAAAACCCCACAATACCGGTAGTAACCATCCCGTAAGTCTACAGAGACTTAATCACTGTAATGTATTTAAAATCGTTTGAAAATATTTGGACTATCTGTCATGAGTTTAATGGATTTAGAAAAGCATCATGGCAGCATTGGAAAATCAGTTGTCTCACGCAAATGTGAGTTATGCAAAAACTCGAATGTCTCACCTTGCAAGTTTATATTTAACAAGCCTTTTAGTGTTAAGCACATAGATTAAACACAATGTAGTATATCTATATTAGTATAAACCCATAATTATAACGATAATCACGAGAAATGAAACTTTACACGATGGCACAATGTCATAACTTGGTTAGGTAGAGCTTTTGGATTCGTGTTATAAAAGTTTCTTTCGATCGGAGATGTATCGTTACAATTACTCGGGTATAAAACCAATTTTTAAGAAGAGAGAAAATTTTTGAACGAGTTGTGAAGTCCAGATTTCTGCCCTATTTATACTTGAATTTGAGCATCTTCGAGTATCGCGAAGTTGCAGTAGGGTTGTCGAGTCAGCCCTAGCTATGCCACGTGTCAGGCTATATGTCAATGTTGCGTAGCTTTCACTCACATCTTCGTGTATCGCGAAGAAGCTTAAGCATATCCTTCGCGTATCGCGAAGGTGCAAAAACACTAAGGCGGCTCGCGGCGATGCGAAGTGCAAAGTGCGCCATCAAAGCGTCACATTGCGCCCATCGCCCAAGCCCGTGCGCATCGGGTGCTTCGCACCCTCCGTTAGGACTACTGGGTGTGATTTGGCACATAAGAATATTATCATGTGAACTCTCTTCCTTATAAAGAGCTTACAAGTTTTGTAATCTAGCGATGTGGGACAAGAGTTAGAAATCTTATTTATACCATGGTGAAAGCCTTCCATTTTCTTTCATCCACCAATGTGGGATGAAATTTTCCTTTATATTTTCCATTCTTCCTTTTACTTCTTCTCTTTTCTTTTTCATTTCTTCATTTCTTTATTTGATTATTTTATTCTTTAATATGGTTTGTTATATTATGGCATTAACTATTAAGTATTGTTTATATTGTTGTGTTTTAAGTTTTAACTTATCTTACCATACTATTAAAGCAATACAAGGTTTTCACATGGCATTCAACTCGCATGTCCATATAGGTTTTCAACTCATCAATTTTTCATTTATATATTTTCTTCATGTTAATTTAAACATTAATTTTAAACATTAACTTCTAAGTTGAAGAAAATTTCAAAATAAATTGATAGAATCATCATTTATTGAGTGATAAAGACAATTAATTGTTTTCATTACTTTTTTTTTTAATTTTGAGACTTTGTTATTTATTTATTTTTTTTGGATTTTGGGAAATTATTATGAAAGTTTGGACAGGATGTTTGGATTGAAATGGTGGTTTAAATCACGAGGTTTGGATTATATTATTGCTTTGTTTAACGCGCGGTTTAATAAAAATTATAATTATATCTTATTGTTATATTTATATTTTTAGCATTTTTTATGTTGTGTACTTAAATGCTTTATAATTTCAATAAAAATAGTTTTTATAAAACACAACTTATGTTAAAACATCTACATGTTTATGATTCATAGTTTACAACATATGACTTCGGTATATGATTAATTTTTAACTAATATGTCTTTTTTGTTTCATGGTATAAGTTAGAAATATGTGCCATTACTTAGAATTATGTTTTAAGTTGTTATTTTTTCTTTATTTGTCTTTGTATGTTGGGTACTTTTAATTAAAATAACAATGTGATACCTTAAAATAATAATAATAATAGATTATCTGACGTTTACAATTCGGTAAAATGTATACAACACACATGCGTGCGCACACGCGCGCGCGCGCGCGCACACACATATATATATGAAGTTTTATATATTTTTGTTCGTGCGTAACACGGGATCTAACCTAGTTATATAAAATAGCACTGTGGTTTTTTTCGATCAATTATGTTATTTACTTTATTTAATTAATACAAATATATGTATTTTGAAGAATGATTCTTGGACTGTTTATGTAATCATGGTTTATTTTTATTCCTTTAAAAGTTTTATTTATATTTTATCGCATACATAAATCGATACACTTTTGCACCTTTGCTATGCATCTCGCGGATAACGAAATTTTCAGTTGTGTTATAACTTATATATTTTTGGTTTTACTTTAGCTGTGACCCGACCCGAGCGACTTGGACAGAAAAAAAATTAATACATAATGATAGACATATGGCCTTCTCAAAACTTCCGACCCCTGCGAAAAAAATTTCAAGGTCCACCACTGGAACGTATCAGATCCAACTCACTTGTGCTTTTTCTGACATCCTCATCATTTTTTCCTCTTGTTAAATAAAACTCGGAAACATAATATGAAATGCTCTTGTATTAAGTTAATGTATGTAGTGTAAACAAGGATTGGTCTTACTGACACCCTAAGCCAAGGTTAAAGATGAACTCATGAAAGCACAACCTCAATCATACTCAGAACTAGTTTTTTTCCCGGCGCGAGCGCCAGGGCAACTGGGATTTGGTTATGTATTAATCGCGAATTCGGTCGGTTTCAGTTACGTTCATCACAGTGTCGGAACTAAAAAACTCGTATAGCTTACGATACAAAAAACGACATGTTTAAAATGGCATTTATATGATCGGTAAAACCCGGAAGTTGCGGTGGCGACTCGACATGAATTCGGTTGGTCTTGGTTATCACACATTTCAAACGAAGTTTATTCGGTCGGTAAAACCTGAGCGTTGCAGCGCGGTGGTAGCTAAACACGAACTCAATTCGATCGGTCTCAATTAAAACACATTTCAAACTACGTTTGTTCGGTAGGTAAAACTTAGGCATCATGAATTCAATCGGTTTTGGTTACATTCGTTACAGTACCATAAAGTTACATATTAAAAGCAACAAAAGAGAAAGAAAATTCATTGCAATATTCCAAAAAAATTCTTGAGAACGGACTAAAAGTATAACTGGGCCCATGATAAACGAAAACAAATTAAAATGGGCATATCACGAGATGAAATTCGAACATGCACACAAAAAGAAATCAAGATTAAAGAGTCACAACACAAGACACATATAAATCTTTGGTGCGAGCATCGACTGATTATTTAAAGACGAAGACAATTTTATCAATATATATAAAATAATGAAGAAAGAAACTGAAGAAAATATTTGTATTTGCCCTCTTAGAAAAGAATCGAACCAGGGACCATGTCAAGGAAACCAAATTTCTCACCATAACCAAAGCCAATGGACTATAGACGCTTAATTGTTTTACTTTCACAAATAAGATATATGAAACTTCTGGAACCTATTTCAATGTTATGAAACCAAGTCTTTTACCGTATATATATGTATATAAATAACAATAACGAGTGACATTTTATAGCGCAGTGCAGGTCGGGTTGGTGACACCATAGAAATTAAATGTTACGTATAGCTCCCAAAAAGTGTTAATATTAATAAGTAATTAAAAAAACCAACATTCATTCTTCCACTTCACTCCCGAAATCGGTAATTCGGATCGAAGATGTCTGTGCGTGTTCTCAACCCTAATGCTGAAGTGCTTAACAAATCCGCTGCTCTTTACATGAACATCAATGCCGCCAAGGGCTTACAAGACGTCCTCAAAAGCAACCTCGGCCACCATTAAAATGTTAGCTTCCTTTCTTATTTTTATTTTATTATTATATTTCTGTTATTAATTGTTGTTATTCGTTTTACAGGCTTGTTGGAGGAGCCGGAGATATTAAGTTAACCAAGGACGGCAACACGTTACTCAAAGCTATGGTTAGATCGTAGTGTATATCACATCGCATTTCATAATATAAATATTTTGCAATTGCATTAAGTTTTACACTGATTCATTTTTAATATAATTTATTATGGTTTTAGCAAATTCAAAATCCTACTGCCATTATGATTGCAAGAACAGCTGTGGCACAGGATGATACCAGTGGTGATGGAACAACCTCCATGGTCATTTTTATCGGCGAGATCATGAAACAATCTGAACTTCAAATTAATGAAGGTTCTCTATTTTCTACCGTGTTATTAGTTAATAATCAGCTTTTCTTATCAAAAGGTTTAACAACTTTAAGAACTATTAACAGCATATCAATTCATTTGTTTAATACTAGGTTATAACCCCACGTATTACACGCCTTGACTAAATAGATAGTAACTAAGATACCTTTTAAATGTCTGAATTAATTTTATGTCATGTATGATCAAAACATGTTTACCAAGTTTATAAATATGAATGCATTTGATCCATTTATATGCAAGACATAGACAGTATTTCAATTATAATGTCGTTGCAATGATCGACAAAGTTACGCTGGCTCCCGTTTTATAATATAGCTTACCGCTTTTTCTACACGAGATTATTGACAGAATTAGCATTTTTGCCATGGTTAATGAAGAATCCGCTGTCATTAAACTCCTCCATGTAGGTTCTTGACGGGCTTTATATTGGTAAACTTTGGTCAAACTATTTTAATTTTGAAATGAAGTTTTTTTAAGTTAACAATTTCCCAAATAATTTACCATAGTTAATGATAATCTTAATTTTAACCTTAAATAGCAAAACTAACTACAAAATTAAAGTCTTGTTTAATACCAATTTATAGCTGCTTAAATGGCTAAGTGTGTTTTAGGTGGGAAAATAAGGGTGAGGACTGAGGAGGCACCGAAGAATGACATGTGGCAGTAAATTTATTCTTTTATTAGGTAGAGGATTATTTGATGGTAGTTTTGCCATTTATTATATGTAATTTTATGATTACATTTATGTAAATTCGTATTACACTTGCAAAGTTGTAAACTTGTGATTACATTACAAAATTACATATATAATAAGTGACAAAATTACCTTCAAATAGCATCTAATATACAAAATAAATAAATAAACTGATCGGTTGTTAGGAGTTCTTGAAGTTATTAAACCTTTTGGAGTTCTGAAGAGATCCAAACTCTCCTAATATTGTATTTATTGTTCAAAATTGCAGTCTAATTTAAAAATTCTGAAGTTAAGTGAATTGTTTTAGCTGGCATCATCATTTGAACATCATGGAAAGTGAAACTTATGTTTATTTTTGTTGCTGTTTATGCAGGGATGCATCCACGGGTTGTGGCTGATGTCTTGGACTAGCCAAGATGGCCTTACTGGAGTTTCTTGAAAGGTTTAAGACTCCTGTACTGATGGGTGATCAGCCTGATATAGAGATTCTGAAGATGGTAGCAAGAACAACATTGAGAACTAAGGTCTTCTTTTTAAATTTTGTTTACACACTCTTTCTTTCATTAAGTTCTTGTTTGGTTGATTTTTATTGTTACTTGTTGTGCAGCTGTATGAAGGTTTAGCAGATCAATTAACTGACATAGTTGTGAAGGCGGTGAGATATCTACAGTTTTTAATATTCAAGAAAGAAAAATATGTCAACTTTTGTAGCTAAAAGTATTTTTTTTTTGTTTTCTAGGTGCTTTGTATCCGCAAGCCGGAAGTGGCTCTTGATCTTTTTATGGTTGAGATTATGCACATGCGCCACAAGTTTGATGTAGACACACGCTTGGTATGTTATAAGTGATTGATATTATTATTTCATTGATTATTTGCTGATAATTTTGTTAAATAGGTGGAGGGTCTTGTTCTTGATCACGGGTCTAGACATCCTGATATGAAGAGGCGAGCAGAGAATTGCCACATCTTGACCTGTAATGTATCCTTGGAGTATGAAAAAAGGTAAACTTATATGCTAAATTTTGACTTTTTTTTTAATTTGTTTTGTTATTTGTACAGTTTTTAGTATCTTAGATTTTATAGTTGATATTTTTTGTGTCATTTTTATTTCAGTGAAATAAATTCTGGATTTTTCTACTCAAATGCTGAACAGAGAGTAGCGATGGTTGCTGCTGAGAGACGGTCTGTTGATGAGAGAGTGAAAAAAATCATTGACCTGAAAAATAAGGTAAAATTTTATGGCTTGTAAACGAACTGAATGAGAACGAACAGAGCTTGTACGTGTTGGTTTGTTTAACTTTAACCGAATACACGATCAGACATGAACAGTTAAACAGACAGGGTTTTCTTCTTTGTGTTTGTTTGCTAAGAAAGTGAGCAAGTTTTTGTTCATTTATGTTTGTTCGTTAACTGTATATGCAAATGGTTCATGAACGAACATAACAGGGCTAAAACTAGTTGTAACTAATGAGACAATGTGTTGGCCTAAAAGTTATTAAACCTATACTAAGTTTTAATTGGCCAAAAAGTTTTAATGAATGTATAAACGATCGGACTTAAACAAGTGTAAGCTAATGAACATAAATGAATGACGGGACATGTGTTCGTGTTCATTCATTAAACTAGATGAGCATTATTTTTTTGTTCTTGTTCATTAAATAGACGAACTTCCCGCTGAACGCTTTATGAACTGTTCACTGAGCGTTCAGTTCGTTTACAGGCCTAATAATTTTTATTTAGTTAAGGAGGCTTATGTTGGGAGTTTGAATTCTAACTGATATCACGGTTTGCAGGTGTGTAAAGGTACTGAAGACAACTTTGTGGTTATTAATCAGAAAGGAATCGACCCTCCATCTTTGGACCTTCTTGCCAGAGCAGGGGTGAGTCACTCATGTAATTCCGGGTCAAACTTGGTCAAAATAGGGTTTGTAGCAGGCTTATATGTAAAAAAACCAAAAGAATGAAGAGTTTATATAAAGGTTCACTTGGAAAAAATAATTAACATGTAAAACAGATGAGACAGACACTACTTCTGGTTGTAAATAAAGCTTATTTAATTGTACATTGGTAATTTTGCAGATAATTGCTCTTCGAAGAGCTAAAAGAAGAAATATGGAGCGTTTGGTTTTGGCATGTGGCGGGGAAGCTGTGAACTCTGTGGATGATCTAACCCCCGATTGCCTTGGATGGGCGGGACTTGTTTATGAGCATGTTCTTGGTGAAGATAAGTATACATTTGTTGAGAATGTAAAGCATCCAAACTCGTGCACGATTCTAATTAAAGGTAAAGTTATAATATTTTGGTTTTCTATGATATCAATTAGCTTCGATTTTCATTATTTTTTATATATTATTGAAGGACCAAACGACCACACGATTGCACAAATCAAGGATGCTATTAGAGATGGCCTGCGAGCAGTCAAAAATACAATTGAAGACAAGGCAGTTGTTAGAGTAAGTTTATTATATATTTGATTATGTTGTTGACTCTGACTTAAATATAAGCTGTATATTTTTATGTGTATTAGGGTGCGGGTGCTTTTGAGATTGCCGCTTGACAGTATTTGGTTAATGAAGTGAAAAAAACTGTTAAAGGGGTAAGTTAAAATTTTCTATACTTTTATTATTACTTTTTAATATATTTAATATTTTGATTCTTATTGTGTTACGTCCAGCGTGCTCAACTTGGTGTTCAAGCTTTTGCGGATGCTCTTCTTGTTATACCAAAGACTCTTGCTGAAAATTCTGGGCTTGACACTCAAGACGCTATAATTACTTTAACTGTAATTTCTTTATTAATTATTTTATTTTATTTTTTTTACACTATGTTAATATAGTATGCTCACTTAAAATCACATAATTAGGACGAGCATGACAAAGGGAATGTTGTTGGACTAAATCAACAAACGGGGGATCCAATTGACCCTGAGATGGAGGGAATTTATGATAATTACGCGGTCAAGCGCCAGATCATCAACTCAGCGTTTAAGCATGGCTTGAAAACATATTTAGAATTTTTTATAATTATATTGAGTGAAATTGTCTGGATTTTGTATTCAATTTGCAGGCCTGTTATTGCATCACAGCTGCTGCTTGTGGATGAAGTGATTCGTGCGGGCCGAAACATGAGAAAGCCGAGTTAGGTGGTTGGTTACTTCATTTAGCCAATGATGTTGCAGGTGGAGATTTAAGGTTTGTTTTTGGTGGTGAATGGACATAGACATATTTTGATTCTAGATTTTGACCAACCTAGGTTGTCTGCCACATTCTTTTGCTATGAACCATTTGAGGTGTTGCATTTTAATTTGCAGTGGGGATATACATTTTTGTTGCAAATCTGGTTTCTTTGAAGTACTGTTCTGCTTCTGCATAGATAATAGTCTTTTTTTTTGTTTGTTTTTTTTATGTTTTTTTAAATGTTTTTAAGTATTTATGGCTCCGCTACTTTATAAAGGTTGAGAATCACCAAGTTGAGCAACTTTTAAAATGTGATGTAGAAAGAAATCACCACTTTGTCACGGGTGTATGTTTCCTGAATGGGATTTGAAAATAAGTAACTGAAAGGTGATAAAGGAGATAGTCTAGAGAATGCATTTAAGGAGCATAGTAATGGGGCATAAACAGGCAAAAATGACTTAAGCGGTGATTTTCAGTAACACGAGTCTAGGCTTGTAAACTAACCAAAAGAAAACGAATATAGCGTGTTTGTGTTCATTCGTATAATTTAATTGAACAAATGACTAAACACAAGCAACTAAATGAAGAGGATTTTCTTGTTTGTGTTCTTTCATATTGAATGTGCTCGTTTATTTTTATTTGTTAATAGTATAATGAACGGACATAAGAGAGATTGAATTGTATTGGACCTAAAATACTTAAATAAACATATTAATAAACTTAATGTAAACTAACAAACATAAATGAATGCAAACCGATGAAGATAAATGAATTTAAGTGAGTAAACGTACACAAACGTTCCTGAACACAAATGAACAATCGAGAAATGTTTTCATGTTTTTTCCGTTTTACTAAATGAACAAACAATTATTATTCATGAACGTTCGTTTATTAAATAAACAAACATAGATGAACTTCACTTTCCTGGTGGCACAACAACTGTCAAGTGACAGTTAGCGGTATGATTTCCCAAGGGAACGTACAGGCTAAACTCTGAAGCCAGCGTGAATCTGGTTAAAACAACATAGTCTGCCCAAAGTGGGGCAACGAGACTCCAAAAAATGGAGAGTGCGGTCGCCTATACACAAAAGAATAAATCTAAAAAAAAGAGTTCAGCGGATGTTTGGTTTGGTTATAGGCGTACACGAGTTTCTTGTGATTTTTTAAGTTAAGTATACTAGACTTCTAGTCATCTGATTTGTTTGATATACTTTTCTATTTTACTTTTCTTTTTCTATAGTCGTTATATATGCCAAGCATATTGTATATATGTAAATGTAAATAGTGGAGTCCGTTTATGGAAAATACATTAAAGAAAGATCTTATCTATACATTTAATGTCAATAGGATAATTATCGTGCCTTAAATTATTTTCTATATTTAATATCGATAGATGTTCGACAGTCAAATAACCGTTTAAAAAAAGATTTTTTGAAAGTAACACCCGACCGAGAATAAAATAACTCCGTACCAATCCCGATCATCCCGCTTAACCAGGACTCCCTTTTCCGTTACCAATACCGTGAACCCTAAAAAAATTCACCACTTTTCAATCCATAATTTTGATTTTGAATTTTTAAGATTAACTTATTTGATTATTTTAGTTCCGACTTCCGAATAAAAGTTGGCACTTTTGACGGTCAACGTCAAGCAAAGGGTGGGGTGAAACTCGTGTGTATCGCCTTCGCCCTTAAAAATAGTACACGTGTCGCCTTCTCATTGGCTAGTATTTCACGCGTTTTCCATTATATAAACCCCTAGAATCCGCTTCTTTCCATATCACACAGAATCAACGCTGCGACTCTCTCTAGGTATTCTTCAATCTTCATCATCTTATTATTATATTTTATTTTCTATCTCTAATGTAGTTATATCTGCACCGTCGATTGTTGCTCTGTGTGTGTTCATACCTGAATCTGTTACTATTTGGCTCATGTAAACTGATTTTAACATTACTTTATGTCGTAAGCTGTTAAGATCTGTGAATCTGGACCTTCAGGATCTGTAACTGCCTTATTCAGCTTAAAACTGCTTACTTATCTGATAATATGTACTGATTTCATAGAGTAAGTTGATTCGTTTATCAACCAAACAATGAAATTATCTGTAGATCCACGAGCTGTTTTGGTCACACGTATGTCAACTGTGCTTCCGTTACTTGTACTGTACAAGTCGTGATGCGTTTCGTGTCAGGTTTTCGAGAAAATGTATAGCGTCAATAGATTTAGAGATTTGTCAGCCGTGCATCGGTTACTTGTACTGTATAAGTCGTGATGCCTGCAGTGTCAAAGTTTCGGGAAAATGTATAGCGTCATAGATTTAGAAATTTGTCAACTGTGCATCGGGTACTTGTACTGTACAAGTTGTGATGCGTGTGGTGTCGAATATTGGGGAAAATGTATAGCTTTGGTTATCTTGTATAAATCTTATCTGCAGATAGCAGTTGACTAAAACATCCAGTTGTTTATTGTGCCAATTTATATTGAATTAGTATATTTTGAACAACAACATACAATAATAAATTAGATGTGTTCATCTAGATTTTAGATCTGTAGTTGTTTTGACGACATTTGCTGATTTCGTTTGTAAATCCAGACATATAATAACAGAAATGGCATCAACTGAAGCTACACGCGAGGAAAATGTGTACATGGCCAAGCTGGCAGAGCAGGCCGAGAGATACGAAGAAATGGTTGAGTTTATGGAAAAGGTTGTTAAGATTGTTGACAACGAGGAGTTGACTGTGGAAGAAAGGAATCTTCTTTCTGTGGCTTACAAGAATGTGATTGGAGCCCGGAGGGCGTCATGGAGGATCATATCTTCCATTGAGCAGAAGGAAGAGAGCCGTGGGAATGAGGGTCATGTTAAGCTGATTAAGGATTACAGGGCTACCATCGAGACTGAACTCAGCAAAATATGTGATGGTATTTTGGGACTTTTGGATTCACATTTGGTTCCATCTGCGTCATCTGCAGAGTCGAAGATCTTCTACTTGAAGATGAAGGGTGATTACTTTAGGTACTTGGCTGAGTTTAAGACTGGAGCTGATAGGAAGGAGGCTGCTGAGAGTACTTTGTTAGCTTACAAGTCTGCTCAAGTGAGTGATTTGTTTTTAATTTTATACGCTGATGTTAACTTGAGTTGATTGTTTATGTTGACTTGTGACAATGTTTTATTTTTTGTAGGATATTGCTCTATCTGACTTGGCGCCTACTCACCCAATAAGGCTTGGGCTTGCACTTAACTTCTCAGTGTTTTACTATGAGATTCTCAATTCGCCTGACCGTGCTTGCAACCTCGCCAAACAGGTAATTCTGTTATTCTTTGTACCAATCTTGTAAGCATGTCATTGTACAGCTGTAGTGTAAATTGTATAAACTGTCTACTGTGTTTACATAGATGCATTTGTGTATTTGAATATTTGTACATATATTTATAGTTATGCGCATACTATTTTTTTGTTTCTGTATTTCCAATGTAAGTAGTGAACTTTTAATCATACATATTGATTTGGGTAAATCCTTATGCTAAAATATTGTGTTCCATATGACAGGCATTTGATGAAGCTATTGCTGAGCTGGATACATTAGGTGAGGATTCATACAAGGACAGCACATTGATCATGCAACTTCTCCGTGACAATCTCACTTTGTGGACATCTGATATTGCGGTTAGTCTTTTTCTCACTTGTTTTTGTCGCCTAATATTTTATGAAAATACACATTTTAACATTTGACAAACTGAATCTGCAATTTTATTGGGACCGTGTGGTTAATGTTTCTGGTTTGTGTTGCAGGATGAGGCTGGGGATGAGATCAAGGAATCATCAAAAGCCGAGGAAACACAGTGATTGATCTACAGGAGTTTTCTTTGTAGGAAACAGTTGTGTGTACTTTATTATTAGTAGGTGTTCTGTTCACAACAAGGGATGGAATGATTTGCACAATTGTCGGGTGTTGAAGTATTGTGGCTTGTTGATTATTATCGGAGTATGACTTTTGAGTTGGTTCTTTTCTATTAATTAAGATTCTGGATCATTGAGCTGTTTTGAGTTGGTTTTTTTAAATCTTGTACCCAATAAGTAACTGGTCATTTTAATTTCCAGGTATATCATATATCTGGGCTTTGTTATACACAAATCATTTTTTTATTTTCTTTATAATTTTTTAAATAACTCGTTCTCTGAATGAGAGATGAATTTATTCCTACTGTTTTAATCCTACTGTTGCTGTCTTCTTTCCCTTCACGTACCCTGACCCACGAGTTAACGCATAAAATTCGGGTAAGATCTCTCATATCCATATTATTGAATATTTGAATATGGTTCACAGTGACCCTAAATGGTTCACTAAGATATGGAGAAACGTTGTATATAACATTGTCTCCTTGATAGAGATTAGGCGTGTGGTGTGAATGTGTGATCATTGTAAGCTACAGGTGTGCATGCTGGTTTTACCTTAAATTAGTACCATAAACGAAGGTATCGAGTATGGGGAACTACCAACTAGCCAGTTTGGTTAAAGTTGGTTTTCGGCTTTTAGTTATGAAAGGGTTGGTCAGTTATAACTTCCACTTAAAACGGATTTTTGATCTTGTGTAAACCTTTTGTTCATTTCTTAGTCAAAAAATATTTGTTTTGGCACTTTTTCAAGTAATCAGCAGAACTGCAGAAGGGTAAATGTAAGATCCAAATATCTGCTAAGTATAAGTTACATTAAATACATTTTGTTGTTATAGATGGCACTTGAAAGGGTGAATAATTATATGAAGATTGAACAAATGCATTTAGACCATGGTTTATACTGTATAGTGATGACGATCAAAGGCTTTAATACGAGAGACAGTGGTAACGTTGATGTGATATTCTCTCTGATCATAGAGTAGTTCTCAGTATAGAAGCTAATCTTGATTATAAGGTTGGTAAATGAAAGTCGAGACACCTTTCCTTCAAAACAACTTAGATAAAGAAATACGCATGGAGTAACAGGTTAATGGTATAGAATTCGTGAAAATATGGTTGAAGCAAACACCAAAACAATATATAATATAATTGAGCAAATGTGTTATCATGAAAGACCTTGGAAAATGGAAACAAAACATATTCTTGACATAAACACCATTAGAAGTGCCAACACGTTAGATATGATCACATGTAACAAGAGCGATACATTATATAATTTCAAGTGTTTAGCACTAGTATTTCGTTTTTATTTCGTTTCTTTTGGGTAGACGGTTTTGTTGCATTTGGCTGAATGTTTCAGACCATTAGAAATCTTTTCCTTTCTTTTTATATTTTGGTAAAGGGACAAAATCGCAACAAATCATCAAGATCTGGTTTGAGATCCTGAGGTTTGAATTTCTCGGATGTTGTAATTTTTGAGTGGTACTTTCTCATATTACACTTTTGGTTACTCAAAGCATGACATTATCGTATGCCTCTTCTAGAAGACTCGTTTCATAGCTCTCTTCTTAACGGTATTGCATTTCAAGGGTACGTAGTAACATGTCATATTTACGGCTTTTATCACTCTTTTGAACTTTTCACAATGAAATTCAAAGTGGCCTTTAAGTGGAACTACTATGTTGTGTTGGAAATAAGACATACATCATACACAATACAAACGTTCACGAACATAAATGAACGAACGAAACATGTGTTCAAGTTCGTTCATTTATTAAATAAACGAACTTCCCACAGAATAGTTCACCAAACGTTTGGTTTATTTACAGGCCTAATAATGCAGTTGAGCTCTAGCTCGGCTAGCTTACTCCTCTATATATGCACGCATCCTATGATTTACTTTTTATTAATTATGCTTGTAATAATGTAGGTGCCTGAATCTCAAGCGTTTGGTGTTACCCGCATGGAATCGAATAAGATTACGGGGATATGCAAGGCTAATATAATAACATGTGGAAGGATCTAGAATCACTCATAATGCCAAGCATATTATATCCACAGGACTTCATGGAATAAGGTTCCAAACACTACAAGAACCACTCAGAACTTAAAATCATGAGCCTGTGTGACATATTTGTTCACCCTCATACGATGTGTCCCAAACCTCAAAATTGTTAAGCCTTTGCTGTTCATTTGTTTACTTCGTCACGCTTCTACTTATCCTAGACGGGTTAAAGAACCTTGAGGTGCTTAACATATTTCATTGTATCATTGGATACGCGTTTCCAACGCCTACAACTACAAAAGTGGTTGAGAAGCTTGATGATTTGGCTATAAAAAAAGGGTAAGCGGTTGCATGAGTTCTTGACGTGCATGGATGTTACATGCATCATGTGCCAGCGGACAAGGAATGATGAGGGGCTCCTGAGGTGGTATAGGACTATAGGTATGAAGAAGGACTGTGGAAAGAGGATGAGGTGAAGTCTCTTGCGGTTTGAGTTTTTAAAAAAATTATGCACAGCTGCTCGAATCCCAGTATAAAAACAATTTGTAGTACACCATACAAATCCACATTCTTTGACAATGATGCACCTTTATTTTCTTTAATTAGCAATTTCCCGTGACTTTAAAACTTTATTCTAACAGGCCTGCAACTTCAATTTTGATATTTTCTTATTTTCTTATTTCTTCATTAATGTTAATGAATGAATTGGTTAGGATCATTTAATAAAAAATATTGAATTCATGTACTGAAATGGCTTAAAAGATATAAAGACAATATATTGAAATGAGTTGAAAAAAAGGTGAGGATCACTATGAGATTGACAGGTGACACATATGGATAGTCTTTTATTAGAATAGATAGATTAGAATCTCCATCTTGGGGAGAGACCGCTGGTTACCACTACAGCCTTTATAGGCAACGGAGAAAACACCATAACAAGTCTCTTGTTAAATCCTTCACCTTCATGAATTCAAGGATTCTCTTTGTTAAAGCATATGCTATTGATAACAAATGAAAAGTTTTTAGAAGTGTACACTTGCATAATGAGATACAAGAAATAATAATTTTATTTAAAACACCTACCTTTTATATTATCAAAGTTCCTAGTTATACCATCAACGTTTAATTCTATTAGAATACACCACAAGAACCTCCATTGTGTGGACAAACTGCTTATTACACGGGTGACCTTGATAGGTAAAAGAGATAATCATTGCAATTAGCATATTGGTGAAGAAATCTTTAGGGTTTGATCCCTCATCAACCTCCTACGAAAATAAAACATGCCAATATATGGAAGAGCACATATACACAATGGTTTAAATTCAACACACCCTTGAATCAACGAAAACTGAAATCGATATTTACTTCTGCTAAATTCTATTACAATCATATAATACACGTTATATATATATATATATATATATATATATATATATATATATATATGTATAGATATAGAAATAATTATGAGAAACCGTTAAACCTATTCTATACAGTAGTTATTTTATTTTTGGTTGTCGATGAAGTACTTTTCGTCATTTAAGACCATTCATGGGATGATTGAACTTGCACCCGCGGCCAAACATGCAACAACCTGTGCTTTCATAGTTGCGGCACATCTTTTTTTCCTGCGACACAAAGAAATATACGTGTACATGTAAGGCCCCGTTACCGGTAGCCCTACTTTCATGTTGGATTTATTCATAAACGCAGTTCTAAATATCAGAGTTAATTAAAACATTCACGGAATATAAAAGCTTTCATAAAACATTACATAACAAAACACGTCTTGTCTTAAAACATCATTTTGTCTTTCAAAATAAACGAAACATTAAACTTAAACGTCTTGAGTCTTCCGATGCCAGCCTCTTATTCAGTGTCACGTGTCTCCTCAAGCGAGCTGCCTCATCCTACTCACCTGCGTGCATACTAAAAGTCAGCTACGCTGAGTGAGTTCTAGTTAATCATACATTATACAATACACATAAACTTATATTCTTTCATTCATAATTTCATACTTTCTTACTTTCCTTTTTTGTATTAACTTGCTTTCATATCTTACGTTATAAAGAGCATTACGCCCTACATTCCTCGAGTATTATTAGGGCTCGGTACCCTCCTTCCTCGAGTATTATTAGGGCTCGGTACCCTCCTTCCTCGAGTATTATTAGGGCTCGGTACCCTCCTTCCTCGAGTATTATTAGGGCTCGGTACCCTCTTTCCTCGAATATTAGTAGGGTTCGGTTCCCTAGTTCTCGAATATTAGTAGGGTTCGATTCCCTCTTCGTTACCATACAACCATACATCATACATCGAGTATTATTAAGGCTCGGTACCCTTTTCGTAACCATACAACCATACAACCATCATTTCCTTCTTTTATTAACCTTATCACATTCATACACATAAGCATACATATCATACTTACCTTATACATAGCGTTACAACCTGACAGTACGTGCAATATCCGAAGATCGTTCACGTACCATCAAGCAATCATTCATACATTTCACATTATCCACATAAGGCATACACTTATCTCTTAGGATAAGCGTATTAACAAACATATTGAGTATGCACACAGCCCCGAAAACATAACACATAAATGGGGCTAGAAACTCACCTGAATCCTGTTACGCTCTCCGTTAATAGTTATCCCTTTCTTCAGTTGTGCACGGCTGACTGTATAACAAGTATACGTATCAATTAACTACTACTACTCATGTTGTATTTCTATCTTTATATGACCCACAACGAACGGGGGTCCGGGGGCAGCGCCCCTGGCAGCGGGGTCTAGGGGCGGCAGCCCCTAGCAGGGTCCAAGGGGCAGAGCTCCTGGCTGGGGTCAGCTTGGAAAAATTTTATTTACATTAACTGTCTTAATACATTTTCCATTAGGTTTTTTTAATATTTTCTAAGCGAACTTAACTTTAGGCGAAGTTAAACCTTAAGCGAACTTAGCTTTAGGCGAAGTTATCAGTTAGGCGAACTTGGCCGTAGGCGAAGTTATCAATTAGGCGAACTTGGCCTTAGGCGAAGTTATCAATTAGGCGAACTTGGCCGTAGGCGAAGTTAAGCTTTGAAGGCGAAGTTAAGCTTTTGCAGGCGAAGTTGAGCTTTTGCAGGCAAAGTTGCCCAGTTCAGCTACGGGTTTAGTTTTTATCAAGCATTTTGGCGATTTTAATACCCTTGTTATGGTTCGACATCACCCACTACGTTCCCTAACCGTTTTCGGTCGTATATATATCCCGTATATACTATAAAGCTTGGACCTTTAAGGTAAAAACGTTCAATACTACGTAAACTTTAAAGGTCAAGAACATACCTTTTATACGTTCGGTGTGGTCGCGGTTTGCTTGGTTATCTCGTATATTGAAGATCTAATAATGGTCGGCTTGATTCTTGGTCTCGGATGTCTCTCTCTCTCTCGGCCGAATATGGTGTAGTGTATGTGTGTGTTTTTGAGTGTGTAGAGATTATGATGGAAATGAAATGAGGGTTTAGGGTTTTAGGTTGGTTTAGGGGATATTTATATCCCTTAAAGCCCATGGACCTAAGGCCTATTCTCATTTAACCCATCTTAATTAACCTAAGTCCACGATCCGTTCTTTACTCGACATTAATTAATTAATAACGCGAAATCACTAAACGTAACTTTCTTTATTTAACATTATAAATTTTAGGATGTTACAGTACACTATGTTATCCTCCTTCAGTATTTTTATGAAAACTATAATGATATTCGGATATATGCACATCAAATAAAGAAACCAGGACAACATACAAATCAAATTTTAGAAGCCATAAAGGATTTAAATACATACTGGTCTCATGGCAGTCCAACATCATTGCATGTGATACTTTATAATAATCCTATGAAAGGTTATGAAAGGTTTTGTGTTCTTCACTATCCTGCATTATGAAATCGATTACAAGTGAGCCTGCAATATTCATGAAATATTAGAAAGCTTACAATAAAATCAAAACAGATTTCTCTCACAATAATAACTCCACCTAAGATAGCAAGATTACAAGTAAGGAAACGAGAACTAAATAAGGCTTACCCTGAGATGATGTTTCTTTTCCTCTATCGGTGTCAATGAATCGTTACCATTTAGGGTTGTCGACGGCGATGGCGGCGGCTGTGATGGTAATAAATTATGTAATTGAGAACTAGGTTTATAATTCTGTATAGAGTGTGATGTGACATTTAATATTTCAGATTGTGGTCTACTAAATAAAATAAATTTTTTTTGGGCCTACACGACCGGCCCACACTAAAATGAATACTAACATATACGAAAAGTTAATAAGCGAAACAAAGGGGTTCAATCCAATATCATGAGGTCACATTGGGGAATACTAGTAATAAACAACTGTACTACCTATCTAATAATCAAAGTACATAATAATAATATCCCATTGGCTGTATTTTTTTTAATGCGGTCCCAAAATTTTGAGGCCCAAGCCATTATATATCAATATATCAAATAAAAAAAAATTTATGTTATGCTTCGTATACATATATAAATCTTATGTACTTATATGTTTGTATACATGTAATGTTCATATTATAACATCTGTAATTTAAAATTAATAATAAATAGAAGATTTAATATTTATATTTCATGGATGTATTATTATTAAATAAATGAGATTTCGTTAATATGGAATTATGCTAGAGAATGGGCTTAGGGAAAGATGGTGGGCTTAAGGGATCATGGGCTAGGGGTATAAACACTTCCTTAAATTCTAAAACCCTAAAACTTCACCATTATCCACCGTTCCCATGTTGCATTCATCAAATTTCAAACCTGGAAAGCCGACCTGTTTTAAAATTTTGATATTTTGTGGATCATCATTTATTAATTAAATGGTACATTTATTGACTATTTATGTTTGTTATGTGTATGCTTTTTTAGTTACTTGTTCACAAATTGTATTTCATGTGTTTTGTATTTAATTTTGCATCAAGTCAAAGATTGAGGACCAAAACTGCCAAAATCCAAAAGTTCCTAACCCTAAGTTACGTCGCGCATTTGGGGGAAGTTTTTTCCCTCCGTGACACGTGGAAGACTCATTTGACTAGGCGTAGTTTGTTCCGCACCGCACATCGCGGGACACTAGTCTGCACCCTCTGCAACGCGCGGTGTACTTTACAAACAGGTTGTCGACTTGATTCACGGCTAGCTCCATGCCCGATCGATTACCGTCCTTTTGACTCATTTTGAGCGTTGTAAAAATGTATCTAGACATCTTTCAACATGTATCCCTAAGTTCAATTTGTTATTTATTATTAATAGGTCAAAATCCCCAATTTTTAGCCCTAAGTTCATGTCTTTTGACTAGCTAAGCAATTAACCCGAATTTAACGACTTTATGCCTATATAAAGAGTCCTCTACCTCTGTTCATTCTTGGCCCCAACTCAATTCACTCCCAAGTTCGTCTATCTTGACAACTGGTGTTCAAGATTCAAGTTTGACTTCCAAAAGTCAACTGCTACATACTTTCTTTTCCGTTTAGCATTCCCCGGGTAATTTAATTAATGTTTCCCGATTCTATACAAATGTTAGTCATTATCATGATGTCAAAACAATTGGCATTCGTGATAACGACGCATTTCCGCACTCGGTTCATTAATATTCTATAAATTCCGTTAACATACTTTCTCAAGCTAAGACTTTATAAACATTATTTTTCACATCGAACTCAATCGGGTTCGTGTCCAACAAAAACAAACTACTCGTCTAAACCTTATCTTCTCTTCAAAGACTCAGTGTTTGTTTCAAAAGTGAATCAAACTTGTTGAACGCGACTAAAAATTATTATAATCAAAGCTCCTTTAAAAATATAAAATATATTTCTCTTAAAAACCTAAATCCGCCATTTTTTATAATTCTAAAGCAAACAAATAAATTCCTAAAACTTTGTTTTCTTTTCTTAAACGAACCATGAACCAAACCTGTAACTGCTATTTGATGGTCGGTTAGTTTGTACATATTTTAGTTCGCTAATTGTATATTTTTAGTTGTTTATTTCATGAACTTTGGTACTTCATACATGTGTATATTATTTAAAGTCACAGATGATTAATGAAGTTAAATCGACCTGTACGAGAACGGAATGAAGACCCGAGATGACCAGCACGCAAAACGAGACGAGAAATAAAGTTTGCTGGTGAGAAGACCCGTTGCGCTATGCGATGGGTTTGAAGAGAGTCTATTGCATATCGCGGTGGACTTAATTTAATGACCCTAGATAAATGCTAATGTATCCATAAAACTAACAAAAAAATATTCATGCACATAAAATATCATACATTTTAATCAATTAATATGACGTCATGTGAGATCATTTACTAATGTTTATCCAAAAAACATGATTATACCCAAAACCAGATTACAATGACTTTAATGATATAATCATCCTTAGAGTCTTTAGAATTTGAAATTGATTGATCAAGATAAATTTGTTGTCACTAATATTATGTGTATAATAGATTTTTAATTAGTTTTATATTTTACAATTAACAATTGTATAATCAAGTAACAAATAAAACCAAAATTTAAAATATAATAAAATGATTTGTTTCATTTCATGTTAATGTAATTGCCATGAAAATGCCAAAGATAAAGACAATATATTGAAATGCTAATGTAATTCATATACTGAAATGGCTTAAAAGATAATGACAGTATATTGAAATGGGTTGAAAAAAAGGTGAGGATAACTATGAGATTGACAAGTGACACATATGGATAGTCTTTTATTAGAATAGATAGATTAGAATCTCTATCTTGGGGAGAGACCGTTAGTTACCACCACAGCCTTTATAGGCAACAGAGAAAACACCATAACAAGTCTCTTGCTAAATCCTTCACCTTCATGAATTCAAGGATTCTCTTTGTTAAAGCATATGCTATTGATAACAAATGAAAGTTTTTAGAAGTGTACAATTGCACAATGAGATACATGAAACAATAATTTTATTTAAAACACCTACCTTTTATATTATCAAAGTTTCTAGTTATACCATCAACGTTTAATTCTATTAGAATACACCACAAGAACCTCCAATATGTGGACAAACTGCTTATTACAAGGGTGACCTTGATAGGTAAAAGAGATAATCATTGCAATAATTGCAATTAGCATATTGGTGAAGAAATCTTTCGGGTTTGATCCCTCATCAACCTCCTACGAAAATGAAACATGCCAATATATGGAAGAGCACATATACACAGTGGTTTAAATTCAACACACCCTTGAATCAACGAAACCTGAAATCGATATTTACTTCTGCTAAATTCTATTACAATCATATAATGCACGTTATATATATATATATATATACATATATATATATGTATAGATATAGAAATAATTATGAGAAACCGTTAAACCTATTCTATACAGTAGTTATTTTATTCTTGGTTGTCGATGAAGTACTTTTCGTCATTTAAGACCATTCATGGGATGATTGAACTTGCACCTGCGGCCAAACATGCAACAACCTGTGCTTTCATAGTTGCGGCACATCTTTTTTTCCTGCGACACAAAGAAATATACGCGTACACTATGTTAACCTCCTTCAGTATTTTTATGAAAATTATAATGATATTCGGATATATGCACAACAAATAAAGAAACCATGACAAGATACAAATCAAATTTTAGAAGCCATAAAGGATTTAAATACATACCGGTCTCAATGGCAGTCCAACATCATTGCATGTAATACTTTATGATAATCCTTTGAACAATCATCATGTTATGAAAGGTTTTGTGTTCTTCACTATCTTGCATTATGAAATCGATTACAAGTGAGCCTGCAATATTCATGAAATATTAGAAAGCTTGCAATAAAATCAAAATGGATTTCTCTCACAATAATAACTCCACACAAGATAGCAAGATTACAACTAACGAAACGAGAACTAAATAAGGCTTACCTTGAGATGATGTTTCTTTTCCTCTACCGGTGTCAATGAATCGTTACCATTTAGGATTGTCGACGACGATGGCGGCGGCTGTGATGGTAATAAATTATGTAATGGAGAACTAGGTTTATAATTCTGCATAGAGTGTGATGTGATATTTAATAGTTTAGATTGTGGTCTACTAAATAAAATAGGTCTTTTTGGGCCTACACGGCCAGCCCACACTAAAATGGATACTAACATATACGAAAAGTTAATAAGCGAAGCAAAGGGGTTCAATATTAAACTTTAATGATTTAATGCTAAACACCACGATATATATATAATAGATATTCTCCATGTTTGCAATATTTATACAAAATGTTTGAAGAAAATTAAGAAAATACACATTTTTTTTAGTTCAAATGCATATGAGAAAATTATTAAATCCAAATTTGAAACCAATCTTATATAAAAAATTATGCACTATTGCTTGAATCACAATTTAAAAACAATTTGTAGTTTACCATACAAATCCAAATTCTTCGACAATGATGCACCTTTATTTTCTTTATTTGCAATTACCCGTGACTTTAAAATTTCATTCTAACAGATCTGCAACTTCAATTTTATATTTCCTTATTTTCTTATTTCACAATTAATGTTAATAATGAATCATTTACATTTAATAAAAATATTGATTTCATTTATTTAAATGACTTAAAAGATAAGACCCTATCAAAATTGGTTGAAAAAAATATGAGGAGAGCTATGAGATTGACAAGTGGCAAAAGTGGTAGTATTTTATTAGAGTAGATAGATCGATGTTTCAAAATTTGTTGATCCTAAATTATGTTTCAAGACTTCTGGTTTGGGCAAGGATTTTTATTACTTGTATACTTAGTATCTTACCCCTACGACCCGTCTGGCGTAGGTCTTTCTATCGACCGCCTACACAAGCCGAACAATAGTGACGGGTTTCAACTTCCTTCTACCACCAAAGCCTGCAGAATGCACAATCAACATCATCTTAATCAAAATGTTATTGTTTAAAAACTTAGATAACTATTGTACTGTTGAATATAATTAGCTAAGAAGTTCTAAAAGTAACAAAATAAAAAAAATGAACCTAAGCTCGCACAAAACCGCAAAGGGAAAAAGTGGAAAATTGCCAAGTGCATTAGGCCGTGATGTTATTTCTTTCTGGTACATTTCAGTGGAAACAAACGGATATCGAATACACTTTATGCCAAAATTAGCTAATATAAAAAAATATTGAATTTGATTCAAGTCCTGATGGATTTTGGTCAAAATGAGTTCGAATCAAACGGACCAAGTTAAAGAAGACCCCCATATTTACTTAAAGTTGGTTATGAATCGAGCGTCCCTCATATAATCATATACGTAAGATACAACTTTGAAAATGGTTATGTTCATATAGTGATACGGATCCGGCCCACTACAACCAACCTCCACTCGGCCCAGATTTGGTGTCAACAACAAATGGTGGCTAATGGGCCGAGCCCAGTTCGAGAAGTCCTATCCAGCCGAAGTCGAGCCTGCCTCATCTTTTATTTATTTTATTTTCGTATTTCCATTTAAATGTGTTAGTTTTTATCTTGAAACTTTGTTGGGATATTTAAACTTTGGGAATAATGAAGGCGGGATAGTTTTGGAGTTTAAAAATTAAACTTGTGTGTGTTTATCCACATCTCTCGGCCAAGGGGAAGTCTTGACCGGTTTTCTCTCCTTTGATCGACCAAAGGGAGGTACCAAGCTAGGTTTCTAGCTTCCGCTTGTACGAATCCGTATCAAGTGGTATCAGCAGCTTCAGGTTCGCAGGATGTCTAATTTCCGGAGAGATCGTCGTCAGCTTCACCGCAGATTCGCCAATCAACGTGATCCGAAAGACATCGAGATTGAATGTTTGCAGGATCGGGTTCGTGATCTCGAGTTCGAAAACAAGTTTTTGCAGCGTGCCGACCAGCGCGATGAGGAGGAACGAACCGTTACCGACTCCGTAGGCTGGGACGTGTATGATCGTCAGGATGATTTCCACAATGTCTTCGCTAGACAACCTCGACGCACAACATCCCCTCCCCGAACACCTGTTGATCCGTTACGGGCTCTAGGGTTACGTACGGAAATCCCGGAATTTGAAGGCTGATTATATGCTGATGATTTTATTGACCGGTTACACACAGTTTGACATTCCAGAAAATCTGAAGGTAAAAATTGTGGCTATTCGCTTTCGTAAATACGCTTCATTGTGGTGGGAAAACGTACAGAAACAACGTCAACGGGAGAGTAAACAGAAAGTAGTAACATGGGAAAAAATGAGACGGTTGTTGAAGAATAAATTCTTACCCGTTAATCACAAACAGGATTCCTTTTTGGATTATCATAATCTAAAACAGGGTTCTTTAACGGTCGAAGAATTTATTAACTCTTTTGAACAACATCGCCTTAGATGTGGCATTGACGAGGAAGACGAACAGGTCATTGCACGGTTTCTGGGGGCTCTTAGGCCGGAAATTTCAGATGTTGTCAGTTTACAGCAATATTGGTCGTTTGCGGATGTTTGTTTGTTAGCACATCGAGTTGAAAAGCAGTTAGCATTAAAAGGTAAATCCTTCACCCGCTTGCCCACCAATCGGACCGTAATAGCCCCTCCCAACTCCATTAAAACAGAGCCCACTAAACAGCCCGCCCAAAACCCGCCCGTAATCCCTTCTTCGGCTCAAACCCAGGCCCGGCGTTGTTACAAATGTCATGGGCTTGGACACCTGAAAAGGGACTGCCCCAATAAACAAGTGGTTGCCCTCATTGATGACCCCAAACCGGTTTATGACTCCAAACCGGAAGTCGATAACCTCGACACCACCCACCTAGTTTTACCCGATATCGGGGAAGCGTTGGTCATTCAACGCGTCCTCAACACTATCATGGCCGATCCCTCCGACGACACCTCCTGGCTTCATAACACTATTTTTAGAACCAAGTGTACCGCAAAAGGCAAAGTTTGTACGGTTATTATCGATGGCGGCAGTTGTGAAAATATTGTGTCCTCCACTATGGTTGAAAAATTAAGTTTACCGCTTCATGACCACCCGGACCCGTACCAAGTGACATGGCTGAAAAAAGGGAATCTCCTCAAAGTCACGCATCGATGCCTTGTTCAATTTTCGATTGGAGATAAGTACGCCGATGAGGTTTGGTGTGAGGTCTTGCCTATGGATGCGTGCCATCTTTTACTTGGTAGACCTTGGTAATATGATCGTAGGGCCAAACATGATGGGTTTCGCAATACGTACTCGTTCAAAAAAGACGGTATTAATATCACCCTAGTCCCTTGCGACCCACGTAAAGAACCCGGCCACTCCACGGTTGTCTCAAAATCGGTCTTCACTTTTTAAAAACAGAAACACCCCAAGTTATTTTCGGTTTGCTCCTGGCCGAACAGAACCACGCCACTACCCCCATCCCACCTACGGTTGCCCCTTTGGTTGCCGAATATGCCGATGTTTTCCTCGATGAAATACCCGCCGGTCTCCCATTGCTGCAGGATATCCAACATTGTATCGACTTTATACCTGGGGCGAGTATACCTAACAAACCAGCTTACCGTATGAACCCGACCGAATTTAATGAGTTGAACCGTCAAGTGAAGGAGTTGTTGGAAAAAGGGTTGATCCGAGAAAGTATGAGTCTGTGCGCCGTGCCTGCTTTGTTAGTGCCGAAACCAAATGGCACATTTCGTATGTATGTCGACAGTCACGCGGTAAACAAGATTACAGTCAAATACCGTTTTCCCATTCCGGGGTTCGACGATTTACTCGATCATTTACACAGGGCAAATTTTTTTTTTCTAAAATCGACTTGCGGAGTGGTTACCACCAAATCAGAATGCGGGAAGGTGATGAGTGGAAAACGGCTTTCAAAACACGAGACGGCCTCTATGAGTGGATGGTAATGCCGTTCGGTCTATCGAACGCACCGAGCGCGTTCATGCTCCTCATGAACCATATCTTCAAACCTTTTATTGGTACGTGCGTTGTTGTTTACTTCGATGACATTCTCGTTTATAGTCATAACGTTGAACAACACTTAGGCCACCTCCGAAATATTTTTGACGTTTTACGCAACCAAAAACTATTTGCAAACAAAGAAAAGTGCCACTTTTTGCAAACGGAAGTTATTTTTTTGGGTTTTTTTATTTCGGGAGGAGGCTTACGTATGGATGAGTCGAAGGTTACTTCCATTACAACGTGGCCCGTTCCTAAGTCGTTACACGATATAAGGAGTTTTCATGGTCTCGCGTCTTTTTATCGCCGGTTCATACGTAACTTCAATTCGATCGTGGCCCCGATTACTGAGTGCTTGAAGTGTTCAAAGTTTATATGGACACCCGGGGCCCAAAAGGCTTTCGATACACTCAAAACCGCGGTCACGCAAGCCCTGGTTCTGGCTATTCCGGATTTTACACAGGTATTTCAGGTGGAATGTGATGCTTCGGGTCTCGGTATTGGGGGCGTTTTATCACAAAATAACCGACCCATCGCTTTTTTTAAAGGAGAAATTTAGTGACGCCCGGAAATGATACAGCACCTATGATAAGGAATTTTATGCGATTGTCCGAAGTTTGGAATACTGGCGCCATTATTTATTACCAAACGAGTTCGTTCTCTTTTCGGATCATCAGGCACTAAAATTCATCCAAGGGCAGGCTATGCTAAACCCGAGACACGCGAAATGGGTCGAAACGCTTCAGGATTTTAACTTTGTCATTCGTCACAAAGCCGGCACCGCTAATTCCGTAGTTGATGCTTTAAGTCGACGCCCACTGTTGGTTACCATTGCTCAGTTTCATCTTCAGGGATTTGACTCTTTCTCGGCCCTCTACCCCGACGATCCTGATTTTCACGATGTTTGGCAACTCACGGCTACCGGGTCTTACAAATCGTTTGTTCGGCACAATGGGTTATTGTTTCACGGGTCGAGAATCTGTGTTCCTTTATCGTCCTTTCGTGAGTCGATCGTGTTGGAATATCATCAAGGTGCCTTGGCTAGCCATTTTGGTAGAGATAAGACCGTAGCACTTGTGAAGGAACGTTTTTACTGGCCGCACTTATCAAAAACAGTTTCCATGGTCGTCAAACGTTGTCGTACATGCCACCTTGCCAAAGCCAGACATTAGAACCAAGGCCTTTACACCCCACTACTGGTTCCGCAACACCCATGGGAGGACGTTAGCTTGGATTTCGTTTTGGGACTACCGATGACGCAACGAAAAAGAGATTCAGTTATGGTCGTCGTCGATCGCTTCTCCAAAATGGCACCTTTTGTACGATGTGCTAAAACTTTTGATGCATATCAAGTGGCAAAGTTGTATTTTAGTGAGATTGTTCGGCTACATGGGGTTCCTAAAACCATCACATCGGATCGGGACGTTAAGTTCGTAAGTCATTTTTGGCATACATTATGGAAGTGTTTGGGTGCAAAGTTACAATTCAGCACATCTCACCATCCTCAAACAGACGGCCAAACGGAGGTAACCAATCGATCTTTGGGTAATTTATTGCGCAGTCTAGTTGGCGATCACCCAAAACAGTGGGATCTGGTGCTGCCACAGGCGGAATTTGCTTATAACCGCTCGAATAATCAAACTACGGGTCGCAGCCCATTTTTTATTGTCTACGGTCGCCAACCGTTTACCCCGTTGGATCTCGCACCTTTCCCGGAGACGGAATATTTAGTGTGGAAGGTCAACAACAAGCCGATCAAATAAAAGAATTGCATGAAAAGGTTCGTGATCAGATTGTCAAACACAACTTGCAATACCAGTCAAGAGCCAACGAACATCGGAAGCGAGTGGTTTTCAACGAGGGTGATCTAGTGTGGATATTTTTGAGGAAAGATCGATTTCCGCCGGGTCGTTTTGGTAAGTTACAACCTCGTGCAGATGGGCCTTTTCGAGTACTCAAGCGTATAAGTGACAACGCCTACAAGATTGACTTGCCAGGCCACTATAACGTGTCAGCCACATTTAACGTTGCGGATTTGTCCCCCTACGAAGGCGACGATTTACCGAACTCGCGGGCGAGTCATTTTTTAGAGGGGGAGGATGATACGGATCTGGCCCACTACAACCAACCTCCACTTGGCCCAGATTTGGTGTCAACAACAAATGGTGGCTAATGGGCCGAGCCCAGTTCAAGAAGTCCTATCCAGCCGAAGTCGAGCCTGCCTCATCTTTTATTTATTTTATTTTCGTATTTCCATTTAAATGTGTTAGTTTTTATCTTGAAACTTTGTTGGGATATTTAAACTTTGGGAATAATGAAGGTTGGATAGTTTTTGGAGTTTAAAAATTAAACTTGTGTGTGTTTATCCACATCTCTCGGCCAAGGGGAAGTCTTGACCGGTTTTCTCTCCTTTGATCGACCAAAGGGAGGTACCAAGCTAGGGTTTCTAGCTTCCGCTTGTACGAATCTGTATCATATAGTTTTGAGTAACCAGTTCTTAAGTGAGCTTATATTTAAACTTAAAACTTTTTTCATATAAATATCATGGTTTCAATTATGGTGAGTTTGCTATGAATGTTCATTGACAGTGTTATTAGTTACTTTTTCTTTTTTCTTTTCGAGTTTCTGTGAGGCATGGTAGTTTTAGGAGCTTTGTAGTCTGCAGAAGTGGTTATTGAAGGATAATATATTTGCTGGTAACTAATTCAATTTAATTATGTTATATTAGTGTTTTAGGTTGATCAATGAAATTTTAGGTTACATTTCATGCAATATATATATATATATATACTTAATATTATATTCATTTCAAAAGTGTTTCTTATGATTTATTTTAATAGAAGGGGTATCTTAATACAAAACTTTTTTCATATATGGCAAGTAACTTATGTGTGGAATAAGTTACGTATTTTTTGTTTTTAATTTAAATATTCTTATCATATAACTAGTTTCATTTACCCTAAAATAATCGAACTTCATAATTCCATTTTATCAACAAATATAACTAAGTTACAAACTATTTTTTTCTTTAAAATTGTTTGTTTTTTTTGTATTTTTAATTTATGATTAATTCGTTCATTTTAATTTTTCGAACTTAACCAAATTTAGAAAGATTTTCAACTTTATAATGAATTCGTAAAACCACATACACATTACATAAACGATCTTGCACACGATAAAATTTACACATACAATTTGAAATACCACCGCCACAGTGTATATATATGAACCTACACATGATAAAATTTACACATACACAATTAAAATACCACATACACAGTACATATATGAACTTACGTAACTACATACGATAAAATTTATATATACACAATTCGAAATACCACATACACAGTACATATATGAACCTACACAAGATACAATTTATACATACACAATTCGAAATACCACCTACACAGTACATATATGAACCTACACACTGCAAAATATATATATTTTTTTATTTTTTACAATGAACTACATATAATAAATAACAGATCATGCTAATAACCTACATGACGGGTGGACCATAGGGCAACCCTTAATTGTTATAAATATAATAATAATAATAATAATAATAATAATAATAATAATAATAATAATAATAATCAGGTGCCTAAATGTTTAACTTTAAGGAATTAGATGACCACGATTACTTTGTTATTATAGGTACAAGTAACATTTTAGGATGCTCGTAGGTGGTATGGTGGAGAGTGAACAAGAGAATCAAAGAATGAAGTAGATAACAAAGAAAAGGAGTAAGTAAAATAAAAATCATGTTGAGGCTATCGTAGCTTACGGTAGCCACCGTAAGCTACTGTAGGATTTTTTTTTCAAGAATTCTTACTGTGGACAGATCTCAGCCACCGTGGAAGTTTTAAAGCTACCGTAAGCAAGGGTAGCCACCGTAGCTTACAGTAAACCCAGTCGCTGAATGTCAGTTTCATTTTAAAAACTAATTTAGAAGAGACTTTTTATTATTTCTTAACTAAAACATCTTGGGTGTGATTTGGGCAGGAGAACAAGATTTTTGAGGCTTTCTAAGTGGGGATTGAAGTTTTAATCAATTGGTGATTCGAATTTGATGTGCTTATGATGATCAAAACAATGAGTGGCTAATCTCTTTTGTGTTTCTCTCAGATGTAAGGTTTATTTGCAAGACACTTATGTTAATTGTTCTTTAATTTCTGGAATGATAATCTAATCTATTGCCTTTGGTATTATTATGGCGTTTGTGTGATTGTTTGTAGATTGTTAATATTGTTTAAACCTAGACTTTGATCCATACGTTCTTGGTGCCATTGGCAATTAAGATTTAGTGGAAGGGATTAGGGTTGGCTATATTAATTAATTATTGGGTAACAACCTCGCGTTTTATGAATCCGAGTACTTAGTTCCTTTAAATAACAAACAATTGCATCTATACGAACCAAGTTGTTGTGTTTCTTTCCAGTGAACATTAACATTTGTTGTCGTGTGAAAACCTGAAACTCGAGATTAATACTCTTTTATTTAATCGTTTACAACTCTCGTGTTAATTACAAATTGCTTTTAGTTCTTAAAAACAAACAAACCAAACTTTGAGATTACCTTCTACATTTTATTTTTATTTTTGTTAGTTTATAAATTACTTAGTAAACACATTTTCCATAAACTCACTGTTTTCGATACCCATTTACTACTAGCTAATCAGTTTATTTGGGATTAAATTTGAGTGGGGACCTCACGTCAAATGTTGTCACCATTGCCGGGGAGATAGTGCACAACGTGTGTTTTCTTTGGTAGTTTTGTTTGTTGTTGTCAGGTTTACGCTGGTGTGTTAGTGTGTAGGTACTTACAAGTATATGCATACTCGAAGCTCTCGTTCTTCATCACCGTTAGCTTTTGATCCTGAAATTGAACGAACAATTAGCTGGAATTGAGTTCTTCACCTGGAGAATAAAATTGTTGGATCTCCTAGCATACAAAGTAGAGCAATGGATACAACAAACATGACTTCTGGTCAATCATTACCTCCCATGCCCCCACCTCTCTCTCCAGAAATTCCTCCATACCTCTTCCACCAACGACCACCCATAACCAATACCTCGCCAGGTCCTAGAGTGCAACAGCAACTGTTTGTGGGAGCACATTATGATGAAGATTATGAAGGTTAGGAAGAATATGCTGAAGAATTTGAAAGTGGGGTGATAGGAATCAATTGAGACCTCAAGGCCGGGTTGCATATGCACCACGACATCCTTTGGATCAAGTCCAACTAGAATGGGGTGGACCACAAGTTACCCAAGGACAATCGCAATACCAACAACCCCATCAACAACAAGTTCCTCAACAGATTCCTCGAAGGAAAATTGTAACACCCCGACCAAAGGCGGATTATACATCGGGGCGCCACATATTGCTTCATTACTCGCGACACTATTGGTGTCAATATTTATTAATACACATTTTATCGCGCACGCGCAGCGGGGAAAATAAAGAACATAAATCAAACATAAATCAATATATTATAAATTATAACATTCAAACAACATTAACTTGTCTTGATACATTTTAATTCTAGGTCCAAAAGTAAAAACGTCCTACGTGTCCACAAGCTCCAAAACAGCTACTGCAAACCTGAACATGTGTTAAAATAAACGTCAAACACTTGCGTGTTGGTGAGAAATCAAGTTTAATAGATAATCATAGATAATCACAGTAAATCTGCGCGCAACACGTGTATGTCTAGAGTTTAACAAGGGTGTAATCAGATTGTGATCAAGCCTAAGATAGTTCATAGATCATAGTTCAATCCATGCTCCCAATTGAGCATAAAAACGAGAAAACATCTGTGCAAGTGTAAACAAAGAAAACCGTAAACGATAGGTCTCCCGTGTTCAACTAATGGTACCAACGGAACTGCGGAATAGGCCGAACAAAGCGGTTAATGATACACACATACAAATAAACAGCCAAGTAAACGTCCTCAACACATGGGATACTGCGCGACTAAAGTTCATAAACAAGTTTTAAGACTCTAAGTTTGTATGAACACATGAACATCCCAAAACATTAAAAAATAAAAAGGGATTAGGTACGAGATTACTCACTTGATAAACGATGCGGTGATAGATATGCAAGAATCAACTCTTAAACAAGCAAAGTTAACCTATAATTAAAGATTATTGTTTTAACGATTGGTTTTAAGTCTTGATTATAAGTTAGCATAATTAATAAGTAAACTATTATATATAATATATATTACCGGAAAAGCAGGAAGAACAAGGAGGAAGACGGAGGCAGAGAGGGGGGCGGCAGGAGGACAACGGCAGAGAGCAAAAAGGGAGGAAGAGATAATAAGTGTAGTGTGTGAAGTGTTAAGAAAATACTACTATTATTTATAGAAAAACCCTAGGAGACATAATCCCTAGAAAAGGGAAAAAGATCTCAAAAAGCAAAAGATTCCAAAAGCATAAGAATCCAAAAGCAAAAGATATCAAAAGATATGGCAGCTGCAGGGGCAAGATAAAGCTGTCAGGGAAACAGTAACAGGCATGGGCGGTTCAGATAAAGGTACTGGATAAAGCTTGGCAAAAGCAGATCTCAAAAGATAATGTCAGTCACTTTATCTGTCAACCAATGGGGGTTGGTACGCATGCTGCGCCGAAAGTAACTATTCAGACATTAGATAGGTTAGGTCAACAGCACAGAAGATAAGACAACACAAAAGCATACAGGCTGGAATAAACAGAAGATACAAGGGTTAAGCGCGGGAAGGCTGAGTGCGCGAGCGCGAAGGCTGGCACAACAATCCTTAGCGCACTGCGGGAAGAATCACAAATCCTTAGCGTGCTGCGTGAAGAACAAGAATTCTAAGCGCATCGCGGGAAGAACATACATTCTTAGCGCATTGCGGGAAGAACATGCATTCTTAGCGCGCTGCGAGAAGAGTTCTCTTCACGCATCGCAGGAACAAGATGTCTTCACGCAGGCTTCCATGTAAGGAGTCTGGCGCGTGGAGCTGCAGACATCCTTAGGCGGGAAGAACCAAAGGACAAGCAAAGAGGAGGGAAACAAGGCGTAAGGGCGGGACGGCGACAAGAGGGAAAAGAAGGCGGAAAGAGAGAAGGAAGAGGGACGGGACGGCGGAAAGAAAGAGAGAGAAAGAGGCGGGAAGGAAAAATATATATTATTATTAAAAGTAAAATATAAGTATAAATATTAAATAATAAAAGAGAGATCGGGTCAGAGAAACGGGTACCTGGGTTGGGTCGGATCGGGGCAGATGTCACAGTCTCCCCTACTTTAAGAAATTTCGTCCCGAAATTTATCTCGAAGTAGGTTGCGCAGAGAACAGGTGCGGGTACTTGATCTTCATTTGATCTTCCCTTTCCCATGTAAACTCGGCTCCGCGCTTGGACTCCCAGCGAACTTTCACGATAGGGATACGACTGCGCTTGGTTTGCTTAACCTCGCGATCCATAATCTCAACAGGCTTCTCAATGAAATGCATGAATTCATCAACTTGAACTTCATCAAGTGGAATGTGAAGGTTCTCGTCAGCTAAACACTTCTTGAGATTGGAAACATGGAACGTTGGATGCACATTACTGAGCGCGAGCGGCAGGTCAAGTCTGTAGGCAACTTTTCCCAAACGCGCGAGAATCTTGAATGGACCAACATAACGAGGAGCAAGCTTACCTTTCTTCCCAAAGCGGACAACACCCTTCCAGGGCGACACTTTGAGGAGAACAAGATCACCAACTTGAAATTCGAGAGGCTTCCGTCTACGATCTGCGTAACTCTTCTGTCGGCTTCTGGCAGTCAGCAGATGATCACGGATCTTGGCGATTTTATCGGTTGTCTCTTGAACAAGTTCGGGTCCTGTGATTTGAGTTTCACCCACTTCGCTCCAACAAATCGGGGAGCGGCATTTACGACCGTAAAGTGCTTCAAATGGGGCCATACCGATACTGGAATGATAGCTGTTGTTATAAGAAAACTCGATCAAAGGCAGGTGTGAATCCCAATTACCTCCAAAATCAAGAACACAAGATCGGAGCATATCCTCAAGAGTTTGAATAGTTCGCTCAGACTGACCGTCAGTCTGAGGATGATATGCCGTACTCATGTCCAAGCGAGTTCCTAGCGCAGATTGGAGAGATTTCCAAAAGCGAGATATAAAACGGCCATCGCGATCGGATATGATGCTCAAAGGAGTACCATGGCGGCAGACGATTTCCTTGACATAAAGCTGCGCGAGATGCTCAACACGGTAGTTTTCACGAATGGGCAGAAAGTGAGCAGATTTAGTCAATCGATCCACTATTACCCAAATGCTATCATGTTTGCTTGCTGTCAAAGGTAACTTGGTAATAAAGTCCATCGCTACACATTCCCATTTCCACGTAGGAATTTCTGGTTGTTCGAGCAAACCAGATGGGCGTTGGTGTTCAGCTTTCACTTTAGAACAAGTCAGACATCTAGCTACGAACACAGCAATATCCTTTTTCATGCCAGGCCACCAATAAGTAATGCGCAAATCCTTGTACATCTTATCAGCGCCAGGATGAATAGAATATCGAGATTTGTGCGCTTCACTCAGGATATCAGCGCGAAGATTCTCATCACAAGGGATCCAGATGCGATTGAGATAGCAGAGAATTCCACTCAGATTAGGGACAAAGAGTGCTTCCGCGCCACACGCTAACTCGGCGCGAAGGTTACCATTACTGATGGATGCGCGCTGCGCGTCACGAATACGCGATTCAAGGTTGCTTTGAATCGGCGCGAAGTGAAGCTGGGTGCGCGGCAAGATACAGTTAAGTTGGCAGGGTTTTCGGCTGAGCGCATCGGCTACCACATTAGCCTTACCAGGATGATACCGGATCTCACAATCGTAATCGCTGATGAGTTCGTTCCATCGGCGTTGCCTCATGTTAAGTTCCTTTTGATCAAAGATATGCTGAAGGCTTTTATGGTCAGTGTAGAGGATACACTTAGTACCATAAAGGTAGTGTCTCCAGATCTTCAAGGCAAAAACAACTGCACCAAGCTCGAGGTCGTGAGTTGTATAATTCTTTTCATGAACCTTGAGTTGCCTTGATGCGTAAGCGATAACCTTGCCTCGTTGCATAAGAACACAACCGAGACCTTGGTTGGATGCATCGCAATACACGACAAAATCATCATTACCCTCAGGTAGCGCAAGAACAGGAGCTTCACACAACAAACGCTTGAGCGTCAGAAAGGCTTCTTCTTGCTTCGAGCCCCAAATATACGGTTTACCTTTGTGCGTTAGAGCTGTTAAAGGCAAAGCGATCTTTGAGAAGTTCGAAATGAAACGCCGGTAATAACCAGCTAAGCCCAGAAAGGAACGGATCTCAGAAGGAGAGGATGGCGTAATCCAGTTCTTGATTGCTTCAATCTTGGATGGGTCGACATGAATACCCATCTTGTTTACAACATGACCAAGAAACTGTACTTCATCCGACCAAAATTCACACTTGGAAAGCTTAGCATAGAGTTGCTCGGCTCTAAGCTTTTGCAATACCAATCGGAGATGTTGCTCATGCTCGGCCTTGGTCTTAGAATACACCAGAACATCATCGATAAACACGATCACGAATTTATCCAAGAAAGGCCTACACACCCGATTCATAAGATCCATGAAAACGGCGGGTGCGTTGGTTAGACCGAAGGACATGACCAAGAATTCAAAATGGCCATAACGAGTTCGAAAAGCAGTCTTCGGAACATCTTCATCGCGGATGCGCAACTGGTGATAGCCAGAGCGGAGATCAATCTTCGAGAAACAAGAGGCACCTTGGAGTTGATCAAAGAGGTCGTCAATACGCGGTAAGGGATACCGGTTTTTAATGGTGAGTTTGTTCAACTCGCGGTAATCAATACACATGCGAAACGATCCATCTTTCTTTTTAACGAACAACACTGGAGCACCCCAGGGCGAAGAGCTAGGGCGAATGAATCCTTTAGCAGTCAACTCTTGAAGTTGGCTGGCCAATTCTTGCATCTCAGCGGGTGCAAGACGGTAAGGAGATTTAGCAACGGGGGAAGCACCAGGGACAAGATCAACACGAAACTCGACTTCACGAGCGGGAGGGATACCAGGAAGATCATCAGGAAAAACTTCAGGAAAATCACGCACAACAGGGATATCGCGAAGCTTCTTTCCTTCATCGGGTTTAACCACATGGGCTAGAAATGCAATACACTTCTTCCGCATGAGTCTTCGGGCTTCGGCGCAAGACATAAGTTTAAGACCACTGGAGGGTTTTTCGCCGTAAATATGAAGATCACCATTTTCTCGAGGTATGCGAATCAATTTCTTGGCGCAAATAACTTCGGCGCGATTCTTCGAGAGCCAGTCCATACCAATGATAACATCAAAGCTTCCAAGAGGCATAGGGATGAGGTCGATCAGAAAATCGTTTTCGTTAAGGTTAAGCGTGCAATCTTTAATTACCGAGTTTATTAAAACAGTTTCGCCATTAGCCAATTCAACTGAAAAATCTTCTTTTAAGTTATCGCGCGGTCGCGCAAGCTTCCGCTCAAAGGCGCGAGAGATAAAACTTCTATCGGCGCCAGTATCAAAAAGCATAGATGCATAAAATCCGTTAAGCAAAAATGTACCATTAACTACGTCGTTATTCGCTTGCGCTTGGTGCGCGGTTATGTTAAAAGCTCGGCCACGCGTCACTTGGTTCGAAATTTGGTTCACCGGATTCGCTTGAGTAATCTGAACTTGTAGCCTTGGGCACGCGTTCCGGAAATGACTTGGATCACCGTAGTTAAAGCACGATCTGGGTCGTGGGTTTTGGTAAGTTGGCTGTGGGTTCTGCGGGTAGGCTGGTGGTGTTGGCGCAATCGGATTGGAGGGAGGGGTTCTACAGTACTCAACGGAGTGACCTACGCGGCCACATCGGTTACATTGTCGACACGGGACTTGAGGTGGGTGATGAAGTCTACAGGTTGGGCAAAAGGGTTGGTTTCCTGTGTAAGGTTTCTTAGTTGGCGGGGCAGGAAGTGCTGGATTGGTTAAGGCATAGTTGTGGACTACAGGAGGTGCTGGGTAGGTTGACAGTGGGTTAGGCGCGTAAACTGGTTGATAAATTGGTTGCTGGACAATGGGCGGGTTGGTAAGCGCATAGGCTTGTCTGCGCCTACGTTTCTGGTTATGGTTTGAGGGTTCTGGTTTGGTTTCTGTTGGTTCAGGGACAGTCTTGGTGGGTTTGGTCTTCTCAGTTCCCCGCAGGAACAGGGTTCCTGCTCTGACATGGTTGTCGCTGAGCACAGCGGCCAATTCGATGGCGTCAGAGAGGGTTACTGGGTTTCTGGCCCATACAGAATCTTGAATTTCCATGGGGAGACCCCCAAGGAATTTCTCGATGGCTCGGCGGGAAGGGGTAACAAGGTGAGGGACCAGTAAGCTTAGCTCGTGGAAGCGCGTCGCGTACTCGCGCGCTTCACCGCTGTATTGCTTCAAGTTCCAGAATTCTTCCTCCAGGCGCTTAACTTCGTTGGGAGGGCAGAATTCTCGCGTAAGAATTTCCTTGAATTCCTCCCATGTCATGCTAGAAGCAGCCTCTGCGCCACGCGCATGAGCTACTCCATTCCACCATGTAAGCGCTCTGGATTCCAGGACACTGGAAGCATATAGGGTTCGTCTTTCTGAGGGGCATTGGGTATGGAGGAAAGTGTTTTCAATCTTCTCAAGCCATTGGAGCATCACGGTGGCTCCTTCAAGACCTGTGAACTTCGGAGGGTTACCCGCATTAAAGGACTTAATGTTATAACTGGAGGTATTAGCATTGTTTTGGCTCAAAGCTTGGGCTATTGCGGCGGCCATTTCCTGGGAACGTTGCTGTCTACGCATGCGCGAGGCTTCTCTTCTCTGAAATCGGCGAGATAGCGGAGGCATTCTATAAAAGTTTTAATTTTAGTTAATATCTTGGTTTTAGCGCAAAGTTTTAATCTTATAAAGCTTGGTTTCACGGAGTTAGATACTATCAAAAGTTAAAGTAAAATAAATGATCCTAAATGCAGACTTAATAAAGGTAACAAATTCGAATCAAGAATCGACAATTCATGTATCACCATGACTTTCCGAATTCCCAATTTAAAATATACGGGCAAACGAGTATTGGAGATTGACGATTCATGTATCACCATGACTTTTCAATCTTCAATATAAAACATACAAGAAAATGAGTATTGGAGGTTGACAATTCATGTATCACCATGACTTTTCAAGTCTCCAACCTCAGAACATAATCGTAAATGGAAATTGAAAATCAACTATTCATGTATCACCATGACTTTTCGGATCTTCAAATCCCAACAAACGAATATGTAAGTAAAATCAATAAAAATCGAAATTCAACAAAAATCGAAATATCGCGAAATAGAACATAAAATCATATACTGCGCAAGTGCGAGCATATTCATAAATAACGAGTAATTAACAATAAGCGCGCAAACATGAGATTTCTCTCATGCGCGAGAAGGGACTCTTAGGTATTCTAGGCCGTTACGTCTAACCACCTATCCTAAAGTCAACGAGCTCTGATACCAATCTGTAACACCCCGACCAAAGGCGGATTATACATCGGGGCGCCACATATTGCTTCATTACTCGCGACACTATTGGTGTCAATATTTATTAATACACATTTTATCGCGCACGCGCAGCGGGGAAAATAAAGAACATAAATCAAACATAAATCAATATATTATAAATTATAACATTCAAACAACATTAACTTGTCTTGATACATTTTAATTCTAGGTCCAAAAGTAAAAACGTCCTACGTGTCCACAAGCTCCAAAACAGCTACTGCAAACCTGAACATGTGTTAAAATAAACGTCAAACACTTGCGTGTTGGTGAGAAATCAAGTTTAATAGATAATCATAGATAATCACAGTAAATCTGCGCGCAACACGTGTATGTCTAGAGTTTAACAAGGGTGTAATCAGATTGTGATCAAGCCTAAGATAGTTCATAGATCATAGTTCAATCCATGCTCCCAATTGAGCATAAAAACGAGAAAACATCTGTGCAAGTGTAAACAAAGAAAACCGTAAACGATAGGTCTCCCGTGTTCAACTAATGGTACCAACGGAACTGCGGAATAGGCCGAACAAAGCGGTTAATGATACACACATACAAATAAACAGCCAAGTAAACGTCCTCAACACATGGGATACTGCGCGACTAAAGTTCATAAACAAGTTTTAAGACTCTAAGTTTGTATGAACACATGAACATCCCAAAACATTAAAAAATAAAAAGGGATTAGGTACGAGATTACTCACTTGATAAACGATGCGGTGATAGATATGCAAGAATCAACTCTTAAACAAGCAAAGTTAACCTATAATTAAAGATTATTGTTTTAACGATTGGTTTTAAGTCTTGATTATAAGTTAGCATAATTAATAAGTAAACTATTATATATAATATATATTACCGGAAAAGCAGGAAGAACAAGGAGGAAGACGGAGGCAGAGAGGGGGGCGGCAGGAGGACAACGGCAGAGAGCAAAAAGGGAGGAAGAGATAATAAGTGTAGTGTGTGAAGTGTTAAGAAAATACTACTATTATTTATAGAAAAACCCTAGGAGACATAATCCCTAGAAAAGGGAAAAAGATCTCAAAAAGCAAAAGATTCCAAAAGCATAAGAATCCAAAAGCAAAAGATATCAAAAGATATGGCAGCTGCAGGGGCAAGATAAAGCTGTCAGGGAAACAGTAACAGGCATGGGCGGTTCAGATAAAGGTACTGGATAAAGCTTGGCAAAAGCAGATCTCAAAAGATAATGTCAGTCACTTTATCTGTCAACCAATGGGGGTTGGTACGCATGCTGCGCCGAAAGTAACTATTCAGACATTAGATAGGTTAGGTCAACAGCACAGAAGATAAGACAACACAAAAGCATACAGGCTGGAATAAACAGAAGATACAAGGGTTAAGCGCGGGAAGGCTGAGTGCGCGAGCGCGAAGGCTGGCACAACAATCCTTAGCGCACTGCGGGAAGAATCACAAATCCTTAGCGTGCTGCGTGAAGAACAAGAATTCTAAGCGCATCGCGGGAAGAACATACATTCTTAGCGCATTGCGGGAAGAACATGCATTCTTAGCGCGCTGCGAGAAGAGTTCTCTTCACGCATCGCAGGAACAAGATGTCTTCACGCAGGCTTCCATGTAAGGAGTCTGGCGCGTGGAGCTGCAGACATCCTTAGGCGGGAAGAACCAAAGGACAAGCAAAGAGGAGGGAAACAAGGCGTAAGGGCGGGACGGCGACAAGAGGGAAAAGAAGGCGGAAAGAGAGAAGGAAGAGGGACGGGACGGCGGAAAGAAAGAGAGAGAAAGAGGCGGGAAGGAAAAATATATATTATTATTAAAAGTAAAATATAAGTATAAATATTAAATAATAAAAGAGAGATCGGGTCAGAGAAACGGGTACCTGGGTTGGGTCGGATCGGGGCAGATGTCACAAAAATACCAAGGCAAGAAGGGTTACCACCAAGAGTATCATTAGGTGTTCCAAGGATACATAATCGTGAGGTAGTAAGGGGGTTGAAGCCCATTTCAGACCAATCATTACTAATAATCCTTCTGTAGTGGTAATTCCAATGAATCATGAAGAAAGAACGTTTGAAGTAAGGACCAATTCACTCCAAAGCTTGCCTAAGTATAAGGGGTTGGCCACGGAAGAACCATATTTCCATTTAGAAGCGTATGATTTTATTTGCAACACCATTGGAGGCCAAGGTTTTTCTTCTGACGATGTCAAGTTGGTACTTTTTCAGTTTTCGTTGGAAGATAAAGCAAAATGGTGGTTTTACACTTTACCATCAGCATCTATTTACACTTGGGCTGAAATATAACAAAGATTCTTGCAAGAATTTTTCACTGCGCAAAAGACTAGTGATGCAAGAAGGAATCTAAGAAGTTTTCAACAACAGTCGGGTGAGATGTTTCATGAAGCGTTTGAGAGGTTTAATATGATGATTAAAAATTATCCTCATCATGGTATTGATTTATGGGAGTTATTGAATGCTTTTCATGAGGGGTTAACACTGGAGGATGCCTGGGATTTGATGTCCATTACTAATGGCACGTTCGGTACTAATTATGAGCAAGATGATTGAACATTCTTGGAACAAATGTCGGTAACATCGAAAAGGAAGGCACAATCTTCAAGAAGAGCAAGGCATGCTGTTACAAGACCACAAGTACATGCTGTCGACAATGAGGCACCCCAAACTACTAATCAAGTGTATGATGATTGTGGTAATTGTAATGATTTGGGACATGCAACTGATATGTGTTCGGGTGTGGAAGAACAGTTTGAAAGGGTGAATGCAATCCAAGGTCAAGGAGAGGGTAATCAGAATTATAATATTAATTCTAATACTTATCATCCCGGTTTGAGAAATCACCCCAATTTTAGATATGGCAATCCAGCAACTCAACTCAACCCGAATTTCCAAGGGACCTCTCAATCCAATTTTGTTCCTCGCCAACAATACACAAATCAAGGAAATGCTCGGGGTGGGAACAATCAAGGCTTTCAAAGGCCATATCAACAAAAACCCGACCGAGAGCAACCTTGGGGGTAGAGGGTCTGGTTCATCTGATTCAAGTGGGAATGAAGTAATGGAAATGCTCAAGATGATGCAACAAGAGATCCAAAAGAGGAATCAAATGGATGAGGCTCGTGTGCAAAAAGATGAAATCCGTGATAAGGAAATTCAATCGTTGACCACCCAAATGGGTCAACTTGCAACCGAGGTGTCAAATTTGAAGAAGAAAAAGCTCAATTACCAAGCGACACCAAGGTGAACTCTTCCCGTACTACTTCTCTCAATGTGCCAATAAATCAGGTTAGTGTTTTACGAAGTGGTAAGGAGTTTAAAATCAACACTTCATCCGATTTGGTAGAGGGTGTGGTGGAGGTTGTAACGGGGGTGGATAGTAGTGATGATGAACAATGTTTACATGTTCAACCCCCTAAACAACCCACTTTTCAAAAACAAAACAAAAATTCGGGTCAAAATGAAATTTTAAACGAGGAAAGCAAGGAAATGGACGAAACACCAATTCCATTTCCTTCGGCTTTGTTTGATATGGGAAAGAAAAACGTGATTTTGAAATGGGGTCCTCAAAAGTGGAAATGTGGGAGGTGTTCAAACAGGTTAAAGTTAATCTTCCACCACTTTAGTCAATTAAACAAGTTCCCGCTTGTAACATCTTGGATTTTTCGTATTTGTTTTTGAACCGATTCGGGAACATGATTAAGATCTTTCGAACTATTTAAAACTTGTATTTATTGGTATTTAACTTGGTTTACCTTATTTTATAATTTCATAACTTTCAATTATGCCAAATAGCCCTTAGAAACCTTTAAAATAACTTAAAACGACTAAAAAATCGCATTTTCGGGAACTATAGGGACTAGTTTTGGCAATTCTTTCCTATTTTCGATTAAATTAATGAAACTTAAGCTCCAAGATATGTCAACTAATTTTATAAAAAAATCGAATTTCATTTATTTCTGTCCAAACCAAAATCTTTAAGTTATTATACCTAATTTTGTCATTAATTGATTATTTGGTTTCCTAAAATAGCTATTTCCTAATAAACAAGTCTTAACCCTTAATATTTAAACAAGGCATATCAGAAAACCCTAAATTATTACTTCAATACCAGTCCCCATAGCTAGAATCCACAAAATTCCTTTCCCCATTGTCGGTTTCTTCAAGAATTTATGAAGTTCGTATTGCTTCGTTGACTTTCAAGCTTCAAGACCCTTTATGGCACACCCCGACTTAGGGCCTAGGCGTGACACCCGTAGTTGGTACCTGTTTTGAAAAATATCAGAGTTGCGGGTTATCAGCGGAAGTCTTTGATTATATTAATTTATTTTGAAAACCTCTTGAATAATAAATATTCAAGTATTTGATTTACAAACCTTTGTTTATTCTTGTTTACAATATTTTATTTATTAAAAACTAAGCCATCTCTATCTGCGAGCATCTATCTCCAAGAGTGACTCCTATCCCTTGCTATCTGTGCTATACTTGTTTTCCTGTAATGAGGGGAAAATATACATCAGCGATATGCTGGTGAATCTTTGACTCTGAAAACATTTAACTGACAAGATAGTTTTGGGACAAACTCAGCAGAAACGTCTCTTATTTATGGGAACTTGTGCCACTGCCATACACCCACAATTATGGTTCTCCAAGATAGTGTCTTTAGTAGTTCTCCTAAGGAACTTGACGATGCGATTAAACTAGCTGCAACCTAACCGACAACCATGCCAAAGCCGGGACTTTGACATTAAAGTCATCCAAAGTAGTTCTCCAAGATAGTGTCTTTAGTAGTTCTCCTAAAAAGTAGCCGTCGTTTAATATTTCGGTTTGGTTTTTTCGGTGCGGTTTTTCCTGTTAATTCGGTTAATTCGATATTCTGCTCATCCTATTTGTAAGTGAAAAAAATATTAAAACAAAAAGAACAAAGAAGTATTATTTAATTGCATAAAGATAGATATACTAAATGAGATGTGAAGAATTTTTAAAAAGGTGAATAAAATTTAAAGATAAAAATGTTTTTAGTTAAATTAATAATAATAGAGATAAAATAAACCACCATGAAGGCTCTAAATAAGCACGCATTTAAGCACATGTCGTTTAAACTCTTAGATAGAGAATGGAATAAGTTATTGTGATAGAATGAAAAAATGGTTTTTGGTTGGTCAATTAAATATAATCAACAATTACATAGATAATCTTATTCTATCAAATCCATTCTTCTCGCCCCCTTTTATCATTTCATTCCTCTTCCATCTTATTCTTTAGATAACACCACCTAACAACTACCACCACCGCCACTACCACCAGTGTCACTGCCATACCACCACCGTCACTACCATACCACCACCACAACCGCCACCACCGACCACCATCACTACCTGACCATCACCAACGCTGCCACCACCACCACCATCACTGCCATACCACCACTGCCACCATAATTGTCGCTGCCTGACCACGACAATCGTCGCCGTCACCACCACTGTTGCCGGCGCCACCCTCGCCATTGAATTTTTTTTTTATTTTTTAATTTGAGATATGAGTATTTTATCATTTCTATTTCATTCATACATTTTTTTATTATCATATTTTGCTTCCAAACAATATAAAATAATAATTCATTCTATTCTATTCCATTCTTATAGGTTAACAAAACATGACAAATTATTATTTGCTTCCAAACAATATAAAGTAATGAGTCATTTCATTTCCTTGTTCATTCAATTTCTTCTTTCATTCTATTACCACTAACCAAACATACCCTTAGTATTAACATTTTAGTTGTCAATTTTAGGCTATATGAAAAAAATTGAATATAATGCAGTGAAGAACCGAATAAAAAAATTTATAAAGTTACGAACCGAATAAAAAACTTTAGATCTACGCTTAAAATCTAAAAAATTTTGGTGTCCAACGGTAAAAAGTAAGTTTGATAATCCAAAACAATCTGGCATAAACACTACCTTTATACCAAACACCACCTTTGTAACTGAACATCAAACTGGTCAAAGGGCTCACCTGTTTCTATGGGATATCATGAACACCTACAACTAAGGCGTATAGAAATCATGCGTTGACCTTTTAGAAAAGTTAAAAATTCGTTAAACAACGCCATTATAATGATTGATCTTACGAACCAACCACGAACATCACTTAGCACAGTGATTCTAAAAATCTATAATACGTTTCTAAAATAACATCGATGAATAACAGCAGCTCTCTCTATATATGTGTTAGTTGAGTTATGACTTAGTTGTTACATGTGCCTAGATGCCATTCATTGTGTATCAATAACTCACTAAAATACACAATAAATAAATATATAAATAAATAAACAACGTAACTTTATAAGTGTAGGTATTGAGTTATGTTTGCTAAGAGCATTTCCAGCGCTCTGATGTGGTGACGGGACGGATTTGAAACAAAACCCATGTTTGATTAAAGCTGGCTGGATGAAGGAGAGATAGTGGAATCCCGTATACTGCCTTAAAACATTTGGTGTGAGAGATAAAACAGGAGAGAAGAGAGAAAATGTTGGAGAAAGAGGAGAGAGGGAGATAAAGGGGGTGAGATGTTGATGACATGGCTATCCAAACCATTCGCCATTATCCCATCATTGTTGATGTTCTAAGCATATAATGTTTAATGATACACAAACAAAAAGGCGATGAATTAAGGATCATTCACGTTTGGGGTTATCTATAGCCAAAGTTTTAAAAAATGTGGGAAATACGAGACAACACAACTTCCGGTATTGTTTAACTAACCATAGACGTAATTAAATTACTTTGTTATAATTAAATAACTATAAGGGTAAAGGGTATTGTTCATTTGAATCATTCCCCCTCATTTGCTATGTCTATATCAGGTCAGCTTTTCCTTCATCATTCAATATCACCGTTCATCTTGGAGAATTAGTCATTCTCCTTATTATCCACAGTTCTGTCATTTAATATTATAAAGACCATGGTTATTCTCATTTCATACGTGTGATGGAATATAGGGAAGTGATGTTTAAGTGAAGCCATTCTCAAATTTAGATGCTACATAAAACCTCTCACTGGTTCAAAGTTGCATATACTCACCGGCCTAACAGCATAAAACATTTGAAAGAAAATAGTTAACTTCTTAATAATCAATAGAATTTAACAATTAAATATTATAAATCCAATATACAACTGAAGTTTGTTTTAAAAAGAAAATCTTTGGTAGGGCATGTGGATAATAATAATAGGTACTGCTAATAAGACACCTACCTTTAAAATTCAGATACCCTTCATACGACTCTTATAGCTTATACGAGTCGTATAGACTTCCGTACTCTGACACTCACCAGCTTTTTGTAAAAGATGTTTGACCAAATTCTTAAACGAGTCGTATGACTTATACGAGACGGTGTTGATATTTATACGAGTAGTATAGTCTATACTACTCGTATACTGTCCATACACCCACTAGACGACTAGTATAGCCTATACGAGTTATTTTTAATCTTTATGCACCCTTTCAGATCATACATACTAGCTTCTCAAACGGTATTTGACCTGACTAAATACTTATACGACTAGTATAATCTAAAAGAGCATGTGTATGACTAGTTTTATACGAGTAGTGTAGGTTATACGACTTGTACAGATAGGGTAATAATTTCATACGTACCGAGATTCTCACGGGTTCGCATGATGAAAATTATTTGACACGATATAATATTTTGAAAATTATTTAACACGAAACAAGATTCCACCGTTAATTATATGACATGACATAGTGGTGTAAATTAAAAAAGAGAGAGAAACGGACTGAAAATCTAAGAGTTTATTCTTTTTTAATAACTAGTATTGTATTTTTCATAAAAAATTAATTAAACAATAAATAATTAATATTCAATTGTGTAAAAGTAAGCTATAAATGAGCTTAGAATGTTGTAGGGTATTCCATATGTTCAATGAGACGAGAAATAATTGATTTCTCAGTTAATTATAAGAAAAATTCGATAAAATATTTATTTTAGAAAAGTTGTACCATAAGTGTTTTTATAGTGAAAATTTCTAGTGTTTAATAATTTAAGTCATGTAGCCAATAGTACTCGTATTTGCGTTTGAAAAAAAATCAATTTTATCTATTACAAATAAATGCTACTAATGTCGGTAGAAAAGAATTTAACATTCATCTCGTATAGCCCATACAACTTGTATGGCTTCCACTCATGAAAATTCAAATTGTCTCGTATAGCTCATACAACTCGTATAGGCCTCTAATCGTATATGCCTTCTTGTATTAACTGGTCAACGGATACTGACAAAAAGCTGCCACATATACGAGTAGTATGAGCTATACGACTTGTATAGATGGGCCAAGGTGTCCAAATAGCAAAATGGGTGTTTAAATATAGAAGGCCTAATAATAATAGCATCTAGGGGGGGTCTAGTTTGATTGACATGAAAAGGAGAATCTGGTAAGGTAGGGATGAGTACCGCCCGAACCATCGGCCTATGAACAGCCCCAGCCTGCAGATCTAAGCCCACACAGCCCCAGCCAGCAGATCCGAGAAATACGTTGATTAGTCCCTCCGGCCTCCACCTTTAGCCTCCCGCTCTCTTCCTTTGGTGTCCACGTTCATTCCACGCTCCATCATTTGCTTTTTTTTTTTTTTTGTCTTTCCTTTTTCCCTTTTCTAGAATATAACAATAATAATGCATCGTTTCTCTTCATTTTAAATCAGTTTTCAATAATAAAAACATATGTGTGATTTCATTAACGAGTTAGTGGTGACGTGGTAAGGGAGAAACTTGTGGTTTCATATGAGGTTACCTACCCTAGCATTTAGTTTTAGAGGCATCAAGGTGATGATGAGAGATTAGGCGAGCAGGTGGCTTTCACTATAATCTTTAAACTGAACGAGTTTCTTTGAGCGAGTGTTCACGTGCGTTGGCTCTTAGGTGAGGGTTTTTCCCTAATCAAAAGACGAGTGTATCCCGATGTGATGAATTTAGCTAACGCCCATTTAAAGGATTCGTTAGCCTTTCAAAAATCATACACACACAACAGGCACTTTTCAACCATCAACCAGAAGGAAGATCCAAACTCCAAAGGCCAAGCAACACAACATATGCAGTTGCATACAAGATTACATTATTTCAACGAGATACTACCACAGTTAGATCTACGGCTCAACCAAATTGATGTATGTTCACTCCAACACCTTGTGATAATATGATTGATTAAAATTGTTGAAAGCAGCGTTGTTGCTTCTCTTCAAAATATTCCAAAGGATATGTTAGGACTTTAGGGAAATTAGGTAAGGCCGTAATAAGCTTATATTAATTGTTTCAATAAGCTTTTAATTAATATTTTAAAATGTTATTCGGGTTCTAAACACGTTCGACTACTTAGCATAATGTCACATAGCAATCAAAGACTTCGTGTGGCACCCGAAGGCCAGCCAGTCTGTCTACTTATGATCAGGGTCCAATTGTTTCACCCTGTATTGCACTCATAAAGCGGCGATGCTCTTGTCGTGCAAGCACAACTAGGCATATATGCTTCACTTTCTCGTTGAGGCTGTGCCCGATGAAGTCCGGGATAAGCCAGCAAAGCCAAGTGTTCAAGCACGTTTAAGCAATTTGATCTTTAAACATTTGGTATGCTACATTAAGCTTTTTCTTTGAAACATTAGTTCTTACTTAGATTTGTTAGGATATATATGTAAAGCACAACTTGCATCCTTCAAGATTTTAACTTAGATTTTTTGTAACATTAATTCTTTCTGTAGCCAGTTTGTAAGATCAAACACGCATGTCCCCTTAAAGGCACTTGTGACTTATTTGTGCTTTTTTACATGTAGTTTATATTATAATCAGTTTTTATGAGACCGGATCTTGTTATAAATAGAAATTTGACCATCTGTATAACAAAATAATTGACTTTCCTATTTATTAAAAGAAAAACTTCGGTTAAAAGCATGATATTATTTTATAAAACTTCTTGATAAAAAATTTTGATGTCGCCCTAGACAAATACATTATCTATGTTACACTAAACATATGAGTCATTGAGTTTGTAGGATAAAAGAATAGAAAACCGAAGTCAATAATTCAAAACCATAGTATTAATACATTACTTTACTATTAATACATTACTTTATGGAACATATTCTAAGGAAAAGCGTGAATAGTAGTATTAATACCAACAGTAAAACACAAAATGACTAAACCAGCGCGTGCATGTCCACAACGAACTCCCCACCATCATCTGATACATGTATTGTCACACTCACTGCCGCACTACCCCCATTTCACCTTTATTATTATTATTATCACCAATCCATTCCCACCGACTCACCGGAGCTATGGTGATCAAATGAAAGACCGCCAACGATGGCAGCCTGAAGAAGACGCTCTCTCCGTGTATACGCCAATCAGTACGGTCCTCATGAATGGCATCTCATTTCCCACCGCATGTCCAAACCCTTGGACCGTGATCCTAAGTCGTGTCACGAGCGTTGGAAGAATTATCTCAAACCAGGAATTAAGAAAGGATCTTTAACTCCTCAAGAACAGGAGCTTGTGGTTTCGCTTCAGCCTAAGTACGGCAACAAGTGGAAAAAGATTGCTAATGAAGTACCCGGCCGCACCGCCAAGCGGTTAGGGAAGTGGTGGGAGGTTTTTAAAGAGAAACAAATTAAACAACAGATTCAGATTAATAATCCTCCTCCTGTTTCGCCCGGCACCTACGATCATATACTTGACACATTCACGAAGAAGTACGTTCAGCCATACTTGCATCCGACAATGCAAATGAGTCTGAACGTATCAGTTCTTTCGCTCGGGCCGGGCTCTGACTCTACACTGTCAGAGCCCGACCCGAACATGACATCATCCATGGTGGGAGTATTTGTACCCGTATCGGTACCGGGACTTCCACCATTGATGAGTCAGCGTAACGTGTCATCTCTGACATTATCAAAATCAACAACACTGTCTCCTTCCGTGAGCCTCACACTCTCTCCCTCGGAACCGGTGGTTCTGGATCCGGTTCATTCCGACCACCGGTTCTTCCCGGTTCAGCAATTGGGGACCCTGGTTCAGTGCTGTAAAGAGGTTGAGGAAGCTAAGCAAAACTGGGTTCAACACAAGAAGGACGCCACATGGCGGCTGAGTCGGTTGGAACAGCAATTGGAAGTTGAAAAGAACCGGAAGAGGAGGGAGAAGATGGAGGAGGTGGAAGCGAAGATTCGGAGTCTTCGAGAGGAGGAGACGGCAGCGTTGGCGGATGGAGAGCGAGTATAGAGAACAGTTGAATGTGTTGCATAGAGATGCAGAAGGGAAAGAAGGGAAGCTAATGGAAGCATGGAGTAATAAGCAATTGAAATTGAGTAAGCTTGTTGAACAGATTAATGGCGGGCTGATACAACAGCATTTGATTAGTGGAACTAATCAGCATCATGGATTAGGTTAAGAAATAAGATCGAATTCCATTTCTTGCATGGAATTTGAGTCTTAATGAGATCATGTAATGAATGGATAATCATTAGCATGTAAACTTTCAATTTTGTTAGGAGTCCTATTAGGGACACCCGACACCCTCTCTACGTCTCATATAGGATTATACGGGGCCTATTAATGGATTTGTTTTAGCAAGGTAAGACGGGGTCATAGAATTCCCCTTTTGTTTGGTTGGTCTATGTTCCAAGATCAGTGATGGACACTATATATTTTAGTTTTAGTAATGATAAAAAGTTTCAATAATACATGAATATCAAAGTCAAAACAAGGATAGACTGGATAGTGATTGGAACATGTGTAGGTTTCTATACTACATATGGAACATAAATTGAATGGGTCACGATATTAAAAGTTGTGCATATCTACGGTGCCTGAAAATGCGAGCATTTAAAATTCATCGCAAGTGAAGATATGATGTTGAGAGAGCATTTGATGCCCTCCGTAATGCAAGTATTTTAGTGTGATTGGATTAACCGGTCGATCAATTTAATCATAGTAAACATTAAGCAAGTTCGAGATATGCAGATTGCACGCTTTCTTTAGTTTACTATGATGTTAGTGGCGAAGCCTCTAACGAACGGGGGTCCGGGGGTAGCGCCCCCGGTTGCGGGGTTCTACGGGCGGCAGCCCCTAGCAGGATCCAAGGGGCAGCGCCCCTGGCTGGGGTTAATATTGATTCATTAAAATTTCATTAGAAAAATGAATTTTATGATTATGTCACACATAATCATAAGTTTAATTTGAAGTTTATTTATTAATGAATTTTGAATAGATAACTGCTTAAAACAGTTATCTAACTTTGAAACTGTCTGGAAACTGCCCTAGGATTAATATATCGTTCATATTTGGATTGACGCTTTCTCTGGTTCATCTTCCTCATAAATTTCATACGAAATTCTTGTCTCAATTTAGAGTTTTATCCGATTAAAATATTTTGAAGAACCACCAAAATAACTTTTAATCTAAAAGTTATCACACGACTCTCTAAATAATCCAGGTTGCTATTTTGAAATCCTCAACACATAATGTATGTATGTGTATTGACGTATTGTACACTAAATGGCATGCCATAACTTAGTGGTGGGCATATTGTACACGATCGATAAAAGACATATCATAACTATGAAAGTCACTTTCAAGGTTCAAAAGTTATGATAATGGACAGAGACGGATCCATAAAATTGTTTTAGGGGGTTAGAAATATTTTAGAGTTCGAAATTTTATCATATAAATTCTTTTAGGGTCGAGTCGGACCAGGTCGGATCACATAATAAACAACAAGTTTTTAAGTTGCAACAAATTACCTAAGTACCATATTTTAAACTAGAAACACACATATTAATATAAATTATAAATATAATAATATTCAAAATCTACGAAATGATTATATAATCAATAAAAATTGCATAATTAAGCATATAGTGAACAACTTACTTAGTTTTCTATCAACAATTAAGTTATTTAATAAATTTTGCATAATCAACCTTCTAATAAATTTTTAGTTCAACTACTTAGGATTGTTTGTTCAGAGCGATGGGGAGTTAGACAGTGATATGGCCATTGAGTTCAGGTAGGATGGTGTAGATGGAGAGCAGTCACAGGTGTATTGTGCGACAGGAGATTCCCAACTAAACTAAAGGGAAAGTTTTATAGTGTTGCAGTTAGACTTGCAATGTTATATGGAACAGATTGCTAGGCTATCAAGAAGATACAAGAGCGAAAGATGGAGGTAGCAGAGATGAGAATGCTACGCTGGATGTGTGAGCACACAAAGTTAGACAGAATAAGAAGCGGTGTGTTTCGGAAGAGATTAGGGGTAGCTAACATATCAGACAAATTAAGAGAATGAAGATCTGGACATGCAAAGAGAAGGCAGACAACGAATCTTGTAAGATCCGTAGAAAACATTACTATAGAGGGGAGGAAGCGTAGAGGCCGACATAAATTGATTTGGGATGAGAGGATTAGCATGATTTGTTAGATCTAAACCTCTCTGAGGACATGGTTGAGGATAGGAATTATTGGAGACGTAAAATTAAGGTTAATGATTTATAGGGAGAAATTAGTAACTTAGGGGCTTCTGTTTACCTTTTTTTTTGTCACACGCCATTATGTTATTCTTTATATATATATATATATATACTAGTAAGAGTGCCCGCGCTTTGCAGCGGGAACACAATTGTGATTTAGTTCGTAGGGGGTCGTTTTGTTGCCAACATTTTTGACATTAATATTTTGATTCCGTTTAGTTTGCGATACCAAGAGTTGTCACTTTAGACCACTATATTAAGCAAGAATGAAATTATTGGAAAAGCCGTATGCACCTATTTACTATTTTTTTGATTGAGTGTCTTGCATTATCGAATGTTGTATTTTTATATAAACATTTCTTTAAAGAAAATGTTAGAGGCTCTAGTCTAATTAAAAAATGTATAGATAATTGAAGGTGTTAACTATAACAATGAAGAGCAATACTAAAAAAATAAAGTTTTATAACCCAAAAATAGTAAGTTGTGTTTCGTCATAGTAGGCGATTGTTTGTGGGTATATGGCTGAATGCTTGTTAAGTGAATGCAAACTTACATCTTCGTCAGTTACTTCAACACTAAAAAGACAGCCTTTGGCTCGTGCATTCTTGTAATAGCACATTGTCCCGTTGGATGTGACACAACTTTAATGTTCCAGTTTCCTTGATACGGGTTCAACGAAGCGAGGGGTGTACACGCCTACTAATTGACATCTGTTTTCCTGCAATATAAATTGAAAGAAACACGTTTAAAAATCTTATAAGTTAACCTTCAAAATAAATAAATAAAATATGAGAATCTTTAAATTCGGGCCATGATTTTTCTGTTTTAATCAGACGCAAAATTGAAACTGAGCCTAAATTTTGAAAGCGGTCCGAAATTTTGGTTTTCGCATAAGCATTAAACAGAAATGTCGGTTTTTGTTTGGGTTTGGTAATTTTGTTTCAGTTTTATTTAGATGCCAACAGAAATGAAGCCTGGTTTTTACTAAAATGTAAATCAAAATCGCTGGTTTCAGTTTGGTGCAGTTTGTTTGATTCAGTTATTTTGTGAATCTATATATTCGGGTCGGGACTTTTCTGTTTTAATAATACGCAAAAATGAAACTGATCCGAAATGTTGGTGTTTACATAAACTTAAATCAAAAATTTTGTTTTTTTGTTTGGGTTTGGTTATTTTGGTATTGTTTTAAAGCTGCAAACAAAAGCTGAGCCAAGGTTTTTAGTAAATCGAAACCGAAACCATTAGTTTCCGTTTGGGTGCGGTTCAGTTTTTTGTTTCGTTTCAGTATGAGTTTAGTGTATGCGTTATTTGGTTTGACTTTTGTTTTCAGTTTATTCAGCTTTTGGTTTCGGTTCGTTTTCGGTTTTTTGGTTTCGTTTCAGTTTGAGTTCGATTTATTCGGTCTTTGGTTTGAGTTTCGGTATTATTTTGGTTTGGGTTTCTATTATTTTGGTTTTTTGCTTTGTTGCAGCTTCATTTTTTTTCCAGACTTTGAGTTTGGTTTTAAAAGTTTATTTTTGGGGTTTGTGAAACCTTGTTCTTGTGGCAGAAAATGATCTGATATGTTGTTTCGTTGCGGTTTGCTCAGTTTATTATTTCGGGTGTTTTAGCGACTGGTGTGAAAGGGTTACGAGCTGTTTTGGTTTCGGTTCAATTTTGGTTTTTTGGTTTCGTTTCAGTATGAGTTCAGTATATTCGTTCTTTGGTTTCACTTTCGGATTCAGTTTATTCAGCTTTTGGTTTCGGTTTGTTTTCGGTTTTTTGGTTTCGTTTCAGTTTGAGTTCAGTTTATTCGGTCTTTGGTTTTAGTTTCGGTATTATTTTGGTTCGGGTTTCTATTATTTTGGTTTTTTGCTTCGTTGCAGGTTCATTGTTTTCAGATCTTGAGTTTTCGGTTTTTTGGTTTCGTTTCAGATTTTTATTTAATTTAAAAAGATTTTTTTCTATAAATTTATTTTGATTTTTAATTGATTAAAAATGATTAAAAAATGGTTCAAAAATTAATTAAACAAAACGGTTGTGACTCGGGTTCGAACCCGGGTGTAAGGTCCCGAACCCCGGGAACCCCACAGTTGGTAATCATACAAAACGCTTGTAAAAATATTTAAACTTAAAATGGTTCATTTCATTAAAATAAGCAATTCAGAGTATAATTCAGCGGAAAACATAAATAATAAAATAAGTTCCCAAAACCCGGGGATTTTGCCCAAAATCAACATAGTTATCTTTAAATAAAAACTTGTAAAAATAAATGTTTAATAGTAAAACTTCAATTCCCGTATGCCCTTTGTGACATCTGCCCCGATCCGACCCGACCCAGGTACCCGTTTCTCTGACCCGATCTCTTTCTTTTATGATTTAGTATTTATTTATACTTATATTTTACTTTTAAAAATAATATATATATTTTCCTTCCCGCCTCTCTCTCTCTTTCTTTCCGCCGTCCCGTCCCTCTCCTTCTCTCTTTCCGCCTTCTTTTCCCTCTTGTCGCCGTCCCGCCCTTACGCCTTGTTTCCCTCTTTTTCTTCTAACTCTTTGCTTGTCCTTTGTTCCTTCCCGCCTAAGGTTGTCTGCGCAGCTCCACGCACCAGACTCCTTACAAGGAAGCCTGCGTGAAGACCACCTGTTACTGCGATACGCGAGACGAACTGTCCCCGCAGCGCGCTAAGGATTTTAGTTCTTCCCGCGGCGCGCTATGGATACCGTTCTTCCCGCGACGCGCTAAGGAATATAGTTCTTCTCGCGACGCGCTTAGAATTGAAGTTCTTCCCGCGGCGCGCCTAGAAATGTAATTCTTCCCGCGGCGCGCTTAGAAATATAGTTCTTTCCGCGACGCGTTAAGGTTGTTTTCTGTCTGCCTTCGCGCTCGCGCTCTCTTGACCTTCTGTGTCTGCCTTCGCGCCTTAGCCTTCTCGCGCTAAACCCCTTTTGAGTTTTCTTCTGTTTAATCTAGCCGTTGCTTTTGTGTTGTCTTATCTTTTGAGCCGTTGACCTAATCTGCTTTATGTCTGAAAAGTTACTTTCGGCGCAGCATGCGCACCAACCCCATTGGTTGGCAGATAAAGTGACTGACATTATCTTTTGAGATCTGCTTTTGCCATGCTTGACCAGTACCTTTATCTGAACCGCTCATGCCTTTTTACTGTTCCCTGACAGCTTTATCTTGCCCCGTGCAGCTGCCATATCTTTCCATATCTTTTGCTTTTGGAATCTTTTGCTTTTTGAGATCTTTTTCCCCTTTTCTAGGGATTATGTCTCCTAGGGTTTTCCTATAAATAATAATAATATTTTCATAACACTACACACACAAAACACTTAATCTCTCCTGTTCTCTTGCCCCTTGCTCTCTCTGCCGCCTCCCTCTCTGCCTCCGTCTTCCTCCCTGTTCTGCCCTGTTTTCCGGTAATATATTATATATAATAACTTACTTATTAATTATGCTAACTTGTAATCAAGACTTAAAACCAATCATTAAAACAATAATCTTTAATTATAGGTTAACTTGTGCTTGTTTAAAGTTGGTTCTTGCTTTATCTTACACCGCATCGTTTATCAAGTGAGTAATCTCGTACCTAATCCCTTTTTGCTTTTAATGTTTTGGGATGTTCATGTGTTCATACAAACTTAGAGTCTTAAACTTGTTTATGAGCTTTAGTCGCGCAGTATCCCATGTGTTGAGGACGTTTACTTGGCTGTTTATTTGTATGTGTGTATCATTAACCGCTTTGTTCGGCCTATTCCGCAGTTTTCATGGATCCATTAGATGAACACGGGAGACCTATCGTTTACGGTTTTCTTTGTTTACACTTGCACAGATGTTTTCTCGTTTTTGTGCTCAATTGGGAGCACGGATTGAACTATGAACTATGAGCTATGATCTATCTAGGCTTGATCACAATCTGATTGCACCCTTGTTAAACACCAGACATACACGTGTTGCGCGCAGATTTATTGTTATCTATTATCTATTAAACTTGATTTCTCACCAACACGCAAGTGTTTGACGTTTATTTTAACACATGTTCAGGTTTGCAGTAGCTGTTTTGGAGCTTGTGGACACATAGGAAGTTTCTTTATTTTGGACCTAGATTAAAATGTATCAAGACAAGTTTTTGCTGTTCGAATATTATAATTTATAATATATTGATTTATGATGTTTTATGTTATCTTGTGTTTACCCTGCGCGTGCGCGAATGAATGTATTTATTAAATATTGACACCCAATAGTGTCACGAGTAATGAAACAATATGTGGCGCCCCGATGTATAATCCGCCTTTGGTCGGGGTGTTACAGATTGGTATCAGAGCTCGTTGACTTTAGGATAGGTGGTTAGACGTAACGGCCTAGAATACCTAAGAGTCCCTTCTCGCGCATGAGAGAAATCTCATGTTTGCGCGCTTATTGTTAATTACTCGTTATTTATGAATATGCTCGCGCTTGCGCAGTATATGATTTTATGATTTATTTCGCGATATTTCGATTTTTGCTGAATTTCGATTTTTATTGATTTTTCTTGCCTATTCGTTTGTTGGGATTTGAAAATCCGAAAAGTCATGGTGATACATGAATAGTTGATTTTCAATTTCCATTTACGATTATGTTCTGAGGTTGGAGACTTGAAAAGTCATGGTGATACATGAATTGTCAACCTCCAATACTCATTTTCTTGTGTATTTTATATTGAAGATTGAAAAGTCATGGTGATACATGGATCGTCAATCTCCAATACTCGTTTGCTCGTATATTTTAAATTGGGAATTCGGAAAGTCATGGTGATACATGAATTGTCGATTCTTGATTCGAATTTGTTACCTTTATTAAGTCTGCATTTAGGATCATTTATTTTACTTTAACTTTTGACAGTAACTGACTCCGTGAAACCAAGCTTTTCGAGGTTATACTTTGCGCTAAAGCCAAGATATTAACTAAAATTAAAATTTTTATAGAATGCCTCCGCTATCTCGCCGATTTCAGAGAAGAGAAGCCTCGCGCATGCGTAGACAGCAACGTTCCCAGGAAATGGCCGCCGTGATAGCCCAAGCCTTGAGCCAAAACAATACCTCCAGTTACAACATTAAGTCCTTTAACGCGGGTAACCCTCCAAAGTTCACAGGTCTTGAAGGAGCCACCGTGATGCTCCAGTGGCTTGAGAAAATAGAAAACACTTTCCTTCACACCCAATGCCCCTCAGACAGACGAACCCTGTATGCTTCCAGTGTCCTGGAATCTAGAGCGCTTACATGGTGGAATGGAGTAGCTCATGCGCGTGGCGCAGAGGCTGCTTCTAGCATGACATGGGAGGAATTCAAGGAAATTCTGACGCGAGAATTCTGCCCTCCCAACGAAATTAAGCGCCTAGAGGAGGAATTCTGGAACTTGAAGCAATACAGCGGTGAAGCGCGCGAGTACGCGACGCGCTTCCACGAGCTAAGCTTACTGGTCCCTCACCTTGTTACCCCTTCCCGCCGAGCCATAGAGAAATTCCTTGGGGGTCTTCCCATGGAAATTCAAGATTCTGTATGGGCCAGAAACCCAGTAACCCTTTCTGACGCCATCGAGTTGGCCGCTGTGCTCAGCGACAACCATGTCAGAGCAGGAACCCTGTTCCTGCGGGGAACAGAAAAGACCAAACCCACCAAAACTGCCCCTGAACCCGCAGAAACCAAACCTGAACCCTCAAACCGTAACAACCTCAAGCGCAGGCGCAAGGCCTATGCGCTTACCAACCCGCCCATTGCCCAGCAACCCATCTACCAACCCCCAGTTTATGCGCCTAACCCACTGTCAACCTACCCAACACCTCCTGTAGTCCACAACTATGCCTTAACCAATCCAGCACTCCCTGCCCCGCCACTTAAGAAACCTTACACAGGAAACCAACCCCTTTGCCCAACCTGTAGACTTCACCACCCAACTCAGACCCCGTGTCGACTTTGTAACCAATGTGGCCGTACTGGTCACACTGCTGAGAACTGTAGAGTCCTTCTCGCCAATCCAATTGCGCCAACACCACCAGTCTACCCGCAAAACCCTCAACCAACCTACCAAAACCCACGACCCAGATCGTGCTTTAACTGCGGTGATCCCAGTCATTTCCGGAACGCGTGCCCGAGACTACAAGTTCAGATTACACAAGCGAATCCGGTGAACCAGATTTCAAACCAAGTAACGCGTGGACGAGCTTTTAACATAACCGCGCACCAAGCGCAAGCGAATAATGACGTAGTTAATGGTACATTTTTGCTTAACGGATTTTATGCTTCTGTACTTTTTGATACTGGCGCCGATCGAAGTTTTATCTCTCGCGCCCTCGAACAGAAACTTGCGCGACCGCGCAGTGACTTAAAAGAGGATTTTTCAGTTGAATTGGCTAATGGTGAAACTGTTTTAATTAACTCAGTGATTAAAGATTGCACGCTTAACCTTAACGAAAACGATTTTCTGATTGACCTCATCCCCATGCCTCTTGGAAGCTTTGATGTTATCATTGGTATGGACTGGCTCTCGAAGAATCGCGCCGAAGTTATTTGCGCCAAGAAATTGATTCGCATACCTCGAGAAAATGGTGATCTTCATATTTACGGCGAAAAACCCTCCAGTGGTCTTAAACTTATGTCTTGCGCCGAAGCCCAAAGACTCATGCGGAAGAAGTGTATTGCATTTCTAGCCCATGTGGTTAAACCTGCTGAAGAAAAGAAGCTTCGCGATATCCCTGTTGTGCGTGATTTCCCTGAAGTTTTTCCTGATGATCTTCCTGGTATCCCTCCCGCTCGTGAAGTCGAGTTCCGTATCGATCTTGTCCCTGGTGCTTCCCCCGTAGCTAAATCTCCTTACCGTCTTGCACCCGCTGAGATGCAAGAATTGGCCAGCCAACTTCAAGAGTTGACTGCTAAAGGATTCATTCGCCCTAGCTCTTCGCCCTGGGGTGCTCCGGTGTTGTTCGTTAAGAAGAAAGATGGATCGTTTCGCATGTGTATTGATTACCGCGAGTTGAACAAACTCACCATTAAAAACCGGTATCCCTTACCGCGTATTGACGACCTCTTTGATCAACTCCAAGGTGCCTCTTGTTTCTCGAAGATTGATCTCCGCTCTGGCTATCACCAGTTGCGCATCCGCGATGAAGATGTTCCGAAGACTGCTTTTCGAACTCGTTATGGCCATTTTGAATTCTTGGTCATGTCCTTCGGATTAACCAACGCACCCGCCATTTTCATGGATCTAATGAACCGGGTGTGTAGGCCTTTCTTGGATAAATTCGTGATTGTGTTTATCGATGATGTTCTGGTGTATTCTAAGACCAAGGCCGAGCACGAGCAACATCTTCGGTTGGTGTTGCAAAAGCTTAGAGCTGAGCAATTCTATGCTAAGCTCTCCAAGTGTGAATTCTGGTCTGATGAAGTACAGTTTCTTGGCCATGTTGTGAACAAGATGGGTATTCATGTCGACCCATCCAAAATTGAAGCAATCAAGAACTGGATTACGCCGACCACTCCTTCTGAGATCCGTTCCTTTCTGGGCTTAGCTGGTTACTACCGGCGATTTATTTCGAACTTCTCAAAGATCGCTTTGCCTTTAACAGCTCTAACGCACAAAGGTAAACCGTATATTTGGGGCTCGAAGCAAGAAGAAGCCTTTCTAACGCTCAAGCGTTTGTTGTGTGAAGCTCCTGTTCTTGCGCTACCTGAGGGTAATGATGATTTTGTCGTGTACTGCGATGCCTCCAACCAAGGTCTCGGTTGTGTTCTTATGCAACGAGGCAAGGTTATCGCTTACGCATCAAGGCAACTTAAGGTTCATGAAAAGAATTATACAACTCACGACCTCGAACTTGGTGCAGTTGTATTTGCCTTGAAGATCTGGAGACACTACCTTTATGGTACTAAGTGTATCCTCTACACTGACCATAAAAGCCTTCAGCATATCTTTGATCAGAAGGAACTTAACATGAGACAACGCCGATGGAACGAACTCATCAGCGATTACGATTGTGAGATCCGGTATCATCCTGGTAAGGCTAATGTGGTAGCCGATGCGCTCAGCCGAAAACCCTGCCAGCTTAACTGTATTTTGCCGCGCACGCAGCTTCACTTCGCGCCGATTCAAAGCAACCTTGAATCGCGTATTCGTGACGCGCAGCGCGCATCCATCAGTAATGGTAACCTTCGCGCCGAGTTAGCGTGTGGCGCGGAAGCGCATTTTGTGCCTAATCTGAGTGGAATTCTCTGCTATCTCAATCGCATCTGGATTCCCTTTGATGAGAATCTTCGCGCTGATATCTTGAGTGAAGCGCACAAATCTCGGTATTCTATTCATCCTGGCGCTGATAAGATGTACAAGGATTTGCGCATAACTTATTGGTGGCCCGGTATGAAAAAGGATATTGCTGTGTTCGTAGCTAGATGTCTGACTTGTTCTAAAGTGAAAGCTGAACACCAACGCCCATCTGGTTTGCTCGAACAACCAGAAATTCCTACGTGGAAATGGGAAAGTATAGCGATGGACTTTATTACCAAGTTACCTTTGACAGCAAGCAAACATGATAGCATTTGGGTAATAGTGGATCATTTGACTAAGTCTGCTCACTTTCTGCCCATTCGTGAAAACTACCGTGTTGAGCAACTCGCGCAGCTTTATGTCAAGGAAATTGTCTGCCGCCATGGTACTCCTTTGAGCATCATATCCGATCGCGATGGCCGTTTTATATCTCGCTTTTGGAAATCTCTCCAATCTGCGCTAGGAACTCGCTTGGACATGAGTACGGCATATCATCCTCAGACTGACGGTCAGTCTGAGCGAACTATTCAGACTCTTGAGGATATGCTCCGATCTTGTGTTCTTGATTTTGGAGGTAATTGGGATTCACACCTGCCTTTGATCGAGTTCTCTTATAATAACAGCTATCATTCCAGTATCGGTATGGCCCCATTTGAAGCACTTTACGGTCGTAAGTGCCGCTCCCCGATTTGTTGGAGCGAAGTGGGTGAAACTCAAATCACAGGACCCGAACTTGTTCAAGAGACAACCGATAAAATCGCCAAGATCCGTGATCATCTGCTGACTGCCAGAAGCCGACAGAAGAGTTACGCAGATCGTAGGCGAAAGCCTCTCGAATTTCAAGTTGGTGATCTTGTTCTCCTCAAAGTGTCGCATTGGAAAGGTGTTGTCCGCTTTGGGAAGAAGGGTAAGCTTGCTCCTCGTTATGTTGGTCCATTCAAGATTCTCGCGCGTGTGGGAAAAGTTGCCTACAGACTTGACCTGCCGCCCGCGCTCAGTAATGTGCATCCAACGTTCCATGTATCCAATCTCAAGAAGTGTTTAGCTGACGAGAACCTTCACATTCCACTTGATGAAGTTCAAGTTGATGAAACTATGCATTTTGTTGAGAAGCCTGTTGAGATTATGGATCGCGAGGTAAAGCAAACCAAGCGCAGTCGTATCCCTATTGTTAAAGTTCGCTGGGAGTCCAAGCGCGGAGCCGAGTTTACATGGGAAAGGGAAGATCAAATGAAGATCAAGTACCCGCACCTGTTCTCTGCGCAACCTACTTCGAGATAAATTTCGGGACGAAATTTCTTAAAGTAGGGGAGACTGTGACATCTGCCCCGATCCGACCCGACCCAGGTACCCGTTTCTCTGACCCGATCTCTTTCTTTTATGATTTAGTATTTATTTATACTTATATTTTACTTTTAAAAATAATATATATATTTTCCTTCCCGCCTCTCTCTCTCTTTCTTTCCGCCGTCCCGTCCCTCTCCTTCTCTCTTTCCGCCTTCTTTTCCCTCTTGTCGCCGTCCCGCCCTTACGCCTTGTTTCCCTCTTTTTCTTCTAACTCTTTGCTTGTCCTTTGTTCCTTCCCGCCTAAGGTTGTCTGCGCAGCTCCACGCACCAGACTCCTTACAAGGAAGCCTGCGTGAAGACCACCTGTTACTGCGATACGCGAGACGAACTGTCCCCGCAGCGCGCTAAGGATTTTAGTTCTTCCCGCGGCGCGCTATGGATACCGTTCTTCCCGCGACGCGCTATGGATACCGTTCTTCCCGCGACGCGCTAAGGAATATAGTTCTTCTCGCGACGCGCTTAGAATTGAAGTTCTTCCCGCGGCGCGCCTAGAAATGTAATTCTTCCCGCGGCGCGCTTAGAAATATAGTTCTTTCCGCGACGCGTTAAGGTTGTTTTCTGTCTGCTTTCGCGCTCGCGCTCTCTTGACCTTCTGTGTCTGCCTTCGCGCCTTAGCCTTCTCGCGCTAAACCCCTTTTGAGTTTTCTTCTGTTTAATCTAGCCGTTGCTTTTGTGTTGTCTTATCTTTTGAGCCGTTGACCTAATCTGCTTTATGTCTGAAAAGTTACTTTCGGCGCAGCATGCGCACCAACCCCATTGGTTGGCAGATAAAGTGACTGACATTATCTTTTGAGATCTGCTTTTGCCATGCTTGACCAGTACCTTTATCTGAACCGCTCATGCCTTTTTACTGTTCCCTGACAGCTTTATCTTGCCCCCTGCAGCTGCCATATCTTTCCATATCTTTTGCTTTTGGAATCTTTTGCTTTTTGAGATCTTTTTCCCCTTTTCTAGGGATTATGTCTCCTAGGGTTTTCCTATAAATAATAATAATATTTTCATAACACTACACACACAAAACACTTAATCTCTCCTGTTCTCTTGCCCCTTGCTCTCTCTGCCGCCTCCCTCTCTGCCTCCGTCTTCCTCCCTGTTCTGCCCTGTTTTCCGGTAATATATTATATATAATAACTTACTTATTAATTATGCTAACTTGTAATCAAGACTTAAAACCAATCATTAAAACAATAATCTTTAATTATAGGTTAACTTGTGCTTGTTTAAAGTTGGTTCTTGCTTTATCTTACACCGCATCGTTTATCAAGTGAGTAATCTCGTACCTAATCCCTTTTTGCTTTTAATGTTTTGGGATGTTCATGTGTTCATACAAACTTAGAGTCTTAAACTTGTTTATGAGCTTTAGTCGCGCAGTATCCCATGTGTTGAGGACGTTTACTTGGCTGTTTATTTGTATGTGTGTATCATTAACCGCTTTGTTCGGCCTATTCCGCAGTTTTCATGGATCCATTAGATGAACACGGGAGACCTATCGTTTACGGTTTTCTTTGTTTACACTTGCACAGATGTTTTCTCGTTTTTGTGCTCAATTGGGAGCACGGATTGAACTATGAACTATGAGCTATGATCTATCTAGGCTTGATCACAATCTGATTGCACCCTTGTTAAACACCAGACATACACGTGTTGCGCGCAGATTTATTGTTATCTATTATCTATTAAACTTGATTTCTCACCAACACGCAAGTGTTTGACGTTTATTTTAACACATGTTCAGGTTTGCAGTAGCTGTTTTGGAGCTTGTGGACACATAGGAAGTTTCTTTATTTTGGACCTAGATTAAAATGTATCAAGACAAGTTTTTGCTGTTCGAATATTATAATTTATAATATATTGATTTATGATGTTTTATGTTATCTTGTGTTTACCCTGCGCGTGCGCGAATGAATGTATTTATTAAATATTGACACCCAATAGTGTCACGAGTAATGAAACAATATGTGGCGCCCCGATGTATAATCCGCCTTTGGTCGGGGTGTTACACCCTTCACCGTCCAAGTAGCTTCGTGCACGTCCAAGCGATAAGGCATCCTCTTCCTAACCTGAAACTCACACTAACATGCACACAAAGTCAGTTTGAGCTGGGTGAGTTCAAGTTTTAAATAAATATTATTAGTAATGGAAATTATGATAATCATACCAAAAGTCTTTAAAGTAAAAATAAGAGAGTACATCCATTAGTCATCATTTACCGAAGACTAGACTTTCTCATACATATGTAAACATCCTTTAAATACATCCATATATATGTATAACAACATATATATAAACATTCACGTATAACATTCAGGGTCGAGCAAACGTACAACCCAAACACGTAACATTCAGCGCATGCAAACACAAAGTAGGCATGCACAACATTCAGTAGTAGAAACGACTACAACATTCGCCAAATAGAGGCCAAACAATAATTTATATATATATATATATATATATATATATATATATATATATATATATGTTAACATTCCATGGCCTACCCTATTCTAGCAAGCCTATATAAAATCGTTTAAAACATTTCATCTAGTAGGAAAACACTTAGGTGTGCATGCTAGCCCAAAAGTTAAAAGAGTAAAAAGGGCATCATGAACTCACCTGAAATCAATCGAACACCTGCAACGAGCTAGGAAATCCCTAAGTGCACTATCACAAGCAAGGGCCTGTAAATTATACATAACGTATTACTAAACTAGACCGAAGAACACTCTTGTTTAATGGGCCGTTAAAGCCCAACACTTTGGCCCAAGGCCCAACACTTGGACCAAGGCCCAACACTTGGCCCAAGGCCCAACAACTGTCAAGTCGAGTCAATAGGGTTTACGGTTCCTTTTTACAAATCTTACTTTAACATTTAAACGAAATTTTGCGCACCGCCGACTCGATTGACGAAGCACTAACCAAAACAGCCCCGAGCATCAAAAAATTAATTTTTCCACAGCCCTTAAACCCCCTTAGGGCTGCACAACTGATTCGGTCGGTCACCCGATCAATTAACGCATCAAACTCAACAATTTGCAATTCTACACCCGATAAACCCTAGTTTTCGAACTAAAATCGATTGAGCGACCTAAACACCTCCAATGACCACGAAATTTTAATATGACATAAAAGCCATACCTGGGGATCTTTCTACACCGGAAACTCTACTTTTTATCCAATTATCCAAGGGAAGTAGGTCAATTACACCTTGGCCGAAAATCTGTCCAACGAAAAGTTTCGGTAAAATTGAGCATCAAAACGATTAAGGGTGAGCAAAAAGAGTGTAGGGGATTGTAGTACATACCTTGAACTACTTCTAGGAGCTTGGAATCGATCAAAAAGTTGAAGTAATGGAGGGGGGGGGGGGCTGGTACCTGCCGATCGCAGCTGATGCAGAACTAGGGTTTTAGGTTTTTTTTATATGTTATAATAATAAAACATTTTCATTCTAGCTCCCGGAATTTAATAATAATGCAACTTGGAAGAAATGTTAAGCGATTAGGCGCACCGAGATGACGTAAAGGCTTTCGAGAAACATCGGATAAATCCCGAGAATTGTACATACTCAACAATCTTTAATTCTTGAAATCGGAATCAACGGGCGTTACAAGTCCACCCCCCTTACAATGGGATTCGTCCCCGAATCCCGATGCAACAGGAACAACTGCGGATAATGCTTCCTCATCTCGTCTTCGAACTCCCAAGTAGCCTCGGAACCCCTACGGTGTCTCCACTGCACCTTCACTTGCCTAACCACCTTATTCCTCAGTCGTCTCTCCTGACGGCCAAGGATAGCAATCGGTTGCTCGACGTAGTTCAGCTTACCATCGAGCTCAATATCGTCAAGAGGCACATGGGCCTCCTCATCTGCTAAGCATTTCCTCAGATGGGACACGTGAAAAGTAGGATGAATCCCCGCGAGCTCCTCGGGTAAATCCAGTCTATAAGCTACCTCACCAACTCTGGTCAAAATACGGAACGGGCCAATAAACCTCGGACTGAGCTTCCCCCTCTTATGAAAACGAATAATGCCCTTCTAGTGAGAAACTTTTAACATAACCCGATCCCCAGCCTCAAACACAATAGGCCTTCGCCTTTTATCTACATAAGACTTCTGACGATCCTGCGCGGCCTTCATAAATGCTTTAATCTTGTCGAGCTTCTCAGTTGTAGCCTCGACCACCTCTAAACTACCCAACTGCTTTTGACCAATGAACCCCAACAGACTGGAGTCCTACACCTCCTACTATACAGCATCTCAAACGGTGGCATCCCAATCGTGGCGTGATAACTGTTATTATACGAAAACTCCACCAACGGTAAGTGACGGTCCCAACTACCACCAAAGTCGATAACACAAGCCCGCAACATATCCTTGAGAGTCTGAATGGTCCTTTCAGACTGACCATCCGTTTGCGGGTGGTAAGTAGTACTGATGTGGAGTTTGGTGCCCATCTCCTCGTGAAACCTTTTCCAAAACCTGGAGGTGAAACGCGTATCCCTATCCGAAACAATAGATACCGGCACCCTGTGCCTAGAGACGATCTCGCGAATAAACACATCGGCCAGCTGCTCAGAATTAAAAGTCTCTCGAATCGGCAAGAAATGAGCGCTCTTGGTCAGTCTATCCACGATTACCCAGATGGTTTCATAATTGCCCCTAGGAGTATGAGGCAGTTTAGTCACGAAATCCATAGTAAGATGCTCCCATTTCCACTCAGGTATTTCCAACGGCTGAAGTTTCCCAAATGGCTTCTGATGCTCGGCCTTAACTTGTAGACACGTCAAACACTTAGTCACGTACTGAGCCACCTCAAACTTCATCGCAGGCCACCAATAATTTTTCTTCAAGTCTTGGTACATCTTGGTCGCGCCCGGATGAATGGAATAGCGCGACTTGTGCGCCTTATCCAAAATTTTATCTCTGAATCCCCCATACCTCGGTACCCGTAAACGACCATCCTTATATTTCACCCCGTCACCGACGTCTTCCAACAATTTCTCCTGACCCCAAACACGTTCTGACATAATCCATTCCACCTGCAACGCTTCATTCTGGACGTTGGCTATTTGTTTCAAAATGTCGGGTTTGAGAATAAGCTGGTAGGATTTCACACGAATTGGCTTCGGTCTCTCCTTCCGGCTCAACGCGTCGGCCACCACATTAGCCTTACTGGGGTGGTATATAATATCCAAATCATAGTCCTTAATCAACTCCAACCATCGACGTTGGCGCATATTCAGTTCCTTTTGTTCAAAGAAGTATTTTAAACTCTTATGGTCGGTATAAATAACGCAAGGAACACCGTACAAATAATGTCTCCACAACTTAAGCGCAAACACCACCGCCGCTAGCTCCAAATCGTGGGTAGGATAATTCGCCTCATGAGGCTTCAACTGTTGTGAGGCATAAGCGATCAATCGTCCTCGCTGCATCAAAACACACCCAAGCCCCTGATAAGAGGCATCAGAATACACCACCAAAACATCGGTGCTATCAGGTAAAGCTAAGATCGGGGCATGCATCAATCTGTTCTTCAACTCGAAAAAGCCTCCTTCTTTTCCGCACCCCAAACGAACTTAACACTCTTCTTAGTCAGCTTGGTCAGAGAAGAAGCAATTTTTGAAAAATCGGGAATAAAGCGGCGGTAATACCCCGCCAAACCCAGAAAACTACGGATTTCGGTTGGAAACTTAGAAGACTCCCATTCATTCACGAATTCCACCTTTGCAGGGTCAACCAGAATACCACCTGGGTTAATAACATGGCCCAAGAATTGAACCTCACGTAACCAGAAGCAACACTTAGAAAATTTGCATACAATTTGTTCTTCTGCAGAGCCTCCAACACTTCCTGGAGATGACCGGCGTGATCGGATTCACTTTTAGAGTACACAAGAATATCGTCGATGAACACAATAGCCGAACGATCGAGCATCGGTCTACACACCCGGTTCATAAGATCCATGAACGCAGCCGGTGTATTGGTCAAACCGAAAGACATCACCAGAAATTCGTAATGTCAATAACGAGTGCGGAAGGCAGTCTTAGGAATATCTTCCTCCCGAATCTTCAGCTGATGATACCCGGACCTAAGGTCGATCTTCGAGAACCAATTGGCCCCTTGGAGTTGATCAAATAAGTCATCGATCCTCAGGAGCGGGTACCAATTTTTAACAGTGAGCTTATTCAACTCACGGTAGTCAATGCACATTCGCATGCTACCGTCCTTCTTCTTAACGAACAAGACTGGGGCACCCCAAGGCGAGATGCTCGATCGAATAAAGCCCTTATCGAGCAAGTCTTCCAACTGAGCCATAAGTTCCTTCATTTCATTCGGCGCTAGGCGGTAGGGAGCTCGGGCAACGGGCTTGGCGCCCGGTACAAGGTCTATCTAGAACTCGACCTCACGATCCGGCGGCACATCTGACAAATCATCCGGAAATACATCCGGGAAATCCCGAACGATAGGAACATCACCGACGGTAGCCACCTCGGTATTCACATTCATAGCATACGCCAGATACGCCTCGCACCCCTTGCATCAACTTTCCTGCCTTAAGCATGGATATAACATGTGGCGTCGCTACATTCCGATCACCGAAGACCGTAATTCGAGTCCCATTCGGGGCCCTTAGACGAACGAGTTTCTGACCACAAATGATCTGAGCATCAACATTCGCGAGCCAATCCATCCCGAGCACCACATCGAAACAACCAAGCGGCATCAAATACAATCGCACCGGAAATCTATAACCAGACAACTCGATGGAACAACCTTGAATTGCCCTAGACACGGACACGGATTTTCCTACGGCGACCTCAACCTCAAACCCATCGACTACGCGTTCGGGTGATTTATTCAACAAGGAACAGAAAGCGTTAGACACAAAACTCCTACTGGCGCCCGAATCAAATAAAACTGAAGCCTGTAACTCATCAAGTAGGAAGGTACCTGGGACGATATTATACTACTGCTTAGCTACACGGTCAACACATACGATTTCAAAGGAACAAGAAATTATAACGGTGGAATGAAAGCTAAATAAGAAAAAAAAAACCTGAGACGACATCCGTATCCTCTTTCGCTTCCTTCTTGGAGATGTTGAAGGCCCTCGCCCTGTCCTTCGGCTTCTCATCCATCTTCGCCCTCGAGGAAGTCCCCTGACCGGACCCCCCGCCTTACTGGAAGGACAGCTTGATGCCAAGTGTCCCGAACCCTTACAACGGAAACAAGTTAATGTCGGACACTCGAAATGGGGGTGTCCTACCTTATCACAACGAAAACAAGTGCCAGACCCACTCTTACACTCCCCCCTGTGCTGTTTCCCGCACTTCCTGCAATTAACGAACTCCACACCCCTTTTAAACTCAGTAGTCTCAGTCTTTACCCTTTTCTCAGACAGATTAAAATTGCTTCCCCCGGGCCGCTTACCGTACGAATTTGAGTTCCATGTCTTCCTATTCCCGGGCGGCGGTAACTTCTCCCTCTGATCATATAGCGTACCTGCTAGAGTGACCACCGAGTGAAAAGAGTTCATGTCGGTAGTCAGCACACCCCTACGAATATCTACCGGAAGCCCCTTCATGTACTTCTTAATCCTCTTGGTTTCGGGAGTAACCAAATCGGGACACAAACGAGCCATCGTGTTAAACTTGGTGGTATACTCCCGATGCGACATAGTACCAGCCTCCAAGGTCAAGAATTCCTGTTCTATCTTATCCAATTCATGCGGAGGACAAAACTGATCGAGAACCAATTTCCTCAACTCATCCCACGTCATCCTCCTAATCGAACGATCACCCATAGCTTGCGCCAAGTTATCCCACCAACATAATGCCTCGGAACGAAACGAGGCGGTAGCATAAGTGACCATGTCATCCCCCTTGCACTTACTAACCCTCAGAACGACCTCCATCTCTCTCACCCACTGATGCGCTACCAAAGCGTCTTTAGTACCATCGAAGGAAGGGGGTTGCACTTCTTAAAGTCACCATACGAGCAACCCCGGGTCGATACACTAACTGTCCGCACCTCATCTTCATCCCCACTCGGCACATACACTTCCTCTTCCTCTTCGACCTGTACCTCCGTACTCTTCCTTCCCCTATCCGAACCCTTACCAACCAGTGACTCCTCCATAGCTCTGACGGCCTCAGCAACGATCTCAGTAATGGCGCTATAGAGCACCTGGTAAACCACATCCGCGATAGCCGCGCGCATGGCAGGATCTAAGGCGGGGTTATCCCCCTCCTCACGAATCAGGGTGTCCTGCTGGGAAGTAGGAATCTCACTCTCGGCTTCGGCACGTGGCTTACGACCACGACCACGAACACTAGAATCACCTCTCTTAGCCGCTCGAGTATTAACCATGACTTATCCCTACAAAGACAGAATTTTAACACGGTCAAGTACAAGTGGTAATTAGATCATGTAAGGTAAGGGTAAATTGCTAATGACGTTGATCAAGTGTAATTAGTCATTTACTTTACCCGCCCGTCCTAACCACCCCCTGCCCCTAACCACGTTAGCCTTCTATCTAACACTTAAACCGTTAATCACATACCGGAAACTTTTAAATTTAAAGGAATGATAAAATAATTAAAAGTTACCTCTTGGCGTGCAGCTACTCGCGGTGGGCATACTAGTATCTTTTCTAACAGTTCGAGTCCAAGCATTCGGGGATGCTCGGATCCCTCGAACCAAGGCTCCGATACCAACTTGTAAGGCCCCGAACCCCGGGAACCCCACAGTTGGTAATCATACAAAACGCTTGTAAAAATATTTAACCTTAAAATGGTTCATTTAATTAAAATAAGCAATTCAGAGTATAATTCAGCGGAAAACATAAATAATAAAATAAGTTCCCAAAACCCGGGAATTTTGCCCAAAATCAACATAGTTATCTTTAAATAAAAATAAAAATAAATGTTTAATAGTAAAACTTCAATCCCGTATGCCCTTCACCGTCCAAGTAGCCTCGTGCACGTTCAAGTGATAAGGCATCCTATTCCTAACCTGAAACTCACACTAATATGCACACAAAGTCAGCTTGAGCTGGGTGAGTTCAAGTTTTAAATAAATATTATCAGTAATGGAAATTATGATAATCATACCAAAAGTCTTTAAAGTAAAAATAAGAGAGTACATCCATTAGTCATCATTTACCGAAGACTAGACTTTCTCATACATATGTAAACATCCTTTAAATACATCCATATATATGTATAACAACATATATATATACACATTCACGTATAACATTCAGGGTCGAGCAAACGTACAACCCAAACACGTAACATTCAGCGCATGCAAACACAAAGTAGGCATGCACAACATTCAGTAGTGGAAACGACTACAACATTCGCCAAATAGAGGCCAAACAATAATTTATATATATATATATATATATATATATATATATATATATATGTTAACATTCCATGGCCTACCCTATTCTAGCAAGCCTATATAAAATCGTTTAAAACATTTCATCTAGTAGGAAAACACTTAGGTGTGCATGCTAGCTCAAAAGTTAAAAGAGTAAAAAGGGCATCATGAACTCACCTGAAATCAATCGAACACCTGCAACGAGCTAGGAAATCCCTAAGTGCACTATCACAAGCAAGGGCCTGTAAATTATACATAACGTATTACTAAACTAGACCGAAGAACACTCTTGCCTAATGGGCCGTTAAAGCCCAACACTTTGGCCCAAGGCCCAACACTTGGACCAAGGCCCAACACTTGGCCCAAGGCCCAACAACTGTCAAGTCGAGTCAATAGGGTTTACGGTTCCTTTTTACAAATCTTACTTTAACATTTAAACGAAATTTTGCGCACCGCCGACTCGATTGACGAAGCACTAACCAAAACAGCCCCGAGCATCAAAAAATTAATTTTTCCACAGCCCTTAAACCCCCTTAGGGCTGCACAACTGATTCGGTCGGTCACCCGATCAATTAACGCATCAAACTCAACAATTTGCAATTCTACACCCGATAAACCCTAGTTTTCGAACTAAAATCGATTGACCGACCTAAACACCTCCAATGACCACGAAATTTTAATATGATGTAAAAGCCATACCTGGGGATCTTTCTACACCGGAAACTCTACTTTTTTTCCAAGGGAAGTGGGTCAATTACACCTTGGCCGAAAATCTGTCCAACGAAAAGTTTCGGTAAAATTGAGCATCAAAACGATTAAGGGTGAGCAAAAAGAGTGTAGGGGATTGTAATACATACCTTGAACTACTTCTAGAAGCTTGGAATTGATCAAAAAGCTGAAGCAATGGAAGGGGGGGGGGGCTGGAACCTGCCGATCGCAGGAACTAGGGTTTTAGGTTTTTTTTTATGTTATAATAATAATACATTTTCATTCTATCTCCCGGAATTTAATAATAATGCAACTTGGAAGAAATGTTAAGCGATTAGGCTTACCGGGATGACGTAAAGGCTTTCAAGAAATGTCGGATAAATTCCGAGAATTGTACATACTCAACAATCTTTAATTCTTGAAATCGGAATCAACGGGCGTTACACCGGGTCACCGCGTTATAAGTTTCATGTGTTACTTGTTGCTCTAGGGTGAAAACATCTAGTTATGCATGGTTTTCTTTGTTTATATTTATTAACAATTCCAGCTTAATAAGATTAATAATAATAACAATGTATGCATGCAGCTCAAAAAAAAGAACAAGATATGCGTGACCCGGGTTTCGAACCCGGGTCTGTTTTGTGTGAATCAGTGAGCTAACCAACTGAGCTATGTGTTACATTCATTTTAGTTATGAAATACATTATATATATATATGTATATATATATATATATATATATATATATATATATAACAGAATTCATCTTCTTCATCTTATAAGAACATAAACCCTAATTTTCCAATTGGGGTCTCTGTTCCATGTTGGATACAATTAGATTAGGGGTTTTCTTTATTGGTGTAACGACATTAACAAGCATATAACAATTATCTCTTAATGTTTTGTTTTGACCGAAACCCAGTTGCCGGAAAAGAATTTATAAGAATTCCCAATTACAGATTACTCAGTGTATTAGAGGGGGATTGAGAGGAATGAGCTAGTTGTAATGAAGCTTAGGCATCTATTTATACTAGGGGGTGGAGCGTATACGCGATATATACATTAATGGTGAATCCCGTAAATTCCGGCGATGTTTACGGGTCAATCCGCGGTGAATAAACGCAATTAATTAGTTGGTTAATGTTTTATGTCAACGTAGAAACGTTTTTATACAATTATTTTGTAAAAAAATATGTTTTAAGGTGGTTTGGACATCGCCGGCGCCGCCACCGGCGGGTGGCCGGAAAAACGGGGCAAGGGAGAGGGCAGGGTAGAGTTTTGCTTATTTTAATAATATAATTTTGAATATTTTATAAAACAGCCCCTGAGCTTCTAGTTCCTTTTAAATTTTGATATAAAAGTTTAAAGATTGTAAACTTTACACTTTTAATACCTAACTTTGTAATTAATTTATATTGTTTTCGATTTTTGGGATGTTTACGCATTTAACTATGTTATCAATAGGACTCTGGATTTCGCAACGAACAACGAATAATGAACATTAAATGTCGTGAATCACTTTTATTAGTGATAAATAATACAACGAAACGACCCAACGGGTCGGGTTAACAAATACTAATACGAATCGAAAATTGACGAATGTCACAGCATTCCCTACTTTTGAAAATTTCGTCCCGAAATTAGTTTAAAGAATTCGTATCAAACAAATGGGGATACTTAGTTCGCATTTGGTCTTCCCGCTCCCAAGTGAATTCAACGCCTCGTTTAGATTCCCAACGAACCTTTACCTAGGGTATACGGCTACGTTTGGTCTCTTTGTCCTTGCGGTCCATGATTTCCACCGGTTTCTCAACAAAGTGCATAGACTCATCGATGTGCACTTCGTCAAGTGGTATGTGGAGATTTTTCTCGGCTAAGAATTTCTTAAGATTCGACACATGAAACGTCGGATGAACATTCGCGAGTTCTTGCGGAAGTTCAAGAGTATAGACCACGCCACCAACACGATCGAGAATTTTGAAAGGTCCAACATATCGAGGAGATAGTTTACCTTTCTTACCGAAACGAACAACGCCTTTCCAAGGAGATACCTTGAGAAGGACACGATCACCAACGTTGAACTCAAGAGGTCGTCGACGATTTTCCGCGTAGCTCTTTTGGCGACTACGGGCGGCTAAGAGATTTTGGCAAATTTGCGCAATTCGATCAGTAGTCTTTTGGACAAGCTCGGGACCGGTGATTTGGGTTTCACCAATCTCATTCCAACAAATCGGAGAATGACACTTACGACCATCGAGTGCTTCGAATGGAGCCATACCAATGCTCGTATGAAAACTATTATTGTAGGAGAACTTAATCAAATGAAGATAAGAATCCCAGTTTCCACCAAAATCCAAAACACAAGACCTAAGCATATCCTCAAGCGTTTGAATCATTCGCTCGGATTGCCCATCGGTTTGAGGGTGATAGGCGGTGCTAAGGTCCAAATGAATTCCCAACGCGGTTTGGAAATAATACGCAAGGATGACCAAAAGTGAGAAGTAAAACGACTATCACGATCGGAAATAATACGCAAGGGACGACACACAATACGTTGAACATAGATTTGAGCGAGTTGATCAACCAAGAACTTTTCATTGATCGGAATGGAGTGCGCGGACTTAGTCAAACGGTCAACAATAACCCAAATTCCGTCGTGACCGTTTCGAGTGGTTGGGAGTTTAAACACGAAATCCATGGTCACATCTTCCCATTTCTAAATCGGGATGTGCGGTTGCACGAGTAAACTAGATGGTCGCTGATGCTCGGCCTTAACTTTAGCGCAAGTAAGGCACTTTGCGACGTACAATGCAATATCTTTCTTCATACCGGGCCACCAAAATGTGGACCGTAAGTCGAAATACATATTATCCGCACCGGGATGAATGGAGTATCGCGATTTATGAGCTTCGTCCATGATGAAAGTACGAAGATCGTTACGATTGGGAACCCACAAACAATTAAGGTAATACAACAAACCATCACGCTTAGTTTCGAGTTGAAGCTCAGCGCCACAGGACATTTCGTCCTGCATATTACCCTCGATGACCGAGACATGTTGGGCTTCAATGATTCGGAGTTGGAGATCGGTTTGAACGGTCACACTATGAAGCAAGATCGATTTCACATGAGTCTTTCGGCTAAAGGCATCGGCTACAACATTCGCTTTACCGGGGTGGTAGCGAATTTCGCAGTCGTAATCACTAAGTAATTCGGCCCATCGACGTTGCCGCATGTTCAAATCCTTTTGGTCGAAGATGTGTTGAAGACTTTTATGGTCGGTGAATACCATACATTTTGTGCCATAAAGGTAATGTCTCCAAATTTTCAACGCAAAAACAACAGCACCAAGCTCGAGATCATGCGTCGTGTAATTCCTTTCATGAACTTTGAGTTGCCGTGAAGCGTAGGCGATAAATTTGCCTCGTTGCATGAGGAAACAACCGAGGCCTTGATAGGAAGCATCGCAATAGACAACAAAGTCCTCGTTACCCTCGGGGAGAGCAAGGATCGGAGCATTGCAAAGCATATGTTTGAGAGTTTGGAAAGCTTCATCTTGCTTTGGTCCCCACATGAAAGGCTTATCCTTGTGAGTCAAAGCGGTTAGGGGCAAAGCGATCTTGGAAAAATTGAGGATGAAGCGACGATAATAACCCGCAAGACCAAGAAACGAACGAACTTCGGTAGGAGAGGTTGGAGTCTTCCAATTCTTGATGGCTTCGACTTTGGTGGGGTCAACGTGAATACCCTTTTTGTTTACTATGTGCCCTAAGAATGGAATCTCGTTCAACCAGAATTCACACTTCGAGAACTTCGCGTAAAGTTGTTCCTTCGTCAAGAGATCAAGGATGGAATGAAGGTGCTTTGTATGCTCGGTTTTGGACTTAGAATATATGAGGATATCATCAATAAAGACAATCACGAATTTATCTAAGTATGGCTTGCACACGCGGTTCATGAGGTCCATGAACACCGCGGGTGCATTGGTTAACCCAAAGGGCATAACCCTAAACTCGTAATGTCCGTATCGAGTCCGAAAGGCGGTCTTGGGTATACATCATCTTCATGCACGCGTAGTTGACGATAACCCGAACGAAGATCAATCTTGGAGAAGCAAGAAGCTCCTTGAAGTTGATCGAAGAGATCGTCGATGCGAGGCAAGGGGTAGCGATTTTTGACCGTAAGCTTGTTGAGCTCACGGTAGTCGATACACATACGGAAGGAACCATCTTTCTTCTTGACAAACAAAACAGGTGTGCCCCATGGAGACGAACTAGGGCCGATGAACCCTTTTTCCGAAAGTTCTTGGAGTTGGGTAGACAATTCTTGCATCTCAGAGGGTGCAAGACGGTAAGGAGCTTTCGCAATCGGAGTTGCACCAGGCACGAGATCGATGCGGAACTCAACTTCTCGAATGGGAAGAAGACCAGAAACGTAATCGGGAAACACTTCGGGATACTCGCGAACAACCGGATTGTCTTCAATCTTTTGCTCCTTCTTTTCAACAACGTGAGCCACGAATGCTACATACTTTTTGAATAAGTACGTTTGGGCTTGAGAGCAAGTTATGAGGTTAAGGCTCGAAGGAGAGGGCTTTTCACCAATAACACTTAGAGTTTGACCATCGGTAATCGGAATACGAATAATCTTCTTGATGCAAACGATTTCGGCACGGTGAGAGGACAACCAATTCATGCCTACTATGATGTCGAAACTTCCCAATTGCATCAGGATGAGGTCGATTGAGAACGTGTGGCCATTAAGTTTCATCTTGCAACTTCGAATAACGGAATCGATTGTCACGGACTTACCATTCTTTGCTACTTCAACAGTGTATGAGCTCTTAAGTTTAGACCAAGGTTTAGTAAGCAAGGACTCAAATTCAAAAGACACAAAACTCATATCGGCACCGGTATCAAATAAAATGGTTGCAAAGTGGTCGTTTACAAGAAACGTACCGTTCACCACGTCGCAGTTTTGTTGTGCTTGGTGGGCATTCATCATGAAAGCACGTCCACGGTTATCTTGAGGAGCTTGAACGGCTTGACCCTCTTGAGATGCAGGTGCTTGAATAGCTAGCAGTGGTGGAGCTTGATTAGCAACAATTGAGGAACTTGTTGCTGAATCGCTTGGTAGGCTTGGTAAGCTTGGAGCTAAAATTGCTGAGTAGGAGCCAGCCGAAGTGTGTTCATGTTTGCGAGTCGTGGACACGCGTTACGGAAGTGGCCAAGGTTGCCACAATTATAGCAAGCTCTCGTTTGGTTGATGGGTTGGACATATGGTACGGGTTGGGGATTCGGTTGAGCAGCCCGCGGGGGAGCCGCTTGGACATCATACCAAAGTCGTACAATTAGGACCTCGATATGGGTTTATTCTGTTTATCGTTTCGGAGGTTATGTTCCTTTTTGCTCTTTTTCGGGCTTCTTCTCATTCTTCTTTGGCACCTACGGTAGAGATCGGAGGTATTTAGCCCCCAAAAGGGATTGCGGTTTTAGATCTCGGGAAATCCCTTTTCTTAATACTCTTAGTCTCCTTTCATCCTGAGCCCAGTGAAGAGATAAAACCCATCCAAGAAGGCAGCTGCGACCATAGGATTTATCTCTCTCTTCCTGCTGCTCCAAAACCAGCTACTAATTGATGAAAAAGATATAGATCAATCAAATCAGATCATACGCAGAGAGGGAAACTGCTCCTCTAATACACCTAAATGACTGCTTGGTGATCTAGGAGGGAGTGCATAGTTGAATCAGTCAAGTCAACATAGTGAGGGTAATAGTACTTTTTAGGGAAAGAGAGGTTCTCTAGCTTGATTCAAGCTGTGCGGGTGAAATCAGACAGTCCAAGAAGACCTCGGTCTTGGATAATAGATGGAACCTATTCTCTAATACAATCAGCTGTGCACAAAGATGTTCCTACACCTATTGAGAGGGAGATACCACACTTAAGCGAGACCTTACCACTAATTGACTTGAACAAACCTTCCGAGTGAGTGTGTGGTTTCACGACAAGTGGGACTAAGATGCCCGTAACGGTTGCAACGGGTGCACTGTCGGCAAGAGGCATAGGCGGGATGATGACGTTGGCAGGTGCTACAAAACGGATGAGGTCCGCCATAGGGTTTCTTGAGAGGTGGTGCGGGATTGGCTTGGGGTTGGGGTTGTTGGGTTAGCGCATAGTTCTTGCGCTTCTTGTTGCGGTTTTGGTAGGAGTATGCGGGTTTGGATGATTCGGGTTTGGATTCAGCAGCGGGTTTATCGACCGGTTTCTTGGATGATTTCAATGTCAAAGTCCTGGCTTTGGCATGGTTGTCAGTTAATGTAGCGGCCAGATTGATTGCGTCGCCAAGTTCCTTAGGCAAACTACTGAAAACACTGTCTTGGATCTGTCTCGGTAGTCCCCTAATGTACTTATCGATGGTACGCGAGGTAGGGGTAACAAGATGCGGCACCAACACACTAAGTTCGTTGAAATGAGAGGTGTAAGCGGAGTGCTCACCACCCTCTTGTTTAAGTTTCCAAAACTCAGCCACCAAATTCATAAGCTCATTTGGAGGGAAAAACTGTTGGGTCATGAGATCCTTTAATTCGTTCCATGGCAAGGCCATGGCGGCTTCAGTACCGCGGTTCGTCTTTTCCTTGACCCACCATGTAAGTGCGCCTTCCTCGAACATACCTGTAGCGAATTGGGTTCGCTTATCATCAGGACATTCAATTTGGTAAAACACGGTTTCCATCTTTTCGTACCACTGAAGTAGGGCAGTGGCACCTTGAGTTCCATTAAACTTGGTAGATTTGGCATCAGTAAAGTTCTTGTAGGTTACAACGGGAGCTGAAGGAGGGGGAGGAGGAGGGTTAACGTTAGCCATGATGTTTTGGTGCATCTGGGTGAGGACCGCTGTCAGGTGCTTGGTGATCTGGGAAGTTATCTTGCGGCTAGAGGTTCCGAATGATCGACGCTTAAGGTTGCGGGAAGCCATTCTGCGAACAAAGGTTTCGAAAATCGTGAGACTCGGAATAGTGCATGATATACATAAAGAAAATAAATCTTTTGTAGAGTTTGTTAAAATATGAAAACCATAAATATAATAAGTGTTGTGAGGAACTTAGAGTTTTCATGAACCACCATGGACTCTTGTGTTCCAACACAACTTCGAAATTTCGAAAATAAATCGAACCAAAAGCTGGGTATTCGTGTATCATCACGACTTGACAGATTTTCGGTTAAAACACATTGTAAAACATAGAGGGTCGGAGTCACACGTTGCATGAACCACCATGACTTGTGTGACATCCTAAGGGATGCAACCATATCCTTATCACAAAGAGGACATGATCACGGTTGAAGACATAAAGTGGTGACTCGTATGGCGTTTGGTGTGGTACGTATTGGCCTAATAAGTTTCATGCCCTTCCCGAACTCTCCAGGTAAGCAACCGAGTCCAGCGCCTGATTGGATATATGCGCATTGCTTATCCTTAGGTTTCATGAACCTTGGTGTCAAGAGTTCGGGAAACAAGCACGTCCCCCTTCCAGTTACTACATACCCGCCATGACGAATCATCTTTATGCAGAAGAATTATCGGAACACCTAAACGAAACTTGCTTGTAAATCCTTTGAAAAATTTGATTTTTAGGCCTAAGCCTTGGAATTGTGTGTGCTTTTGTGTACATGAGGCGTAAACGAATTAAGCAATATAGCAATAATAGTAAGTGCGTTCAAACAATCAAATAAATGCCCACATAATTTTCTAATCATGCAACCTAAACAATTTAAACAATTAAGCTATAGCTAAACTAGAACACTACGTCTAATGCCCTATCTTATAGCCACGGTTCTGATACCAATCTGTAACACCCCGGCTTAAGCGGAAACGCCCGAATGTGACGTACAGATTGTTCAAACACACGTGACACTATTTGGTGACAATAATAACATTAATTCATTTAATAAGCCAAGTACACAAGTTCAAATAAGAATACAAGTTGAAATCAAATCATAATAAAAACCAATGTCTCGTTTATTAAATAACCTAGTTATCTAAGTGTCTTCAATACTTCAACCTCTAATCACGGTACCTGTAACATACGTATAAAATATGTCAGCTACAAATATAGCTGGTGAGTTTCCACAGTTTAAATACGTACTTAAAAACACCATACAATTCATAGACATGTGCTAAACGAGCAAGTAAGTCCTTTCCAGTTGGTACAACCAACGTACTTGGATAATCGCGCAAGTAAGGTCCTTTCCAATTGGTAACAACCAACGTACTTGGATAATGAGGCCCTTTTCCACTCGATACAAATGGATCGGAGTGTAAAGGGGGGCGTATGATCATACTTAATGAGGCTTCCCAATCGTGCAAGTAATATTCGTGCAAGTAATACAAGTAGCACACAAGTCCATATACGAATTGTAGTTTTGTAATAGAAGAAACAATGCTTGAATTTTTATAAGGATATATATGCTACCCCAAAACATAAAAACATTAAAAAAGGGGTGGTGAAAAACTCACCTTATGAATAAGGTAATAAAAGAGGCTTGTAAGTGTCGAGGAATGCAACAACCGAACACGTCACATAAGCCGAAGCGTGTGATCAATACCAACTAAAATAGATAAGAACAAGACTCAATCGATAACCTTACGGGATTGTATTTTTATTGGATATTTCATATTATTATTTTATTATAATTTATTACTAATTCTACGGCTCTTTGATTATTGTATTATTATTTATGTTTAACGGTAACTTGTTTATTAATAAGATTTAAGTATTTTAGTGTCGGAAATATCGAGTTTATACTTTCGAAATACTTGAACTATTGTTTATAAGTCGAAAATAAAGTTATTGCTTTAACGAAACGATTTTTAGAAATTTAAAGTTTACACTACGATTAGTAAACGATTTTTAATTACGGTTTACGAAAACGTGAAACTTAGTTTTTAAGTGTGAAACTGTTGGTACATGTATGTCAGTAGTTCATAGTCTAACGTTTGTAATCGAGTCTGTAATGTAATTATGTTTTTGATTATGTTTATGTTTATGTAACGAGCGAAGTTGTCAACAAGTTCGCTTAGGCGAACTTGTTGAACAAGCGAAGTTGTTAACAAGTTCGCTCAGGCGAACTTGTTGAACAAGTGAAGTTATGGACAACTTCGCCTGAGGCGAAGTTGTCGTGTTTATATATACTGTTCACCGTAACAGTTGAAAGTAGTTGGTGAGTTTGGTTAGGGTTCGTTTCAGTCGATTAGTTCGAGAGTTACAAGTCAGAGTCTGTAATAGTGACCTTGTGTCACGTGTTCGGGTTATCAATATAACGTGTTTCGGTTATTGCTCGTGTGTTTGTTATATACGTGTTCTACGCTCGTATCTACCTACGCAGGGATTCCGCACCTGCGCAGATAGCGACATCCCGTGTACGATCCGTTCCGGAACCAACAATTGGTATCAGAGCCATCGGCTCGATTGTGAGGTTCGGGATTTCACGCGGGTGTAGAAAACGTCTCGTTTGACCTATTCACGGGACGAGTTTTTGTTCGTATTGAGTTCTAATCACTATATACAGTCATTTTCAAGCCTTTACAACGACCGGAAACTGCAAAATCGTCGACATCAGATCTGAATATTTTCAGTGTTCATCGGGCGAAGTTACTGTTCTTCAGGCGAAGTTGCCGTCACTGAAAGTAGGGTTTCGGCGAAGATATAAGGTTAAGCGAAGTTATTCACAACTTCGCCTGCCTCATAAGTTCGCCTAAGCGAAGTTATCCTCAACTTCGCTTACCTGCTAAGAAGTTATCCTCAACTTCGCTTACCTGATAAGTTCGCTTACCGTAAGCGAAGTTATTCTCAACTTCGCCGAGTCACACGATTTTAAGAATTTTTCCAGCGAAGTTAACACTTAAGCGAAGTTATTCTTAACTTCGCCTTTAGTACTGTTTGGACAAATTTTTGAATTTTTCGGGTTTTTGAGAAGATGTCGCAAATTAACATCTCTGAATTGGTGAAAATGGAAGTCGAAGCTGGGTCAGCCACTAAGGCCCCAAGGCTGTTAAAAGGAACCGACTTTGTTGCATGGAAGGATCGGTTTATTCAGTATATTAAATACCAGGATGCAAAGATGTGGGTGTGCATCCAGGATGGATATATCCCACCGACAATGGTGTACGAAGGTCGTGATGTGGTTAAGAAGTACAGCAAGATGGAGGAAGAGGAGAAGAAGATGTACGAAGCCGAAAGCAAGGCTCATGCAGCTATCACTATGGCTCTTCCACAGGAGATCCTTCATACTTTCAGAAAGTATACATCGGCTCGAGAGCTTTGGGATGCTCTTGAAAATAGATTCGAAGGGAACGTGGGTATTCGTGCCTCGAAGATTAAACTGTTGAAGACTCAGTTCTCTGTCTTCAAATATTTGAAGAACGAATCTCTGGATGATATTATTACTCGATATTATCATCTAATGACAGAGCTAAACAACTATTCGATTGCTTACAGAGAAGAGGAGATAGTTGAAAAGCTTCTCGATGCACTCCCACCGAAGTGGGAAATGTACACAGTTCTGATGAGGGAAGACAGAGACTTTCCTAATTGTGATTTAGAGACAGCAGTAAACAAGCTCAGAACCTTTGAGCTTAATATGGTTCGTAAAGAGACACCAACAGATCAGATTCAAGACCCTGGTATGTATGGTGCCAAACTTAACTCAGGCTCAAGTTCGAAGCCTGAATCTGCTGCTTACTACTCCAAAGGAGAGTCAGGTTCTAACTCTTCTCATGAAGGAAACGTTTCAGTAAACATGAACGGTGATGTTTGCTTTGTTGCTGGAGGTTCAAGTGCTTCGAAACCTCAAACATCCAACAGTAGTTTCTCTCCCAGTGCCTCAAGCAATAACTATTCCAAGATGCCAATGAGTGTCAAATCTGCTGAAGAGCAGTTTGCAGTCTATGCATCTTTTATTGCTTCATATGAGAACTACATACAAGGGAAGATTGTAGACCCTGCTGTTTTGGATGAGGATTATGACCAGATCGATGCTGATGATCTGGAGGAGATGGATTTGCAATGGCAAATGGCCATGATAGTGAGGCGAGTCAAGCGTTTCATGAATAAGACGGGGAGAAAGTTTGTTGGTGGTAGGCCCGGATTCGACAAGTCTAAAGTGAGGTGCTATAACTGTCAACAGTATGGGCACTTTGCTAAAGAATGCAGAAACAAGAGAGTTGAACGGGGTCAAGGCCGGTCTGCACAGCCTACTGGGATTAGTAAAGAAGTCAATGCCATGTTGTCTAGAGAAGCCGGTGAATACAACTGGAACCTGCATGCGAATGAAACCGGTGAGCAGGCGAATATGGCTAAGGTAGAAAATGAAGATTGTGAGAAGATGACTGGAGAGGAGAAAGCTACTGGTAAGGAGAAAGCTTTCATGGCAGATAACGATGGTCAACCCTCCGAGGTAAGTTCTAAACCTGTTTGTACAAAATGTGAGAATTTGTCTGAGCAACTTGCTACCATAACTGATCAGTATGTTCGTTTAGATGCTGAATTTAAAACTCTTAAAGAAGATCATCATTTTACTAAGGCAAGAGAAAACAGTTACAAAGTTAAAATAAAAGCATGTGAAAAAGATGTCAAAAGCTTAAAAACTAAACTTGCTGAAAAAATTGATGTAATTGACCTAAGTTATGAGGTTTTAGAAGAAAAGACTAAACTTATTGCTGAACGAGAAAAGCAGATTGCTGACCACCAGGTGAAAGTGGTGGAACTGAACCGAAAACTCGAGCAGTTCTGAAATTCCTCAGCTATTCTAGATCACCTCGTTAGTGATCAAGGTACCTCTGCAAAGAGGGGAGGAATTGGTTATCACGAGGTGCCACCACCTTATAACCACAACTACACTTTCAACCCTAGTATTCAGAAATCTGTGGATTTTGAAGTTCCTCAGACAGTTCCAATCAAGGTTACATGTAAAGAACCAACTGTTAGTAATGGCGAAACGAGTTCGCCTGTTTCTAGTGTAGATATTTCTGTTACTAGTCCAGTCTCATCGGATACGGATAAGTTGTCCGAATCAGGTAAGATGAAAGAGAAGGTAGGGTTACCCACTAGTGGAGATAAAAATAAATCTTCTAAAAAGAGTACTCCACTCAACCCGTATGTCCCACCTTATGTGAGACGAACGGCTGGTAACACTGCCTCTACATCCAAACCAACATTTGAAAAGAAAATGGAGAGTAGGTGTTGCTTTAGATGTAATAAATTAGGACATCTTGTTGCAGATTGCCCTCTGACGCCGAGATACAGAGGTGTGAGGCCAAATAAAACTGAGAATAAGCATCAGTTTGATACTGCTACAAATGAAAACTTTTCAAAATGCCAAAATGTAACTAATTCAAGTTTTCATAAAAACAAACCTCAGTTTTTCAACCAAACCACAAGATATAATACTTTCAATTCACATAGGTTTGGAAGGCATCACACTCAATCTTCAAGGAGATTTCCTAACAGGACTTACAGGAATTATCCTGATGCTAACTTTGGAAAGCCAGGGTACGGGACGTATCGATCCAAGACCAATTGGTCTTGGGTCCCAAGATTCTAATTCTCTGTTTTATTGTGCAGGAACAGTTGAACAGGGCTGCCCACAGTCTTTGGATTGTAGATAGCGGCTGTTCCCGGCACATGACGGGCAACAAACACTTGTTGCAAGACTTAAAACCTGTTCAGGGAGCGAGAGTTAGTTTTGCTGGTGAAAGCGGAGGAAGAATTACTGGTAGAGGAACAGTGTCAAATGGAAGGATGACACTTGAGAATGTGAATTTTGTGGAGGAATTGAAGCACAATCTGCTGAGTGTGTCGCAGATTTGTGATAAAGATTACACTGTCCATTTCACGAAGAATGAAGCGATCGTGTTGAAGCCTGGTTTCCAGATACCAGACGAGTGGATAGTAATGAAAGCTCCACGTGAAACAAATACATATGTGATGGATATGAGGTCTACTGAAATGGCCACGGGAGAATCTTGTTTAATGACGAAAGCAAGCGAATCAGAATCTGAATTGTGGCACAGGAGAATGGGGCACATTCATCTTCGGAAGATGAACTTCATTGTCAAGAATGGGCTTGTGATGGGCGTTCCCTTAAAAAGTTTTAACTTTGAAGACAAATGTATAGCATGCAAGAAGGGAAAGCAACACAAGAAATCCCATCTCACCAAGAAGGTCAACTCTATTGCCGGTACTCTAGAACTACTTCACATGGATCTCTTCGGTCCCGTGAATGTAAAAAGTCTAGGAGGTACTTCTTACTGCTTGGTGATCACTGATGACTACTCGCGATATTCGTGGGTATATTTTCTGAAATCGAAAGATGAGACGGCTCAAATGGTGAAGAATCTAATTACAAAAGTTGAGAACGTCATGAGTAAATCAGTTAAATACATCAGAAGTGACAATGGAACAGAGTTCAAGAACTTTGAAATGGAAATCTTCTGTCTTCAGAAAGGAATTGAACATCAATACAGCGCTCCGTATACTCCGCAACAGAATGGAGTGGCTGAAAGGAAGAACCGAACTTTAATTGAAGGAGCCAGAACTATGCTGGCAGATTCAAAACTTCCTGTGATATTCTGGGCTGAAGTAGTTGCTACAGCCTGCTATGTTCTGAATAGGGTGTTAACCGTTAAGAGACTTGGAAAAACATGTTACGAGCTTATGCATGGAAGGAAGCCCAACTTGAGCGGTCTTGAACCATTCGGGTCTCCTTGTTCGATTTTGAAGACTAATTCGAAATTTGGTGAAGTAGCCGATGAAGGAATCTTAGTCGGTTATGTTGTTGGGACTCCCAACAGACGGGTCTTCAATACGTCGACTTGCAAGGTGGAGGTGGTGTGTAACACCGACATTACTAGTTACCAATCGCCAAAACCAAGCAATGGACCTGCTGAGCTTTTCGACTATGTTAAGCTGTTTAAGTCATTTAACATCCCTAATTTGGAAATTTCTGAAGAAGAAGAAAGAATTGCGTCGAAGATGATACTTGATGAGGAAGAGAATCTATTGCAACGACAGCTTATTGAGAAAAGTCATCCTTCCACATCAAACACTATTGATACCCCTGCTGCCTTACCTGAAGATGAGTTTATCAATCCATTTCACTCTCAGCCAGAAACAACCATTGATGAGATCTCTTCAAATTTGGAAGATAATTTGCATGTCGGTGCTGTTCCGACCACGAGAATTCACAAAGATCACCCATTGGAGAATATTATAGGTGATGTGTCCTCTAGTGTACAAACCAGAAGTAGCTTGAATGAGCACACCTGTGTTTATACAAGCATTAAAGAAACGGGTATAATGAACGAATGTTTGTACTCCTGCTTTATTAGCCAGATTGAACCGAAAAATTATCAAATGGCTCTAAAGGACAGCTAGTGGGTCGAGGCCATGCAAGAAGAGTTGGCTCAATTCGAGAAGATGGAAGTCTGGACTTTGGTTGAAAAACCAAGGAATGTGCATGCTATAGGCACAAAATGGGTGTTTAAGTGCAAGAGGGATGAAAAGGGGATTATCATTAGAAACAAGGCAAGGCTGGTTGTTAAAGGTTTTAATCAGCAAGAGGGTATTGATTACAATGAGGTGTTCGCTCCTGTCGCCCGGTTGGAAGCTATAAGATTGTTTTTGGCATTTGCTGCGTTCAAGAAGATGAAGGTGTTTCAGCTAGATGTGAAGAGTGCGTTTTTAAATGGGAAAGTTGATGAGGTTGTGTATGTTGAGCAACCTCCGGGTTTTCCTGACCCAGACTTCCCAGATCACGTATACAAGTTGAGCAAGGCGCTGTATGGATTACATCAGGCACCTCGTGCCTGGTATTCAACGTTATCGGACTACTTGCTCGAGAATGGTTTTGAAAGGGGTTTAATTGACAGCACACTGTTTGTGAAGAGAGAAGGAAGCGACTTCCTACTAGTTCAAGTATACGTGGATGACATCATATTTGCTGCAACAAGAGTCTCCATGTGTCAAGATTTTGAGGATGTCATGAAGAAAAGGTTCGAAATGAGTGCTATGGGTGAACTAACTTTCTTTCTAGGATTGCAGGTTGATCAGAAGAAGGACGGGATGTTCATTCATCAGACGAAGTACGTTCATGATGTGCTCAAGCAATTCAAGATGGAGGACAGTTCTCCATATGACACTCCAATCTGCGTCAATCACAAATTGGGCGCTGAATCAGATGGTGACGCAGATGTGGACCCAACTCTGTATCGGGCGATAATAGGTTCATTAATGTATTTAACTTCTTCTAGGCCTGATATAATGTTTGCTGTTTGTCTTTGTGCACGTTTTCAGGCAAATCCGAAAGAATCTCATTTGAAAGGTGCAAAGAGGATACTACGGTATCTCAAGGGCAAGCCGAAGCTAGGGTTGTGGTACCCGAAGGGAGGAGACGTGGAACTGGTTGCTTATACTGATTCTGATTATGGAGGGTGCAATCAGAGTCGGAAGTCGACAACAGGAGGATGTCAGTTTCTCGGTGGAAGATTAGTTTCCTGGCAGTGCAAGAAACAGACGTCAGTTGCAATCTCAACATGTGAAGCTGAATATATGGCAGCATCCAACTGCTGTTCACAGGTTTTGTGGATTCAGCAACAATTGCGCGACTATGGTCTGAATTTCTTACTCACTCCTATTTTAATTGATAACACTGCAGCCATCTCAGTAATTAACAATCCCGTGAAACATAGTAAAACCAAACATATTGACATTCGTCATCATTTCATACGGGATTGTGCTGAGAAGAAACTGATTAAGATCGAAAAAGTTGATACGCTTGAGAATCTCGCTGATTTATTTACAAAAGCGTTTGATAAATCCAGATTTCAAAACCTAATTGAGCTAAACGGGATGATCAATCCAGAGTAACCATGCTTTTCTTTTGTGTCTTAAAAAAAAAAAAAAAAAAAAAAAAAAACGTCACTAATCGCTTAAAATTATGTCGGTTATCTCAGTTGGAAGGACATGTCTTAGGATATGTTTTGGTCCTCATCTTCTACTTGTAGATTTTGAGGATAGTCATTAACCAGATGACTGAAAGTGACCGGGGCGATTTATGATGTGTTTTCTTTCTATCGCTGAAAATTAGTCGTTCATACTTAGTTAGAAGGACACATACCTGTATGTGGTCGGTCCAGTTGATCCATTGGATCTACAGGATTGCCGTTTACCTGAAAACTTTGACGTGAACGGGGCGATTGAAGTCAAAATTTTTATGGGAAATGAAATTACTTTTCAAGTCTGTTACTTCGTAAGAAGTTCGTTAGCTATGTTAAACCGAAAATTGATCTAACCTTGGAAAATGATATATATACTGATTGTGTGTGCTTAACTAGTGAAGTTATTAGGCTTAAAAGGCTTTAGGACAATCATTGTATGTCATGGTAACTTTTTATGGTGCGTAAAAGTAGATGTGATACAAACTAATTTTACTTGATTTTACGTGAAAACTCCTTAAGAGTTTTGCGTGTCTTCATATATATCTTTTCGAATGATAGGCAGAAAAGCGATTACCCAGCCATACACGAGCCCATGTGTGTTTTGATTCCCGTGAAGAAAGCGTTTTCAAGACACTGCAGTGATCCAGATTCGGGACTTGCAGTTAATTTCTACTTTGAAGTCTATGTGATTTAAAAAAAAAAATTATGAAGTTATTGTAACATATTAGTGATCATAAAATCAAGACTTCTCTATCTTAGAGCAAGAAGAAGAACGGGAAATAGAAGAAGAATACATACAAGTTAATCAGACACTATGGGTCGAAGTCAATTCGGGGTGACTTGGGGAAAGCCAAATACGCTTTGAGGATAGATAGGAGGCATCAATATTTCTGAGTTGTTGCCCACTTAAATTTTAAGGATTAATTGAACCTAACTCGTATCACAGAAACGATGAAAACCATCTTAAGTATATTACCTGCATACAACCTGTCTCTATATGTCATAATACAGCTAAACACGGATCTATGTGACAGTCACCTAGTTAGTATGATTCCTGTTAGGATCTTTTCTAAAACATAGCTGTCCCTGACTAGACTGAAATTTGATCCCTTATTTCGTTAAATTTTTATAAGTTTTTCTATTTTTGTAGTTGTATTATTTTATATATGGTTACTTAGACTTGATCATTTTAGTTTAACTCTTTTTGGAAGTTTAAAATGTTTATTGCAAAATGTTCAAACTTAAAGGGTTGATTCTGAAAATATAGGCGAAGTTGTTGAATCATGCGAACTTGTGCTTAACTTCGCCTAGGCGAAGTTATCCGTAACTTCGCCTGAACTACACTGACCCTATATAAGGTTTTTCAAACAGTAAAAATCATTATTTTCAAAATTCTCAGCGAACTTAAGATCAGAGTTTTCCGGCGAACTTAAGTATTTTCCGGCGAACATATTTCCTATTTCGATTTCGATCTTCGTTTCCAGTTTCTATTATCATTGAGGGTATGTGTTGTTGATATCTCTCACAAACTTGTTCGTTCTTGTTCGTTTTTACCCGGTTCGAGACCTCGGGTCGTCGGACCTTCAAAACCGAAATCTTAAAAACTTGTGTTAACGTGTGCATGGACGTCCTTTTCAAACTTCACATCCTTAATATCATGTGTATTGATGTCCTTGATCGTCGAACTTAGCCGAAAACACCGGATTTCCGGTGTTGGAATCCTAACAGTCGCCGATTAAGTTCAGGCGAAGTTAGGGTTTAGGCGAAGTTATCCACAACTTCGCCTGAGGCTTAATTTCGCCTAAGGCGAAGTTATCCACAACTTCGCCTGAAGCTTAATTTCGCCTAACACTTATCTTCGCCTGAGGCGATGTTGTGATAAGGCGAAGTTATCTTCAACTTCGCCTAAACCAATTTGTTTAACAGTTATTTAGACGAACTTACAGATGAAGCGAAATTGTTCCCAACTTCGCCTCACCTTTAAGTTCGCCTATACAGTTTTAATCACAACTTCGCTCATGGTATAACGCGAACTTGTGAGTTGCTTAACAGTTATCTAACTTGGTTCGTTTAGTGCAGATATGGCTGCTGTTGGCGGTGCTGGTGGTGATGACGGTAATGATCAAAGACAGTTCTTTCCAGCGCATAACCAGTACATCATGTTAGACCCAGACGCAAGTGGCGTGGAGGACTACAGGGAAATCATCACATTTCTCCTGCGCTCAAGGATCTTCCATGCGATCACGAATACCCTGCCTATTTCACTACCTAACATTGAAGACTTTTGGCAGTCGGTAGAGTATGATTGCCGGGTTGAGCCCCCGGTGATGCGAGCAACCGTAAATGGTCATGTTGTGCAGTTCTCTTCAGAAGATATACGGTTGGCTTTGCAGTTTGGAGAAGAAACGAGGGATGACCCAACGGAGTTCATCGCTCCTTTTCGTGATGGGGCATATCTCAGGATGGGTTATTCAGGTCCGTTGGGGGACACGCAGAGGAGAAAAGGATTTTTGTTAGATCAGTGGCGCTTCCTAATGCACGTCTTGATCGTGTGCATGTCTGGGAGGAAGGCAGGAACTGATGGAATGGGCGCGACGATGCAGTCTGCCATGACTGCCCTGACTTACAACAGAAGATATTCATTTAGTCAGCTGATATTTTACGAGATTGATCGTCAGAGGAGGGCTGTGGCGCTGTGAGCGATTTATTATGTATCCTAGATTCTTACAAATGATTCTCAATCATGTGGCTCCGTTGCTACCTCAGAGACGCCCTATTAGATACGTTGAATGTGTGACGAAGCGTATCTTTGCTCAGTGTCGCACTTCTAGCGCACGAAGCAAGCCTGAGCTGCGTCCCAGGCATACTCCACTGTTCGGGTATCTTGTCAACCCGGAGTATGTTCCTGCTGGTGGGGACGAGTTCAGAGACCCAAGACCACAACAGGCGGCAGCACCTCATCCTGTATCAGCTGCGCCTGCTGTGCCTACTGCTGAAGACGTCGACCTTGATGCTGCTTTTAGCGGCCAAGGATTGTTTGATATGGATGTCTCGGGTTCTCAGGCCATGGATGTTACTAGAGCAGTTACTTCGGTAGCTGACTCCGATCTTGATGAGACATTTGCTGAAGCTAGACGATTGATGGTGTCTAGGGAGAGAACGATTGGGAAGAGGAAGAGAACGGATGACGACGATGACGAGGAAGATGATGAAGAAGAAGCAGTTCAGCTAGTGCTCAGACGTTCAAGAAGAGAACGGACAGGTATGGGTTCGGGAGCTGGAGAAACTTCAAGGCTGGTACGTTTTGCTCCACCTGCCTTGTCTGGTATGTCTCTTATTCCTTCTACAGCACAGGTTACTGCCGTCCAGACGTCGACTCCAACAATTGTGTCTCTACCACCTCAATCGCTTACTCCATCGGTGGTAGTAGCACGATTTGTTGAGTCTACAGTCACTACTACTGCAGGGCTACCAAGTGTACCACCTGCGGTCACTTCTGCTGCTGATGTCCCGCCAACTCCAACGCCTACTTCAGACTCCGAAAGGATAGCTTCACTAGAGAGGATCGTAGCTGAGCAGTCCAAGACTATTCAAAGCCTAGTGGAAGCAAACCAACTACAGGCCTCCCTCCTGGTCGAGCATGGGAAGATCATAGACGCTATGAAAGCGTTCTTGGCATCTCAGGGGGAGATGACCTGTAGGGGAGATGAGTTGAGGACAAAACGGAGAGAAGATCATGACGATGATCCCAATGCACCGGAAGGTGCAGGTGGTGAGCTGCCAAGAACTTCTATAGCTCTTGGTACCTCCACAGCTGAGGGGGAGTCTACAAGCGCAGCTGGTGATGATGATGATGATGTGGATGATGTAATCGACGCGTTGAAAGAGCTAGATGATGATGATGATTTTATGCTTGAAGAAGATGTGCTGCCGAGTGATGAGATTGAGAAGATCGGTGAGCAAATTATTGTTGAAAAGATCATGACGATGATCCCAATGCACCGGAAGGTGCAGGTGGTGAGCTGCCAAGAACTTCTATAGCTCTTGGTACCTCCACAGCTGAGGGGGAGTCTACAAGCGCAGCTGGTGATGATGATGATGATGTGGATGATGTAATCGACGCGTTGAAAGAGCTAGATGATGATGATGATTTTATGCTTGAAGAAGATGTGCTGCCGAGTGATGAGATTTAGAAGATCGGTGAGCAAATTATTGTTGAAAATGTGATAGAAGAAGGGGAGATAGTAGATGAAGATATTGAACACGAGATTCCAGAGGTTGAGATGCCCGATATGGGTGATGAGACAGTTGTGGAAGATACTGAATGGGAAGAGCAGCCGAATTGGAAGGAAGGTTGTGCTCAATGGTTCGTAAAGACGAAGAAACCGGCGGTCCCTAAAATGTTCAAAAAGAGTTACAATATTAAGGGATACGCTGAAGCAAAGAAAGGTATTATCTGCTGGATATATGATGAGCAGCTGCGGCTCTTCGTGATCAAAAGATATGACGGGATTCAGTACTTCAGGAGAACTTTGAGATCATTAAACACACTGCCTGAATGTGAGGTTAAAGACTTAGCCAGATTGGGGTTGATAAATCGAAGTGACAATAACATGGCTAGAGTCATCGGAAAGATCGTATGGAAAGAGAGCATTAAGGAGAAGAAGTTTGAGCTGCTGAAACCACAAAAGGGGAAACTTGTCGAAGACAAGGATAGAGGTTTGAGAGCTGATGGAAAGCCTTGGATGGTTATGAAGTATAAACCGATCCGGTGCCTTAAAGAAGTACCGATGAAGCTTATGCCCAAGGACGTGCTCAAAGACCTAAAATGGTGGTTCGTGGATTGTGAAACAGCGGAGGCGGTAATGGAAGATGAGGATGAACAAGAAGTGCTTAGGGTTTACGACCCGATGCATCTTGTTAATCTATCGCAAGCTGATCTGAAGATGCTCAACGAAAAGAAGATCTTCTACATTCCTGCTTGGAAGGATCAAGCAAGGAAATATCAAAGGGTGGTGTCGGTATGTGTTAGAGAAGGAGCGCACGCGTAAAGATACAAGATTACAAGACTCAAGCTTTGAAGATCAAGATATGAAGCTACTGCCAAGGGGGAGTCTGTTGGTACATGTATGTCAGTAGTTCATAGTCTAACGTTTGTAATCGAGTCTGTAATGTAATTATGTTTTTGATTATGTTTATGTTTATGTAACGAGCGAAGTTGTCAACAAGTTCGCTTAGGCGAACTTGTTGAACAAGCGAAGTTGTTAACAAGTTTGCTCAGGCGAACTTGTTGAACAAGCGAAGTTATGGACAACTTCGCCTGAGGCGAAGTTGTCGTGTTTATATATACTGTTCACCGTAACAGTTGAAAGTAGTTGGTGAGTTTGGTTAGGGTTCGTTTCAGTCGATTAGTTTGAGAGTTACAAGTCAGAGTCTGTAATAGTGACCTTGTGTCACGTGTTCGGGTTATCAATATAACGTGTTTCGGTTATTGCTCGTGTGTTTGTTATATACGTGTTCTACGCTCGTATCTACCTACGCAGGGATTCCGCACCTGCGCAGATAGCGACATCCCGTGTACGATCCGTTCCGGAACCAACAGAAACAGTGAGATATCATTTATAATTAATTTACATAATTTTTATTTAATTTAAAAATTTTTTTTTTATAAATTTATTTTGATTTTTAATTGATTAAAAATGATTAAAAAATGGTTCAAAAATTAATTAAACAAAACGGTTGTGACTCAGGTTCGAACCCGGGTCACCGCGTTATAAGTTTCATGTGTTACATGTTGCTCTAGGGGGAAAACATCTAGTTATGTATGGTTTTTATTGTTTATATTTATTAACAATTCCAGTTTAATAATATTAATAATAATAACAATGTATGCATGCAGCTCAAAAAAAGAACAAGATATGCGTGACCCGGGTTTCCAACCCGGGTCTGTTTTGTGTGAATCAGTGAACTAACCAACTGAGCTATGTGTTACATTCATTTTAGTTATGAAATACATTATATATATATATATATATATATATATATATATATATTAACAGAATTCATCTTCTTCATCTTATAAGAACATAAACCCTAATTTTCCAATAGGGGTTTCTGTTCCATGTTGGTTACAATTAGATTAGGGGTTTTGTTTATTGGTGTAACGACATTAACAAGCATATAACAATTACCTCTTAATGTTCTGTTTAGACCAAAACCCAGTTGCCAGAAAAGAATTTATAAGAATTCCCAATTACGGATTACTCAGTGTATTAGAGGGGGATTGAGAGGAATGAGCGAGTTGTAATGAAGCTTGGGCATCTATTTATACTACGGGGTGGAGCGTATACTTGATATTTACATTAATGGTGAATCTCGTAAATTCCAGCGATGATTACGAGTCAATCCGCGGTGAATAAACACAATTAATTAGTTGGTTAATGTTTTATGTCAACGGAGAAGAACGTTTTTATACAATTATTTTGTAAAAAAATATGTTTTAAGGTGGTTTGGACATCGCCGGCGCCGCCACCGGCGGGGGTGGCAGGAAAAACGGGGCAAGGGAGGGGGCGGGGTAGGGTTTTGCTTATTTTAATAGTATAATTTTGAATATTTTACAAAACAGCCCCTGAGCTTCTAGTTCCTTTTAAACTTTGATTTACAAGTTTAAAGATTGTAAACTTTACACTTTTAACACCTAACTTTGTAATTAATTTATATTGTTTTCGATTTTTGGGATGTTTACGCGTTTAACTAGGTTATCAATAGGACTCGAGATTTCGCAACGAACAACGAATAATGAACATTAAATGTCGTGAATCACTTTTATTAATGATAAATAATACAACGAAACGACCCAACGGGTCGGGTTAACAAATACAAATACGAATCGAAAATTGACGAATGTCATAGTATGATCCAACTTGTTCCCGGTTACTAAAGTGGTAGCTGTTGCAATTAACGGGCCTCATCCACCGTGACCCTGTTTGTTCACACCCCTAGCATTTTTCACAAACAAAATGGTAATACACATTGCTATATCAATGAAAATAATACACAAGACTCAATTTATTATTAAAAAACGAAACCAAATTGAAACAAAATATTATTAATAGACATTGTTTTTGGTTTTTTCCCACAATGAAAACCCAAAGAACACCAATGTCCTTTCAGTAAGAATCTAATCTTTCATAAATTGTACGTGTTAGTTGTGTCTTGGTCAATGGTAGGATCATGGAGAGAAGACTGGTGGCTTTTATGCTTGCAACCATTGTGAGCCAGCAAACCAAACAAAACCGAGCTACTTGTTTTTTACATGTTACTTGCAATATGTGAAGAATATGTTACTAAAAAAACAAATAAAGAAGGTCCAATCAACACCCTAAATTCTTCACCAATCAACACCCTCGCCACTTTGTTTTTGCTTAAAAGGTGGGGTTACGTCTGCAGGTGCGCCGACATAAGCTTCTGAAAGCTGTTTGTTTTTTTTTAGGAAAAAAGAACTGAAAATTGCTTTTATGATCTTAAAAAATAAGCTATTGTTCAACTTATTCACACATCTTAACATCCTGCCAACACCCAATGTCCAACACTACCACCACCACCACCACCACCACCACCCACTGTCCGCCACCACCACCGTCCGCCACCATCACCGTCCACCACCCACCACGGTCCACCACCGTCCATCACCACCACCACCCACCGTCCGTCGCCGCCACCACCGACCACCACTATCCGCCACCACCACCCCACCGTTGGCCACAACCACCGTCCACTACCGCCACCCACCACCACTCTCTGCCACCACCCACCGCCCTGCCACCACCCACCGTCCGCCACCACCACCGTCCATCACCACCACCACCCACCGTCGGCCACAACCATCATCCACTACCACCACCCACCACCACCCACCGTCCACACCCACCACAACCGTCCATCACCACCACCCCACCGTCCACCACCACCGTTCAGCTTATACAGACGATATCCAGTTTATAAAACAAATAGTATTATATTTTTATATTGCAGACCTTCAGACCACATCTTCAGTTGCAGACATAAAATCAGATGAAATAAGATTGCAGACAGTTTTTGTCTTCAAAAACAAACAGCACCTGGCCTTTATTCCAACTGCTAAAGAAGGTCCAATAGTTTGACCACCAACAGATTCTTCACTTTCAGACACCCAGTACGGAGATTGAAACTCAAAAACAAAAAAATAATAGGTTAATTAACAACCTATGCAACAACTAATCAATCATCTTCATCATGACAAAATCAAAACAAATCTGCATATCAATAATACACAAGACTCAATTTTGGCGAACTAAACCATCAAAAATCTAAAACTTAACACCTGAAAGCGGGACCTAAAGCGAAAACCAAATAAATCCAAATTGAAACAAAACTAAAAAACGCACCTAAACAACCAATAAACAACAACCGAACTAAAATCATCTCATCATCAAATATATGGTGTTTATATTCTTTTTCGTTTCTTTTTCTCAATGCTCAATTAACAATCTTAGATTAACAATACAAAACCCAAAGAACACCAAACAAATTGAATTTGTAAATAATGCAGTTATATGATATGGAGCTTAAAAACAATAGAAAACCCGAGTGTTAACTGGTACGTGGTTGGGTTGATAGACGGTGTGTTCCAATTGTGAAGGTCAGATGAAGGAACTTCAATTAAGCATGTATGACAGTTTCATTGGAAAAATATGTGTAATTGCAATTGAATGTGGCAGTTTAATTAGAAGATAGAATTGCAATTGAAGGTGGTGGTGGGGGGGGGATACATGATGTTGAACGACGCTAGAGAGACACTAGAAGGACGCCGGAGATAACTCGTATTAAATTTTAACGGCGTCTCAGTTTTGATGGTTAACAGCGTCTGATATTTCACAAATTACCTTTTTGTCCATCTTAAATCTTTTATATGTAATATATATATATATAGTATTAGGTTCATTTCAGAAGTGTTTCTTATTGCGAGAAGCGCGAGAAGAAATTCTAACCAATCACATAATTCCTTTTTTATATTTTGATTATTTATATGCAAGGGTATATTAGTGAAACATAAAGTATTTTATTTTGTAACTCATACTCATTAATGGTTTAATAATTAATGATAAGTTACTAGCAAATGGTAAGTTACAAACTATTATTATTAATTTTTATTTCATATAAAATTTGAACCATTGTAATCTATTTGATCTAAAATCATTTTATTCTGTAAATGACTAATTAATGTTATTATTATTATTATATTATTTTATAAGTAATGTAGATGTAGCAACGTAATATGTTGTAAGCGCACTTTAAAATGTTGTGTAGTTATAATTAGTGTAGTGTAGTGTAGAAATATTTAATGTAGTGTATGCACACTTTTAATGTTGTGTAGTCATAATTAATGTAGCGTTGACATATCTAATGTAGTGTTGACATATCTAATGCAGTGTAGACAAAACTAATTTTGTGTAGGTAAACTAATATCCTACACATCATAAAACATATCCTACATATTAAGCAACACATCTTACACGTCATACAGCATATCCTACACATAAACCTGTTTACATCTTATTTACAGTTTATCAACAAACAAATCTCCATCTTTTTATATTTTAATTTTAATTTCAAAATTTTTATATAATTATACATACACACTTCAAAATACCACCTACACAATACATAAATGAACCAACACACGATAAAAAATTACACATACATAATTCAAAGTATCACCTACACAGTACATATATGAACATACACATTACTTAAATGAGCCTACACGTGATAAAAGATACACATACATAATTCAAAAAAACACATATACAGTACATATATGAACATACAAAGTACATAAATGAGCCTACACACGATAAAAATTAGAACTAAACTATTCAAAATACCACCTACATGGTACATATATGAACTTACATATTACATAAATGAACCTACACGATAAAAATTACACATACCACAAATACAATAAATGTATGAACCTACATAGTGCATAAATGAACCTACACACGAAAAAAAATACACATACACAATTTGAAATACCACATACACTAACAAAATAAATAATGTAACTTTTAACATAATCATTTTTAAATTATGAATTTAATTAGTAAATTAATTAATTGTGAACTAATTAATTCCTAAATAATGTAACTTTAACATATTGTTGATCAACATTTTTTTTTATGAACATTGAAGAACGTGTTAGCTTGTATAAACTAGAAAGCGTATGGTGAAACCTACAAATTTATTTGGTAATAAAAAGTTTTGGTAATATAGAATTTAGGAATGTAATAACGAAATGTAAGTTATAAATGTGGCTTCTACAAAGAAAAATACCAAAATACCCTTTTTGTTTGAAACTCCACTAATTTCCATTAAAATGTTGAAATTCATAATTACACTATTACCATTTTGATTGTAGACCATGAATCAATCATCATCAACGGTTATGATTAACTTCTCACACTTCTCGCAAGATCCATCCCCTATATATATATATATATATATATTTGGGAGTTTATTCTTACTATTTCAATATATCTATATAGTATTTTCATTATGATTACTAAGTGTTATTATTAATTATATTACTGTTGAACTTGGATTGCCTTTATATCTTGCAATACATATGATTTTTAGAGCTGAGGGTCTCTCTGGAAGCCACCTCTCTATTCTATTGGATAAAGGTACGATGTGCCTACATCTCACCCTCTCAAAACCCTACTTATAGCTTTGCTATTAACGGGATCCGCTGAGTATGATTGATGGATTGATTGATATCCTTAATTGGTGGATAAGACAAGGAAAAAAGAAAGTATATACACTTTTAAAAGTTAAAAACAAATCCCACTACACACATGAAATAATTACTTTTTGTTTATGTTATTATTAAATATTTTTATAGTTTTACATTTTCAAGAAAAGGTTAAGCTTGAAATGAGATGGGGAAAAACAGTGTTTGCACCTTTTTATCTAGGTAGGCACCCTATATGCAAATTGACCTATAAAACATTAAAACTTCTCAAATACAAACAAACCTATCTTATTTCTATCATCTTCTTCATTTAAATTTAACCATTGCAATACCTCTTACCGGAAAAAACATTCCGGTGAATTTTTTTTTGCTTTTGGTTCAGTTTATTTCTTTCCTTCTTTCTTTTTTCAATATTTCACAGGAGTCAGTGTTGAACTTTCACAGGGATCAGTAAAGATTTTTATACTATAATAGCATTAAAATCATTTTTTCTACAGGGGTCGGCCGCCCCCCGCACCCCAAAGGTAGATCCGCCTCTGTTAATGGATCATATACAGTTTCTCTATGAGTAGTTATATTTTTGTAAGTTTTAATTCTAAGTTTATGTAATTATTTTTAAGTTAACGTAAGTCTTAACTTTAAGTTTATGTACATTTTTAAAATTTTAAAGTATAAAGCATATTATAATATTTTCCTTTACCTTAAAGGGAAAACACTATAGAATAGTAACTAAGTTTCAAGTTTGTTTCAATTAAGTCACTCATATTTTGTTTTGTCCCAATTAGGTCACTTAACTTTCAGTTTGTCTCAATTAGGTCAATTAAATTTTAATTTGTGTTCTAAAACAAGAGGGACAACTACTATATTATCGTAAGTGATACATTTACTGATAAAATTGAAAGTTGAGTGATCTAATTGAGACACATTGGAAGTTGAGTGACTTAATTGAGACAAAATTGAAAGTTGAGGGACCCAATTGAGACAAAATAAAATATGAGTGACTTAATTGGAACAAACTTAAAACTTGATTACTATTCTACAAAGTTGTCCCTATTTTAAATAACGATCTAGAATATAGTTATATTATAAATAGAATTCGGTGATAGAAATATGGGAAAAAAGGTGACGATCAATCACAGAAAGAATGCTGGGATTTGTCAAGGTTTGAAATCCCCATCATCAAGGATGCTCAAAGGTTATGTGTCATGAAGTAGTTAGGTCTTGATTGGTGTAACATTCAAAATCTTACTATACTATTAAAGCAATACAATGTTTTCACGTGACATTTAATTAGAATGTTCACATAGGCTTCCAATTCACTATTTTCCATCTATATAATTTCTACATATTAATTTGAATATTAATTTTATATATTAACTTCTAAGTTGAAGAAAGTTTCAAAATAAATTGTTATAATTATTATTTATTGAGCAATAAAGACAATTAATTTTCATTGTTATTTTTTTAATTATGAGACTTTGTTATTTATTATTATTATTATTATTATTATTATTATTATTATTATTATTATTATTGGATTTTGAGAAATTATTTATGAACGTTTGGACCGGATTTATGGATGTTTGGATTGAAATGGTGGTTTAAGTCACGAGGTTTGGATTATATTGTTGCATTATTAAACATGCGACCTTAATAAAAATTATAATTATATTTCATTATTATAGTCATATTTTTAGCATTGTTTTATGTTGTGTACTTAAATGTTTCATAATTTCAATAAAAATAGTTTTTATAGCACACAACTTATGTTACAACATCTACATGTTTACGTTTCATAGTTTACAACATATGACTTTAGTAGATGATGAAGTTTTAATTAATATGTCTTTTTTGTTTCATGGTATAAGTTAGAAATATGTTGCATAACTTAACATTATGTTTGAAATTGTTGTTTTTCTCTATTTGCCGTGGTATATTGGATTCTTTTAATTAAATCAACAAAGTGATACCTTATATAATAATAATAATAATAATAATAATAATAATAATAATAATAATAATAATGTTAGATTATCTAACGTTTACAAGTCATTAAAATGTATATGATGCACACACATATATATGAAGTGTTATATATTTTCCTTTCATGTGTAACATGGGATCTAACCTAGTTACCTAGTTCAATATAAAGTAAACTATTTATGATTAATTTGGGGGGGGGGGGGGGGGGGGGGACTAAAGAGTATTAAGCCAAAGTTTAAAGAGGAAACCCTAATATAAACCTAGCTACGTTACATCTTCATGTTCTCATTCCTTCAACTTCAAGCACTATCCTATAGAGAGAACTGTGGGATGAGATTGAAGCTTTAGAAATTTGAAATCAAGCTGGAATGTGTAACATTCGTTAAATTTCGAACCCGAAAACCCGACCCGTTTTTTTTATTTTTATTTTTTTAAGTTATATTTTGTTATTTTTATCGAATCAGTAGAACTATTGAACTTATTCAAAACTACCCCCCTAAACTAACACGTTCCCATTCTTGCACCCGTAACTAAAGACCAAGGGCCACATTGCAATTTAATAAATAATAAATAAACTTTCCCTCCAACCTTACACCACCGTCGGCACCATAAAGACCCCCCCCCCCCTCATTTCTTAATCCGTAATTCTCGAGATTTATCATTGATTGACCTTTCCAAATGGTTCTTGAGCCTTAAACACGTCCCACTAACGATTTAATTGAAGAAACTATGGCCAACTGACAGCTAAGGACTCATTTAACAATCCGCGACTAATAGGACCTTAAATCACTATGAATACACGTCTAAAATACAATTAAACGGGCACACACCATCTTTGGATCATCACGAACCTAAGCCCTTAATTAATTCCCGCAAAAGAAAGTTGTTATATGATGTTTGGGTATTTTGTATATATATTAGTATGTTAATTATGTAGTTTTGTTTAGTATATTGTTAGAACTTTGGTACTTCATACGTGCTTTTGTATTTCAGGTCATTGATCGTTAAAGATGCTAAATTGGAGACTTGTACGAGCATGGAATGATATCTCGGGAATACCGGAGCATAAATTGAAGTCTTAGAAAGTGTTAGAAGGATTCGGGAGGAGTTTGGATGAGAAACCTAAAGCCGATGCTAAAACTGAACAAGATGGGTTCACAAAAAGCGACCAGGAAGTAAAACGAGCATATCCTGGGCTAGAAAATGAGTTACGGAACCCATGATATATGAATTTTGGGTTTCTTAACGAGAGGAATCCAAAATGAGGTTACCTACCATAGCGTAGCGCAATGAGATGGTCATATGACCATCGCGCTACGCGATGGTCCGCACAGACGGGAAAGTTAGGGTTTTTATGTTATATTCGTTTTGACGACCCCAGACACCATTATTCACTTTCCAGGCGATTTTCAGAGCAGCAAGGAGGGCCACCATCACTTCCAATCATCTCAAGGCATCATAAATGTTCTTCCACATCATAACCGAAGCCCGAGAGATGCCGAGACACGGCTAGATCCTTCGAGTCATACCCGGGATGTATCGTTCGTAATCTTTCAGTTTATTTCTCATGTACTAGAACAACTAATTGTAATTGTTTTGATGTTAATATATGAGTATTGATGTTTAGTATGTTCGTATAATCAGTCGGTTTAGGTTTATTTCAATCTGAACGATTAGGTTGTCGATTGCTATAATAATTGCTCGTAGGATTGTCTTAACCTGTTAATTGAAAGAGAGCATACATTTGCCCTTAGTTGAGTCACAATGACAGAGACTGTTTGATAACCAGTATCGTGTGTTAGCGAGCGTGGATACCTAAGGTTTGACCGGTTTGTCAGTCTGTAGTTGACACAAGATAGTTTATCTGTTAAGTGCATGAGTTTGCTGTTTGGTTGCTTACTTGGATTCCCGGGTGTGATTTGCTATGTCTGATTGATTGAATACTTGATTATTTGTTTGATATTAAAACCAAATCAATTGCTAGTGTGATCAGCACTTTGTTAAGAGTTTACTTCATAATGTTAGGAATCGGTTTCACTCTACACTGACCACATACTCCTCGTGGTTCGACACCCTACTTACCCTGACTAGTTTAAGGTGATTAGGACACTGATTAATTTGTTTTTGACTAGATAGCGACAGTCTAGCATCATTATGCTCAATTCGTAGCCGTGTCCAAGCCGCAACCCTACCTCCACGTTCTCCATCAATTCATTATTCCCTAAGGTAATTGAAACACGTTTCTTGGTCGGATTAGGGTGTCTATCAAAAGCCCTCTATCAATTTTGATTGACAGAGGGCATACACGCTTCAAATGGGATTCAAACATAATCAGGGTTTATGCAAAAAATAAAGAGGAACTGCACTATCTGTTTATATTTATCCGATTTCATATCATAAACATCCCAGCCGTTGGTTCAGTTGGTCAATCACATTTCTTTAAGGCTTGTGAACCAGCCTGGGATGCGGGTTCGACCCCTCCTAGGCCCGATTTATTGTTTTATGTTTTTAAATTTCATTTTAATCATTTTATTATTATTATTATTACATATATATATTAAATAAACATTGTTTTGAATAAACCGACCCCCGATACAACTCATTTTCATTTCATATTCATGTATCTATATGGCATATATATTTGTTTAAATTTCATAATTGAGTCTATATATAAAACTATAAATATTATACTCATATATTTAATAAATAAGAATATATATATATATATATATATATATATATAATAATTGTTATTTTTTTTCTTTCACTCGCGTAACGAGCCAAAAATTTTCTTAGATATCCAAGATAAACTTCCTGTTAACTTTTCCGTTAATATATAACGTGATTTATTTTATCAAACATAAATACGAATTAATAACTATTAATAATAATAATAATAAATAATATATATAACAATCAAAAACCCTAAGAGACTCCGAATCCTTTTAATAACCGTTACGTCATAAGTCTTGTTACTATTTCGTCATAATTAATTCATACTATTGTTAACAATTAGGGACTCTGGTTGAATAAATTTCAAGGAAATCAACCGCGTTTATCTAAATTTTATCGTTATCTCATCTTCGTTAATCCACTCGTCAAGGTGAGTTTCCATACCCCCTTTTTCCATCTTTTATATTTTGGGGGGTAGCATGTATCTTATTAACTTTACTATGTTTTATTTACTCATCTACTCAAAACGCAATTCAATTTATGTTTATGTGTGATTATTACATGCCTTATGATCATGTTCTATGTGCTTAATTCTTTAGTTTATGTTTGGTGGTTGGTATCTCATCCTCATCTATTCTCATCTGGTATGATCATACACTTACCCAAGTACATTGATTTTGTATCAATAGGAACGAGTCCACATCTATTTAGTTGTTTACATTTTCATAAGTGTTGTGATGCTCACCATTTACATATGAATTGTGATTTACCTATATATATATACAACTAAAACTTATGTATTCTCACCAACATTCGTGTTGACAAACTCTATTTTTATACATGTTACAGGTTCAAGTATTTGATATATTCAAGATCGAAGATAGTTAGTCGACCTTAGGATATTTATTCAAATTACAAGTTATGATGTATTTACTTATTGAATTTGTGTACTTGTTTAGTGTAAATGAAGTTAAATAATGATTGTCGATTTAATTAGTGTCTTTTGAGCTACTGTCCAATCAATACGTTACGCCCCAGCATATTCTGCCTTTGGTCGGGGTGTGAGAGATTGATATCAAAGCCAGGTTGCTATAAGATAGGTGGTTAGATATAACGACCTAGTAGCATGCTTAGGGTCCCTATACGTGATATGCTTTTACGTGTTTGCACCCTAATTTATATGATTGATTGTGGTAGCTTATATATTATTTAATGATTTGATATTACTCTTGTACATAAAGCACACACAAATTACGAGGCTATGCCTCAGTCTCAATTTTTTTTTTTTCAAAACCCTAGTTATTATTTGAAAAATTGGGAAATTCCTTAAGAATTCCCACCATTTTTACTCTCCTCTCGTTGAGGATGATTCGTGTAACGGATACGTAGTAACTGTAAAGGGAACACACCTGTACACCGATCCCTTGACACCAAGGCTTGCGAGCCTAAGGAAGTGCAACGCGCATAAATCTCGATCAGCCGCGAGACCTGGTTGTCTTCCTGGAGGGTGAGGTGTGAGTGTGAAACTTGTTAAGCCAAAGCGTATTACACCAAACGTTCATGAATCAACTACCCTCATTGTATCAATCGTGGTCATATGACGATCACATCCTTAAATCATAACCGAATTCACGGTGATACGTGACTAAACTTGGTTCTTCCTTAAGATATTTTAATTGAAAGAATTGGTGGGAAAAGCCATGGTTATACATGGATACTCCAACCATTCATTTCAACACCCTTATCTCGATTTCAATCAATTTTAAATATTTTGTTGGAAAATTAAGCCATGGTGATACATGGATATTTCAACGATGATTTTTTTTTTGGGTTTAAATTTTTGATTTGGTTATGAATAATTATTTTCAAGTACATCTCAATCAACCATTTAAAATTTACTGTCACACCCCGACCAAAGGTGGAACATGCCGGGGCGTAATGTATTGATTAGACTGTAGCTCAAAAGACACTAATTAAAGCGACAATCATTATTTAACTTCATTTACATTAAACAAGTACACAAATTCAATAAGAAAATACATCATAACTTGTAATTTGAATAAATATCCTAAGGTCAACTAACTATCTTTGATCTTGAATATATCAAATACTTGAACCTGTAACATGTATAAAAATAAAGTTTGTCAACACGAATGTTGGTGAGAATACATAAGTTTTAGTTGTATATATATATATAGGTATGTTTTGGTCAAAAATTGACAATGGTAATTTCGTAACCAAATTAGTAATCGGGACTAGGTGCTTATATGAGATGAACGTAAAAGTACTTGAAGACAAGGATTTGTTGCAAGGAAAAAACCCGTTATCCTTAGGATAACAAACAAAAAACCCCGGGCGGTGAAAACTACCACCACCAGTTTATTAATAATAAAGGTGGTTACAGTTGTGGAGCTCAAACTTGATCGCGATTACAAAGAATGCGAGTGCTAGTAAGTTCTCGAGTACTAGAGTGTGTGTTATGATCTGGCTTTGAGCTTCTATTTATACAAAAATAAAACTAACAAGAAGTCCTATATTTAAGGAAACTCTTAGACTAAATCAATTAGCCGTTAATTCCGTTAGATAGCATGTTTCCTTAGTTGCCACGCTCCAATAACAGTAAATGCGAGTTCTTAGGAGATCAAGCAACGGACTTTGACCTGGTAAACATGGAAGGTAGCAAACCTCGTGTTAGTTATATAATGTAATTAAGATACCAGTTACCTTTGAGGATACCGCATCCTGGATTCGTCCTGAATATAATCTTTGCTGAGGATACTGAAAATCCGTGCCCTAACAATTGTCCCCAAATTTTAACAGCTGTAGATAGGCATTACAGCTGTAAAATTTTTGAATTTTGAATTTCAAATCTTTGCATATGTGGTAGTTTGTTGATACACGTGTTAATCATCCGTTCTTTGGGTAAACCCTAGGCCAGCCTTATAATTACTTGGATGAATAATATTTCCATTCATCTTCTTCTTCTATCTAGGTAACTTTTCTTCTTTTTCTTCTTGAATCATGAGTCCTAAACTTCGTCCCTCCGGTATTTAGGATTTTGTGTCTCAGAATCTCCTCGCAAATCCTGCGAATGAGATATGTATCTTTGGCAATACTGATATCGCGAGTCTTCGGTCTCGGGGTTGTTTTCCCGCTGGAACTCTTTTTAGGCCATTTGATGCCGCCCTTTCTTCCGATTGTGTTTCATAAACCTGGATCTGCTTTCTTTTTTTGCCGTTTAAAATCGGTTTTTCCTATCAATTTCCTGCCTTTACCACCGAGTTCTTTTCAAGAACTGGACTCAGTTATGCCCAAACCATGCCCATGGTTTGGAGGACTTTGTTTGTTTTAGAGAAACTAATTGCTGACCGTGCCCTAGATCTTACCTTATCAGAGCTTGCTTCAGTATATGACCTTCGCAGCCATGGGTCTTCAAGATATCTTCTCAAAATTAGATCTGGTCGATCTCCACTGGTTCTGAAAAATACCTAGAATAACGACCAGTGGAAGAGACAATATTTCTTGGTTAGGAGATATTCTCTTCCACAGCTTGATACTCTTCCTTATCTCTGGGTTTCCAAAAGTAGGATACTGTATCTTGAATATACATCGATATTTTTTGTGATTGATGTGTTTTCTTTTGTTTCTGCAGCTTTGAAGTTCTTTGAGATTGCTCCTCCCACCAGAGAAACCGAGGATAAGCTTGCCTCTTTCTTTCTCATTGACGAGGAAGAGAGGACGTTTCATTTCCAGTCAAGCTTTCAAGACCCGTCTCTGTCCGTGAGCTCCGTTATGTCAGGTAAGAAATATTCGAGATTTTATTAGAATTTTTAAGGATCAGTGATACTAACCTGTGTATTTGTAGGCAAGTCTGCTTCTGCTTTTGCTCTTGAAGATATTGACAGCATGGTATCCACCCGAAGCACTATCAAGAAGGAACATGTCCCCAGCTCTATCCCTCAACTTGAAGGGAGCCGCGCAAAGAGCTCTAAGAAGCGGAAGAGTCAAGAGACCTGTGAATCCATTCCCGTGCACAATGTTGATTTCCACAATGCCATGAACAAGACTCAGCAGGTATCTTTTTAATTTGTCATGATTTCTTATATCTTGAGGATAATTTATACTGAGGATCCTTTATCCTTGCAGGGCCTCGAGTATCTCTCCTCCCGGTTCGCCACTATGAGCCTCAAACTCCATGAAGCCAACACTCGCATCTCCAAACTGATGAAGATAGGAGTCACAAAGACCAGTCTTCTTGATAAGAAGACCAAAGAGCTGGAAGACGCGAAACTGGAGCTGTCACTGGCCAAGAAGGAGTTGGTTCATCAAGAAGCTGCATGCTTGGTAAAGGTTTATGAGGCCATGGAAGGGGCGAAAAAATCTGCTGATGTTTTGGTGTTTCAATCCCGGCTCAAGATGGCTAAAGAGGCAAAGGATGCTGGTCTGGATACTCCTTTCTGGGATGTAGCTGGTTGGGAGAAGATACTGGATGAGCTGAATAGGGAAGCGGTAGAGGAGGCTGGTCAGAGCGAAGCGGAGAGGGTCGCTGAGGAGGCAGTGGACGTGGCGATCAAGGGAGCGGTGAAGCCTGTTGGTGATGAGGTGCAATTGGGCAGTGATGCCGGTAAAGAAAAAGCTTGAGCCCAATTTTTATGTGTTTATGATTTGTGATGTTGGGTTGTAGTGGTCTATTGAACAATTTTTATTTTCCTGTCTTGAACAAGTAGGCTTCGGATAACAGGATACATGGGTGGAGGGATCTTGACTTTCCAAGACGAGGCCCATGTTATCTTGACTTTTAAACATTGGCAATATTCGGGTGGAGGGATCTTGGCTTTTCAAGATGAAATCCGGGTGTTGCCTTTCTAATTACCTGCACTTATGATCAGTAATAACATAATCTTTTGGCTTTAAGTATTGTGTTTAGTAACTTGTAAATTTTAGTTGGAATGTCGTTTTAATTTTCTGAAATAAGATACTTCGAGGATAACGTATCCTAATAGCAAGCTTCTCGAATATTTAGAGAATTATAATTTCAGAAAAGGTATTTTGTTAAGATCTTGTATTGAAATGTCCTGAGGACTATATATCCTGAACACAATTTAAAAGACTTATTAGGAATTGATATGAAATAACTTCAGGATAACATATCCTTATGTCTTGCCTAAATTATCACAATCAAACCAAAAGATTATACCTTGAAGTATAAATCGGGTGATAAAACTAAGTGTAAAGAGTACCTTCGTGGAGATTACTTATAAATCCAATGGGCTTACATGTGATGTCCCCAACCGTTGATCTTTCTAAGTATCAAGCTCCTGGGATTTTGCTAAGTTAAAAACAACTTAGTAACCTTTTTAGAATTAGCGATCTGTCGAAACAAAGTTAGATAATTCTGGCGATAAAGCCCATCAACTGGCGATAAAGCCTTTTTACTGGCGACTAGGCCTTTACTTTAGAGACATGAAAATGTCTAAACTTGAGATAAAACTGGGGAAGGTCCCAAACGTATGGGCATGATTATGCCACGACTTTAGATATCACGAACGTGTTATAAACCTTATATAACATGAAAATGTTATAAACCATATGTGTGAGACGTCTGCCACTTATCTTAAGGATTCGGTATATAGCCAACAACAGGCGGATTGTCAGCTGGTCTGGTCAGCCTGCCTCGAACTATACCCAAATCATCGTGCGCTCTAGGCGTCGTTAGAAAGGTGAAGACCTTTAAACCTTTTGAGATATCCGGGATATCATTTTCGTGCGCCCTTGGCGTTCGTTGGAAAGGTGAAGACCTTTAAACCTTGTGGGATATCAGGGATATCATATTCGTGTGGGAGGTGATCAGCCTCTGACTGTCGTCGAGATAACGTATCCTTAGGATAACTGCAAAAAACTAAACTCTTTATAAGGGGTGGGTGTTAGTCTGGCTAACACCCCTCCGATGCTTAAGTCAGTAAACTTGATTTAAAGATAATAGAGTTAAAGAATGTAAGAATAGATAAGGAAACATACCTTCATCTTAAGGATACCAACATACCAGTTAAGTATACTTACAAAAATACGCCTTGAGGTGGATAGAATTCCAAGCTCTTGGTATAGGAACATCTTCCATAGTGATTAGTCTGTAGGCCCCTTTGCCTGCTTCTGAATCGATCAAGTAAGGGCCTTCCCACTTTGGAGCTAGCTTTCCATCTACTGGGTTAGTGGTATTCTGGAATGCTTTTCTTAATACCATATCTCCTACTTGGAATCTTCGAACCCTGATATTCTTGTTGTAGGATTTGGCTATTCTTTGTTGGTATGCTGCCATTCTGACCCTGGCGAGAAACTTGAGTTCATCGATGGTATCCAGGTCTTCGGTAAGACTTTTGTTGTTGGATTCGGTATCCTGGATGCTGGTTCTTGCTGTAGGGATCACCATCTCTGTAGGGATAACAACTTCGGCCCCGAACACCAAGGAAAAAGGTGTTTGTCCCGTCGCATTTTTTGAAGTGGTCCCGTCAGCCCAAAGAACAAATGGTAGTTCTTCAGCCCATTTTCCTTTCTTGGATCCCAATTTCTTCTTCAGATTACTGATGATGATCTTGTTACTGGATTCTGCTTGACCGTTAGCTTGAGGATGTACAAGAGTTGAAGTCACCATTTTGATTCCCCAACTTTCACAAAAGTTGGTTGTTCTACTACCGATGAACTGTGAGCCATTATCACAAACAATCTCTACCGGGATACCAAATCTTGTCAGGATATTGCGTTTGATGAATGAGATCACATCCTTTTCTTTAATTTGAACGAATGCCTCTGCTTCGATCCACTTGGAGAAGTAATCTGTCATGGCCAGCATAAAGACTTTTCCACCAGGAGCCTTGGGCAGCTTTCCCACAATATCCATTCCCCATTACATAAATGGCCATGGGGAGATGATAGGATATAATGGTTCAGCTGGTTGATGTAATATGTTGCTGTGTCTTTGGCAAGCATCACACTTCTTGGAGAAATCCATTGCATCTCTCTTCATTTTGGCCAGAAGTAGCCTGTCCTTAGTATCTTGGATGCTAAGGCTCTGCCCCCAGTGTGGTTTCCACAATCGCCTTCATGTATGTCTTTGAGAACTTCTTGTGCTTCTTGATATTCCAAGCATCTCAAGTATGGACCTGCAAGTTATTTTCAATATAATCAATTATTTAGGATAATATACTGGGTTACCTTCATCCGGAATGCTCTGGGATTTTCTCCTTCCGGGATATTGCTATCCTAAAGATACCGTAATATGGGATCGGTCCAAGATGCTGGATTATCCTTAAAATTTGAAGTTTCTAAGACTTCGAGGTTCTCCTTTGTTGCTGGAGTCAAGATATGCATGATAGGTATCTTGACATCTCCTGGTATCTTGAGAGCTGATGCCAAGTTTGCTAAGGCATCTGCTTTAGTGTTCTCTTCTCTTGGTACCTGCACTATGTCAAATGTTTCGAAACACGTAGCTAATTGCTTAACTATTTCTAAATATTTCGCTAAGTTTTCTGCATTCGCTGAATAAGAGCCATTGAAATGGTTAGCTAATAACAAAGAATCAACATAAACTTGAAGATACTTGACCTTCATATCCTTAGCTAATTGCAAACCAGCTATTAAGGCCTCATATTCAGCCTCATTATTAGTAGCCTGAAATTCACAAGATATAGATAGAGGTATTATGTCCCCCTGTGGCGATTTTAGCAGGATACCTAGACCTGTTCGTTTTATGTTGGAGGCACCATCGGTATGCAAAGTCCAACTTTCCTTGACGTTCAATTGTTGAACTTCCTTTTCAACTTCTTTAAGTATATCCTGGCTAAAATCAGCCACAAATTCGGGGAGTGCCTGAGATTTGATCACTGTTCTTGGCTCATACAAGATATCGTATGCACTAAGTTTCACAGTCCATTTTGTCATCCTACCTGACATTTTTGGTTTTCTCAAAACAGCTTTAACAGGATAGTTAGTTTTTACATGTATAGCATGAGTTTCAAAGTAATGTCTTAGTTTAGTGGAAGCCATTATAAGTGCTAAAATTAACTTTTCAAGATAGGAATACCTGGATTCAGCATCTAGTAGACTTTTACTTACATAATATATTGGATGTTGTTGACCTTCATGATCCTTGACCAAGACCGCACTGATTGCACTCCTAGAAACGGCTAAGTATAGGGATAAAGGCTCACCATCAACTGGCTTCATTAGAAGTGGTGCTGAGGATAAGTATTCCTTCCGAGATACCAATGCCATTTCTTGCTTCTCTCCCCATTCGAACTTTTGATTCTTCCTCAAGATACCATAGAAGTCTTTACAGTTCTCTGAAGATCTTGAGATGAATCTATTGAGAGCAGCTATTCTTCCGGTCAACCTTTGGACATATTTGACATTCCTTGGTGATTTGATATCCAGGATAGCCTTGATCTGCTCTGGGCTTGCTTCTATTCCTTTTTTGGTGACCATGTATCCCAGGAATTTTCCTGCTTTGACCCCAAAGTGACACTTGGCTGGATTCAACTTCATGTTGTGTTTATCCAGGATATCAAATGTTGTCGCCAAGTCTTTGAGATGATCCTCGGTCTTTTTTGATTTCACAACCATGTCATCTATGTAGACTTCCATCGTGTCCCCTAATTGGTCTTTGAACATCATTTTGACGAGCCTTTGGTATGTTGCACCTACGTTTTTAAGTCCAAAAGGCATTGCAATATAACAGTATATACTTGTGGGAGTCATGAAGGATGTATCTTCCTGATCTGAAGGCTTTATTTGAATTTGTTGAAATCTTAAGGATGTATCCAAGAAGGTTAGCAGCTCGTCGCCAGCAGTTGCATCCATCATTGAGTCAATGTGTGGGAGTGGGAATGGGTCTTTTGGACAGGCCTTATTCAGGTCTGTGAAGTCCACACACACTCTCCATTTTCCATTTTTCTTCTGGACAACAACTAGATTGGCCAACCATCTAGGATATTGGACCTCTCTTATCATCTTGGTTTTGAGAAGCTTCTGCACCTCTTCTTGTATGATAGCGTTTCTCTCAGGAGCAAACTTCCTTCGCTTTTGATGTACCGGCCTGAAAGATTTATCTATACCAAGTTTATGAGTCATTATAGATTTTGAGATACCTGTCATATCTTCATGTTTCCAGGCGAAGGTAGAAGCTCTTTTCTTTAGGAAGGATATAAACTCCATCTCAATATCTTCAGGAATACTTGATCCTAACAATACTTTGATCTTAGTATCCTAAGGATCTAAAGATACTTCCTTTACATCCTGCTTGTAAGTCCCGAAACCGGATCACTATAAATATGATATCAACAATCTGGGTGTTGGTGCGGAAATCCAACGCTAGATGATTCAAGAACACTAACAAACACAAACATGGAAAACACACAAATGGCTTCAAAACACACGTTTAATATTAACGTCAGGTGCTTAAGCACTAACAATACAATGCTCGTCTATGATAACCCTTAGACGGCCAAGATCTCCAGTGAACGAACAACCTTAACCCTATACAATGCATTCTATATATATAGGGAACAAACCACTCAAGCCCAATACTTAACCAAAAGCCCACCAAGATCCAAGTAGATCTCGGTTTACATACACAACCCAAACAAAATAAACATACTAAGTACAAACCATATAACTAGGCCCAACAATCTCCCCCTTGGTTTGTAGCTTGGTTCTCAATCATGCTCCATATAATCGATGTCAGCGTCTTTCAAACCACCTGCCCAAAATTTGCATCGGATAATAGACGCCACCATGCTTGTATATTCTTTTGCAGCCGGTTCAAAAATTGGGTCGGCAATTATCTGAAATGCACTGAGTGTCTTGATGTCTTTCTCTCCAAGCTTCAGCAGATCTCGTGGGTCAACAAATCTAAACTGTCCTTTGCCCTTCTGCAGACGAACAACCACAGTAGCAGTTTCACTGTCATACATCCAGAATCTCATATTATCCAAAGAACCATCTGGAATAGCTTTAGGCACAGGAATACGAGTGACTTTCTTTGTAGCAGGCCACATGACGTTGACCATTGTATTTCCTATCTTCGGATCCACGACCCCCTTTGCTTTCTTCAAGAACGAGTCTGCAGTTGGCATCTTTGGAAAACCTTGATCAACTTGATTTCTCAGAAAGTTCCAGAAATCCCTACCATGTTTATCATTTGTTGGATTGTGGAATGGGGAGTTTATCAAATCACTGAGATCCACCTTAGTCCAAGAACCAAAATCTTTCATATTATTATAGTACTCAGTGGTCCCGGACTTCCGTTTAACCCACCACATGTTCTTTTCAGCATCAAAACCCCATGACACAACTCCAGAACGATCTCCATACTTATCCGAAAAACCTTTTTGAAGAGTAACAACGAATCTGTCTGGGTGATCAGATGATTCAACATTCTGATTGGAGTTTTTCATCACCAGCAGCTTCTTCTGAATTCTATCAAACTTTTCTTTGGTGAGTGGAGGTTCAGATAGATACTGTTTCAGCGTCTCGGATTCATCTATACTTTCAGAAGAACGAACAAAAGTGCTACCACCTTGATCAACGTTTGGCATCTTTGAAGTCACATCACTACTGCTCTTGAATTCATCTCCAAACTTCTGAACGAGTTTTTGTTGAAGGTCTAGATAAACAGCAGTTAACTCTCCCATGTTGAACTGAAGCTCTTTGATCTTGGAGTCCTTATCAGAGTTACAGGCTTCCAGTTCTTGAATACGCACATCTTTCAAGACAGAATCTTGTTCAAGTTCAAAGACTCTACGTTGAAGAGCTTACACATCAACGGGAGCATCTTCAAGCACCATTCCCTTGCCTTTGTCTTGCAAATATCTTTCTTGCATAGCTAGAATCTGAGCAACCTTTTCGGAAACATTTGAGCTTGACTGACCCAGATTGGACGGGCCAGAAGATCCAGAAGCAGCATCAGTGTATGGCATAGTATCCTCATCAGTGGATGGAATATCTGACTCAAAATCAAAATCACGAGCAATGTCATCAAGCATCTGATCTTGAGTCAGTGGTTCTGCAGTGGATGAACATGGTTCAACTTGAGTCTCTGGAGCTTGTGACTCAGGTTGTGATTGTTGTTGTAGGCTAGTGGTTGTTGTTGTTGCTGGTGTTGTGGTTGTTGTTTCAGTTTCACGAACCAACACGCCCGATCTCAGATCTTTCTTTCTGCGCTTTCGTGGAATGAGATCAGCGGCTGGTTCCTCAGGGATATCAACTTCTTCATTTACAACAACTGCCTGAGGAGGCTTCAGAGCGGTTGACTGTAATAATTCTTTGAAAGCTTCAAAATCTCTTAATTACTCATCAGTCAGAGCAGTATCCTTTTCACGGTGTTCTGTCTCTTCTTCTTCATCTGAACTCATCTCGAATGCAGCAGATTGCCTTTGAACAGGTGTCACATGTTCATCGACAATTTGAGCTGTAACTGGTACAGCTTCAGTCTCAGCAAATTTACCAAACTTTTCCAGAGCATTGAGGCTCTGATAGACAATCTTGGAGCCTTTCCTGGACTGCTTCATTAACCCAAAGGTGTTGGGTCCCATTGACTTCATGTCCAGTGTATCAACAGATTTGACAAGGTCGGTGTAGTGAGAGTAAAAAATCATTTGCAGAAATCTGGGATACATGAGGAACATCTCTTTCTTCTTCCCTTTCATATTGCTCATCATTTCATTAAAAACGAACTTGGAATAGTTGTAATTCCAATCCATGATCAGAGCAACAATAGCAGACATCTGAGTATGACTAATCTCGTCAGACCCCCCCCCCCTTTCTTCCTGACACGCATGTGAAGAACGTGTGAATCAAAAACCTCTAGTATGGGTGAAATAATTTCTTGATTGCTGGAGGATAAGCACCCTCATAACCCATCCTAGTAATAATCTCAGAGACGGCAACCGCAGAGTATTCTGTCGGGTGATCAGGTTGATCACTAAACAAAAGCACATCCCTTATAATAGTCTCTGTGATGACGACCGGCTTATTCTGAACTTTGGAGTCAATCTACACGGCTCCATCTTCCCCTCGAGGATTGATTGAGGCATTATTCCAAAAATCAGTGATCATCTTTCTGCAAATAACAGGGTTTTCTCGTAATGCGTGAGAAATCCTGCAAGTGTTGAGGCCGACAATCATAGACTTGAATTCCTTGTGGGCCAGTGGTGGATCAAACAAATGTCCAACTATGTTATGTGTGTCCACAAACTTTAACGGAGCCTAATCAGCCGTTACTGCACCAAGCGAATCAAGTTAGTACGTGTAAGCTTGATCATAATTATATTTTAAGCATTTTAGGTCAAGTTTCAAAACATGAGGGGCCAATGATGACAAAAACAAATTAAATGGACTACAAAGAAAAGTGATAACACTAAAATAGTTGTTTTCGGTCCACAAGAGTTTTCTGTCCACTTTATATTTCGGTCAAAGGGGTTTTCAGTTAAAAGCAAGTGTTCTCTGTCAAGATTAACCGAGAATATGAGTTCTCGGTCAATTCCAGCGATTTCGGTCAACGAAAGTCAACCGAGAACATGAGTTCTCGGTCAAGGCTAGGAGATCTCGGTCAACGAAAGTCAACCGAGAGCTCATTGACAGTGGAGGACAGAGAACCCTTTGGGTTTCTTCTTGGAATATGTGTCGTCTTCTCCAAGGCACCGAGATCTCCATTAATCCTGCAACAAATCCCTTTAACTTCTAAAAATTAACCCTAAAACAATCCAATACCTGCAACTCGATCAAGAGAACACCAAAAACAATGGAGTGAGATTAGCTTTGTGAGATTTACGGCTGAATGGTTTGAGATATGAAGGTGTTTTTGAATGAATGAGCATAAAATCTGGGATAATTATCATTTATACCAAAAAGAGATGGGCCGAGAACCCACAAACAAACCCAACCCTTTGTTGCAGCCCAAATACGTTTAATCTCATACCTGACAATCCAGTCTAAAGCCCAAAGAAATATAAACACATTGAAAGCGACCCAGTTAAATTACATGTTTTGAGGCGAGTGATTTCGAGATAAAACAAAACAACAAAAACATAAAGAAAACAAGAATAGTAAAATGTTATGTTTCTAAGTTATATAAAAATAAAACTAAAACAGAATTTACATATCCAGTCTTTAGAAAATCAGCACATATTGGGATCAAATTTCAGCTATTTAAAAACGAACCACATTTTTATGAAAAGATCCGAACATGAGATCATATTGATTAAAGTACTTTCACAATGATTCATTTTCAGCATTATTGTGACATAGTGAAAAGGTTGATAGCAGGTAATTTTCATGATTTTCATTGCATTAGTGATATGATTAGATTCGATTAGGCATAAGACTTACATGGACATCACTTGTGGACCTCGGATGCCCCGTATCTATTCTCAAGGCGTATTTGGCTTTCTCCAGATCACTCCAATTTGACTCCAACCCCTTAGTACTTGATCAAAATATTTTTCTCTATACAAAATGATTATTAAGCTTTAAGGTTGAACGTTGGACTTACATGCCATCCGGACTTACAAGCCTTGCATTCAGGGTGTTTAGGACTTATTTGAGTGCCCCACCCCTGTAGTTCCCTGAGACCCCTTTAAGCTTTTAGAAAACAATTTAATGATAAATTAAATAATAATTAAATAATTTTTTTTAATATAAAATATGACCCTTTTTGGCGATCAAGATACTAACGGGCTCGTGTATGACTGGGTAATTGCTTTTCTGCCTATCATTCGGAGAGATGTGTCTAGGGACATGCAAAGATTTTCAAATTGACTCTCAATAAGTTTAGCAGATTTAGTTTATATCACTTCAACTTTTACGTATCATGAAAAGCTTCCACACACATCAATAACTAATCAAAAGCCTTTTTAGCCTAATAACTTCACACGTTAGGCACTCAAAATCAATTTATCTATCATTTCTCAAAGGTTGGATCACTTTTCATTTAAAAAATACTTTAAGCTATCTGAAAAGCTTTTAGCTGAATAATAATATCATTTCCTGAACTCTCACCAACATCTCCCCTAGCATTACCCACTGGAACCAGCGCCCTTTCTGTGTTTCCTTCTTTTGATGCGTTGGTACATTCAATAGCAAAATGACCTGGCTCGTGACAGTTGTAGCATCTCAGAGTATTCTTGTTAAAACCCACCTTCTGGTTGTTTGGCGTATTCCAATTGTTCCTTCCCGTTCTCTTGGTGAACTTCTTGGCCCGAAAGACTACCATGGCGATTTGCCAAGCGATATCCATTTCTTCAACATCATCTGGATGGATTTGATCAAGCTCAGCAGCAATAACAGGTTGAACCAAATCTCCAGCTAGGAATGCATTGTAGCAGTTCATGAATCCCGCCATTAAAGCTATATTCTCTTGAGTTTCCTTTGAGATGGAGGGAATCTGACTGGAGATATGATTTGAAGCAGCACCGGATAATTGAGGTTGACCACTTTGAGCAGGTTTAGTGAAGAAAACTGGAGTTGGTTGAGATGGGATGGAAGACGGTTGGCTCTGAGTGGACTTAAACATCTGAAAGTTTCCTTGGGTTGGAGGTTGCTGACTGGCCTTGAACATAGAGAAACCATCTTGAGAAATAAGAGCATTGTTGGAAGCAACATTGTAACCAGCTGCACTGTAAGAGTTAGCATGATTTATTGCACGTTGCTGGTCGTCCATTTCACATGCCTTGATAGTAGCCATCATCTCAGAGATAGGCATTCTGTTGAGATCTTTAGTCTTCTTGATAACCGCAACATTCATATCCCAGCTTTTGGGTAATGAGTTCACCAACTTGTTGTTTATTTTAGACGTTGCCGGATAAATGCTTGCGGATCTCATCTCAGTCACAAGAGCTATGAATCTTTGAAGTTGTGTCTCCAATGATTCTCCCAACACATGATTGAACATATTAAATTTCTGTCGCAACAAATCTTGGTGACTTCTCTTCATGTCTTCATTTCCTTCATACACCTCAATCAACGCCTCCCACAACTCCTTGGCAGATTGAAGTTCTCTAAAACTTAAAGCGATCTCAGGTGAGAGAGCCATAGTTAAGGTTGATAGGGCCCTTTCATCCTCTTCAACTTTAGCAAAATCATCATCATCATACTGTGCAACAGGCTTCACAACAACCTCAGTTGAATTCTCATGTTGATATGTGATGATTTGGGGTCCTCTAACAACGCTTCTCCATATCTTAGCATCTTTCATTTTAACATAATTCTCAAATAGAAATTTCCACTCACTGAACCCCTCATGAGACAATAGACGAGGTACACGAGTGGTTGTCCCCATTATGGAATCCAATTCTTGATGAAGTAGAGCATTTGATGATACATTGTTGTTAGTTAACTGATCCATTTTTAGTTTATTGATTTTAATCCAGGAAGTCTTATAGTCCTAGTAAAAGTATCAGGCCCAAATCAAACCAATCAGGCCCAAATAGAGCCTACAGTTTACCGAGCCGAGAACCAAAGGTTGACCGAGAACCCAAAGCAACCGAGAACTACCTTAGCCGATAACTAAGTTTGACCGAGAACTAGTTGTGGCTGAAAACTAGTTGTAGCCGAGAACTGTTGTGGCCGAAAACTAGTTGTAGCCGAGAACTGATTGTGGCCAAAAACTAGTTGTAACCGAGAACTGTTGTGACCGAGTACTAGTTGTAGCCGAGAACTGTTTTGGCCGAGAACCAACAAATTTCACTGAGAACGACCAAATGATGGCCGAAAACAATGAAAATTGTCCGAGAACTTCCAGGAAACCCAAAGATGCTTTGACCAGATAATTTTGGTAACAAATTAAATCCTGAAATCTCTGGGATTTGAATTTTAACCAAGATTAGGTTAATCTTCAACTTAAAAAAAAACTTTTTCCTTCTCCGACGAGAGTATCACCAGAAAACCAAACCACAACCACCAAAGATCAAAATCTTGAATTCTTGATATCACAATAACGAGCCTGAATAGGTCTAAGGCTCTGATACCAATTGTAAGTCCCGAATCTGGATCACTACAAATATGATATCAGCAATCTGGGTGTTGGTGTGGAAATCCAACGCTAGATGATTCAAGAACACTAACAAACACAAACACGTAAAACACACAAATGGCTTCAAAACACACGTTTAATATTAACGTCAGGTGCTTAAGCACTAACAATACAATGCTCGTCTATGATAACCCTTAGACGGCCAAGATCTCCAGTGAACGAACAACCCTAACCCTATACAATGCATTCTATATATATATAGGGAACAAATCACTCAAGCCCAATACTTAACCAAAAGCCCACCGAGATCCAAATAGATCTCGGTTTACATACACAGCCCAAACAAAATAAACATACTAAGTACAAACCAAATAACTAGGCCCAACAATTCTCTCTTGCTTGCAGGACCTTCCCTGGCTGTTTCTGTAATTGCTATACTTGAGTAGGCTTTGTAGTCCACTTCATGGATGAAGCATAGCATTCCTTGGCATCTTGCTGATCGCTTTCAATCTTGATAACCCCCAAGGACTTGGTAATTTCACACATTGATGATAAGTTGAGGGTACTGCCTTCATGCTGTGGATCCAGGGCCTGCCTAATATCACATTACAAAAAGATAATGAGTCAATAACACAAAATTTTTGTAGAGAGTTAGTTCCTTCAATATATATTGGAAGTTTGATTTCTCCCAAAGTGTTCTTGGTCTTGCCACTGAATCCTACAAGAACTGAGGATTTTGGGATAATCTCCGTTTCCGGGATATCCATCTTCTTTAAGGCATCCATTTGGATAATGTTCACAGAGATTCCTCCATCAACGAGTATCCTACGCACAAAACAGTTAGCTATACATAAAGTGTTACCAAACCATCATGGTTGGGATCCACAAGATCATATCGGTCCTCCTCGTCGAAGGATATGATCCTTTGAGTTGTCAGAGTGGATGTGCGGAGAGGTCTTTCTCCGTTGTCCATCTTTGTTTCTTTTGAACGCTTCTTGGCTGCTGAATATGAGGTTCCATATATGTCGGATCCTCCCGAGATAAAGGATACAAACTTAGCTCCGGGTGGAGGAGAAGGTGCCCTTTCAGGTATCTTGACAGGATCCTGACTCTTATCCTTGTTCCTTCCAAATAGTTCCTTCAGGTATCCTTTGCTGAGAATGTATCTTATCTCCTTCTGAAGTGCTATACAATCATCAGTGCGATGGCCAAAGTCTTCATGGAATGCCCACCATTTGGACTTGTCTTTGATGGATCCGGGCTTTTCATTTTTCTTAGGCCATCTGGCCTTGTCACCTAGATCCTGCATTGCACAAATCACACCATTAATATCAGTATTAAAACAGTATTCAGAGATTTTAGGATACTCTTCATCATCCTCATCCTCATCCACAGTATTTATCCTGGGATTATCCTGCTTGGAATAAGGCTTAGGCCTAGTGTACTTCTGTGGAGTGTCTGACTTTCTATTGGTAGATTCATATTTCAGGATAACCAAGCTTCCATAAGCTTTCTTGTCATTCTCCAGCCGAATATATCTTAATGCCCTGTTTCTAACTTCATCAAGATTCCTACATGGAGTCATGACAAGGTCATCATAGAAAGGAGAATCCTTTCTTAGTCCCATCTTGAAGGCTTCGACAGTAGCTGCCATATCAAGGTTGGGGATCTCCAAAGCTTCCCTGCTAAATCTGGTTATTGACTTGTGCGAATATACATATAAAATTTGAATAAAAGTTTCACACAAATCGGGTTTTAAAAATGGTTTTCACCAACAACCAAACCACACACGAAAGGCAAGTGTACCTATCGTTTGTAGCAAAGTATCGGTAAGAACCGAGTGTCAATCCATGGACACGGCTAACTTTTGATACTAAATCTTTGTAATTAATTTAACCAAACAAACAATCCAATTAATTTTTCAAGTAACTAAACTAGCATACAACAATGACAAAGCAAATAAAATACAACTAACAATCAATCCAAACAAGGCTACTTAGACTATGCATCCACTCAAACTTAGTGACAAAAGAGCAATGATAATGACAAACATCATGTATTAAGCACCAACATCAAATTCCAATCAAGGCAACCTAATACTAGCAACAAAACAACATGATGGGTTTTCAACAAGTTAATAACCATAGATTAGTAAGTTTGTCAAAACTACCTAATCTCATAATCAAAGGAAATCTAGAATGAAAACAACATGAAACTTTTAATTAGCAAAACTACCTAAACCCTAAACCTAAAATCATGTAAAATAGACAAGTTCAAGAATACTAGTTAAACACATGAAACTTTTAATTAGCAAAATATGAACCAAGAATTATGGCCTTAATCCCTAGCAAATATTAACCAACTCAAAGAATCATATTATCACCATACAATTTTCCAATATCAAGTGATAGGTTTCATGCTTTTAAAATTCATAACCAAGTTAATTTCCACTAATCATTCCTAACTTAATGATATAAACAAAGTATGCATACACAAACTAAGTTCATAAACAAATGCTCAACACATAGTTTTCCAACATATTATGGTTAAACATCTATCAAACTAACAAGACTAAGAATTAAAACAAGCATTCAACCATTAAACTCTATTCAAGAACATGTTATAAACTTGAAGAACACCAATTTACCAAAATCATGCATAGATAAATATCACATAAGTAGAAGTTTCAACATAATCTAAGTAACAAGAGTATTTAGCCCATAAGGCTTAATACAACAACCAAAATCAATGTAATCCTACAAATCATTGTCAAGAACAAAAGATTGCAAAATAAGATGAATGATGATTGCTACTTGGAAGGATGATCACACAAAGATGGAAGCCTTGAATTCTCTCTAGCAAACACACAATAATTTTCCAGCAAGTTTGAGAATTCCCCTAAGGCTCCACACCTGAAATGGGAGTAGTGGAGGTGTATTTAAGCTTTCTGGACGTCTGGCATGGGCCCATGCACGGTCGTGCATATAAGTGGAAAGTCAACACCTTGCTTTAGTCTGACCAAAAGGGCATATTTCTCTGTTCTGGCACGGTCATCGGCACGGGCTCGCACGGCCGTGCAAGTCCTGCACGGGCATCCGCACGACCTTGCACGGTCGTGCACTTTTGAATTCTTGTGGCACTGGCTTGCATCTCCGGGAAGCACAGTCGTGCAAGGTCTTGCACGATCGTGCGGGGTCAGCAGTTTGCTGATTTTGTCCGCAAAACGCCCTCTTTTCTTGTTTTCTTTGTCGGGCGGGCGCCCGGACCTGCAAATTCACAAATAACTCAAATAAGTACCAAAAACAATGAATTTGCATGGAGTTCGGCTAAAATATGAGGAAAATTTGATGTAATAAGATGTACACTTTGTGTTACATCAGTTATGTAATCCCTTAAGGATTCATTATTACGTTGAACAATTCTATATAAGTCACCTGTCATTTTCTCAAAAGATCTACTACAAGAAAATTTATTATTGAATAAATTAATCAAATGAGAAAATGATGTAATAGTGTTGGAAGGAATACTCAATAACCATTTGAGGGCTGGCCTCGTTAATGTTGAGCCGAATCCCTTGCATAGGCAAGCTTCTTTGATGTCAATGGGGATGGGGTTGATCTCCATCCTTTCTCTGTACTGAGCTACATGTTCCTCAGGATCCGTAGTGCCGTCATAGAGCTTCATGCTGGGTGTCTGGAACTTCTTGGGATCTCCACGTCACATATAGGCCAGGTAAACCTAGATAACTTATGGCTACCTACGGGCACTTCAGCTATGGGACGTATTATCCCTGGGATACTGGAAATTATATCCTTCAATTTCTGCAGTTCCCTGGCTATCTCAGGGGTTATCCCCTTATCCTGCACATGTCCACGGTTAGTGTATAAATTAGCATTAAATAAACTGCTACCGAGGTCATGGTTAGGTCTCTGGTATCCTGAGCCTTGACGGCTAGTTCCTCCATTGAGGGTGTCCTCAGGATAAGGTGACGCCTGCATTGGGATGTCATCTCCAATATGCACTTCAGAGGATACCATGGGGGATCCTGACGAGAATATGCCGGCTGGCATGGTTGAACGAGGTTGCATGTTGATGAATTCTAGCATCGTTGGTCTAGGTAATTCTGAGGATACCGGAAGATAAGTTCCTCCGTATCCCGATTGCTGCTGAGATGAAGTCCTTGTTGATTGTGTCCCCAAGGATCCGGGATTCTGAAGGATGGTTGATCCTGGATAACCAAAATCAAGAACCCTAGGCATGATTGGAGTAGGCTCCTGCCCTGGCTACTTTTTGATACCTTCAATCTCCTTAAATAACCTTGAGTTGGTCTTTTCCTGCTGCTCCATGTGTGTTTTGACCTGTTTCTTCAAAGCAAAAATATCATTGTTAGAAATAACCGGGTCTACCCGTGTAGAGGATCCCGCGAATGGTGGAAGTTCGCCTCTGGGCTGAGTATTTTTCTTTGACAATGGTGGAGGTCCTGGGTTGATGCTTGAAGCAGCAGTGACCACCGGAGCAAAGACAGAGCTAGCTTTTGGTTGTGAGGTCATATCGAAGGGATGAAGGTGACGGTACACGAAATGAACAGATTTGAAGGATTATAGCACCGTTAGCCCCACGGTGGGTGCCAAATTGTTTTGGTTAAAAATTGACAATGGTAATTTCGTAACCAAATTAGTAATCGGGACTAGGTGCTTATATGAGATGAACGTAAAAGTACTTGAAGACAAGGATTTGTTGCGAGGAAAAAACCCGTTATCCTTAGGATAACAAGCAAAAAACCCCGGGCGGTGAAAACTATCACCACCGGTTTATTAATAATAAAGGTGGTTACAGTTGTGAAGCTCAAACTTGATCGTGATTACAAAGAATGCGAGTACTAGTAAGTTCTCGAGTGCTAGAGTGTGTGTTATGATCCGGCTTTGAGCTTCTATTTATACAAAAATAAAACTAACAAGAAGTCCTATATTTAAGGAAACTCTTAGACTCAATCAATTAGCCGTTAATTCCGTTAGATAGCATGTTTCCTTAGTTGCCACGCTCCAATAACAGTAAATGCGAGTTCTTAGGAGATCAAGCAACGGACTTTGACCTGGTAAACATGGAAGGCAGCAAACATCGTGTTAGTTATATAATGTAATTAAGATAACAGTTATCTTTGAGGATACCGCATCCTGGATTCGTCCTGAATATAATCTTTGCTGAGGATACTGAAAATCCGTGCCCTAACAAGGTAAATCACAATTCATATGTAAATGGTGAGCATCACAACGCGTATGAAAATGTAAACAACTAAATAGATGTGGACCCGTTCCTATTGATACAAAATCAATATACTTGGGTAAATGTATGATCATACTAGATGAGAATAGATGAGGATGAGATACCAACCACCAAACATAAAATAAACAATTAAGCACATAAAACATGATCATAAGGCATGCAATAATCACACATAAATATAAATTGAATTGCGTTTTGAATAGATGAGTAAATAAAACATGAGTAAAGTTAATAAGGTATACATGCTACCCCCAAACTATAAAAGATGAAAAAAGGGGGTATGTAAACTCACCTTTACGAGTGGATTAACGAAGGTGAGATAATGATAAAATTTAGATAAACGCGGTTGATTTCTTGAAATTTATTCAACGAGAGTCCCTAATTGTTAACAATAGTATGAATTAATTATGACAAAATAATAACAAGACTTATGACGTAACGGTTATTAAAAGGATTCGGAGTCTCTTAAGGTTTTTGATTGTTATATATATATATTTATTATTATTATTATTATTATTATTATTATTATTACTAATAGTTATTAATTCGTATTTATGTTTGATAAAATAAATCACGTTATATATTAACGGAAAAGTTAACAGAAAGTTTATCTTGGAGATCTAAGAAAATTTTTGGCTCGTTACGCGAGTGGAAGAAAAAAAATATAACAATCAATCAATCAATCAATCAATCATTCCCAGTAAAATCCCACCGACAGCAAAGCTGTAAGTAGGGTCTGGGGAGGGTGGGATGTAGGCACACCGTACCTCTATCCAAAGGAATAAAGAGGTGGCTTCCAGAGAGACCCTCGGCTCTAAGTACATGTGTATGAAGCAAAATAAAGGGAATCAAAGTTTAACAGTTATATAAAAACTACTACTAATTATAATAATATTAATAATAGGATCACAGTTTAACAGCTATATAAAAGCTAATAATAATTATAATAATAATAATAATAATATATGTAAGGGAAATACCATTATGGTATGTGACCTAAATAAGTTAAGTCTAAGCCCTAAGGTATTCAATTCTCTCTAAAAATCCTTAACTTTAATTCTACTTCTCCACGAATTCCTATCCTCGACCATGTCCTCGGAGAGGTTTAGGTCTATCAAATCATGCATAATCCTCTCATCCCAAGTCAATTTCGGTCGTCCTCTACCCCTCCTCCCCTCTATAGTAATGTTTTCTACGGATCTAACAGGATATAACAATTATATATATATATATAGGGTTAGGTTCAAATAAGAAGTTTGATTTTCCTAAGAAGGCTAGGAAGGAGGGTATTTTAGTCTAATACTTTAATATCAAAACCCACTTAAATTAATTTTAAAAACCCACTTACATAAAACCCAATTACATTTTCACTCATCTCTTACAACCACCACCACTCCACCGCCCACTAGGGGTGTGCAAACGTAAGAAACCAGACCGAACCGGGTTTAACCCGACCCAACCCGAAAACCGAAACCATATGAAAGCTGGAACCGAAGACCAGACCTAAATATTCCGTTCGGGTATCTATTGGGCTCGGTTCGGTTAGGTCTTTTAGCGGGTAAAGGACCGAGACCGAGAAAATGATGAAGATAATGGAGGTACGTGACCAAACTACTGGCACAACGGAGTGACCAAGATTAGATGGTTCAATATATGAGTTTCGACGTCTTCACGACTATGCACGACTTCAAAGTGGTGGTGGTTTTATTTAAGACGCCTCCATTTCTTTTCTCCTAAGACACACAGTCACATGATTCCACAACGTTCAATTTCATGTACTTCCTATTGACCGCTCGTTATCCAAGATTGCAAGTTAATTCTTTATTTTTTTGTTTTTTTTTTGTGGGTTAATCGGAAGTGGGGATGGAAGGAAGGTAGTGGGGATGGAAGGAAGGTTGAATGGCTTATGACTTTTTAGTTTCTTCTATGGTGATATATAAATTATTAATATAATAAAGTATTTATTAGGTTTATTGGGACTTGAAAATGCACTGCAGCACCGATTGAATATCCAATAGAAATGCATTAAACTACGGTATATTAATTATTCAAATCCGGCATCCAAGAGATTCTCGGGTTTGTCGGGTTTCATCGGATTGCGATTTCTAATGACCGAAGACCCGACCCAAAACCGATATTGCAAATAAACTAGGACCGATTTCATTCTTGTAATTTAGGGTCGGTTCGGTCCTGGGTAAAATCAGTCCGGGTATTCGGATTTTTTCAGTTCAGCCCTAATTTTGCACACCCCTACCGCCCACCGCCACCACACCCGTCATCCACCGCCACCACCTCGCCGAAAAAGTCCGAAAAAACACAATGGAAAACACTATGAAAAACACAATGTAAAAAATACAATGGAAAAAAATACTATGAAAAAAAAACACAATGATAAAAACACAATAAAAAACACAATTGTATGACACAATGTAAAAAACACAACAGAAAAAACACAATGAAAAATACTATTGTATCAACACAATTTTGTAAAACACAATTTGTAAAAAACCCACTATTTTTTTATTTTTATATTACAATATGGTACTCATATTAAAGATAAAAAACACTTGTTATTATGGTGAATTTGTTTTTCAATAAAAACGTAGTAAAAAAAAGTTATGGACGTTTTAAAATGACGGGGGAATTTGACATGTGCCTTGCATGTGGAGAGAGCAAGTAAACAAATGTGTTATTCCTTTTATACCCTTCCCCTTATGTTCACACTTGATTTCCCCTTAAACTAATCTCAACCCTCCATGTTCAAAATCAATGGTCAAGATTACTTCTTATCCTTCCTACAAAAACTATACTTCCTATTATAACCTAACCCTCATAAACTAATCTCAACCCTCCATATTCAAAATCAATGGACAAAATTACTTCTTATCCTTCCTACAAAAAGTATACTTTCTATTATAACCTAACCCTATATATATATATATGTATATATATATATATATATATTTCTTAGTTATTAAATATATGAGTATAATATTTATAGTTTTATAACTAGACTCAATTATGAAATTTAAAAAATATATATGCCATATAGATACATGAATATGAAATAAAAATGAGTTGTATCGGGGTTCGGTTTATTCAAAACAATGTTTATTTAATATATATGTATATATATATATGTAGTAGTAATAATAATAATAATAATAATAATAATAAAATGATTAAAATGAAATTTAAAAACATAAAACAATAAAAGGGACTTGGGAGGGGTCGAACCCGCGTCCCAGGCCGATTCACAAGACTTAAAGAAATGTGATTGACCAACTTAACCAGCGCCTGGGATGTTTATGATATGAAATCGGATAAATATAAACAGATAGTGCAGTTCCTCTTTATTTTTGCATAAACCCTAATTATGTTTGAATCCCGATTGAAGCGTATATGCCCTCTATCAATCAAAATTGACAGAGGGCTTTTGATAGACACCCTAATCCGACCAGGAAACATGTTTCAAATACCTTAGGGAATAACAAATTGATGGAGAACGTGGAGGTAGGGTTGCGGCTTGGACACGGCTACGAATTGAGCATAACAACTTTGTTTTGCAGGAATTAAATAAGGGCTTAGGTTCGTGATGATCCAAAGATGGTGTGTGCCCGTTTAATTGTATTTTAGACGTGTATTTATAGTGATTTGAGGTCCAATTAGTCACGGATTGTTAAACGAGTCCTTAGCTGTCAATTGGCCATAGTTTCTTCAATTAAATCGTTAGTGGGACGTGTTTAAGGCTCAAGAACGATTTAGAAAGGTCAATCAGTGATAAATCTCGAGAATTACGGATCAAGAAATTAGGGGGGGTCTTTATAGTGCCGACGGTGGTGTAAGGTTGGAGGGAAAGTTTATTTATTAATTTATTTATTAAATTGCAATGTAGCCCTTGGTCTTTAGTTATGGGTGCAAGAATGGGAACGTGTTAATTTAGGGGGTAGTTTTGTATAAGTTCAATAGTTCTACTGATTTGATAAAAAACAAAATATAACTTAAAAAAAATAAAATAAAAAAAAAACGGGTCGGGTTTTCGGGTTCGAAATTTAACGAATGTTACAGTATTCACAACTTTTGGAAATTTCGTCCCGAAATTAAAGAAAAACTATAATATAAAGAAAGAAAGTAGGTGTCAAGAGAAAAATCATTTTTTTATTTAAAAATAACACCGAATTTCAAGTGACTCGGATAACGCTACAAACGAAAAAATATGATAAGGACACTTATATATAGGATGTACCAGCAGAGTATCTATCATGCCCTTATCACATCGATATTTGTACCGTTTCCCAAAATCATCCTAGGTTCTGGGTTATAACACACAACCATAATTACTATGAGTCCCGTGCGAGGATTTCAATAATTATGCGTGCACTCATAATTATTTAGATCGTCGCATAATGCACATAGTTCGTCCCGTTGTGTGGGTTCGAAAGAAAGCTTTTTAAATCAAAATTTAAATAGAATCAATTGCTTAAGAGAAATGAAATTGAATAAATATGTGAAATTTGATGATCATGAATAACGAATAAACTTTGAAAAATATAACAAAATTGGTGAGGTTAACCATTAAAAATAATAACCACAAAATGAAATAAATTAGATAGAGGAAATTTTGAAATTAGATAAGTAATTTGCACATTCTATGTATAGAATACTTGCGATGACAATAGTATTCACAAATATGTATTCACATAGATAGGTTCATACAACAAACAAATCACATAATTAAAGAAATATAATAATAGATGAGGCTAGAAATCAAGATTATAAAATCGGATGAGAGAAGAGTACCATGAGTATGAGGTGAGTTTTGAGAAATTCGGGTAGCCATGTATTAAAATATCGAAATAAAATTTGTAACATATGACTCCTATTAGATAACTATGTACTACACATGTTCATAGTCTCAATTTCAAAATGTTTGTAGGAAATCGGTCATAGGTAGTTCATGATACAAATATGGTACTATTAGATAACCATGCACATCACCATACAAACAGTCCTGGTAAATTGCCGGTCATAGACCGCTTGAAATGTGATAATAAATTGCGTAACAATAAATAGTGCAATAAGCGACGTGATATAAATAGATGAGAGATTGAATTCAATTTTAAATAACCATGATTCTTATTCATAACAAATCTTGAGATTTAAATGAAGTCATTACATTAGGTTTAAAAATAAAAAAACTCGATAAAATAAGCGTCCCTTGTGTAGCATGTATTCTTGAAACTTGAGGCTTAAACTTGGGAACCGTTGATGTAACACGCTTGTCCTTGAGTACCTTGAGAAACTTGAAGAACTTGAGGTTGGTTGGGTGGGTTTTCGTTGACTTGGGTATTAAGAATAGGTTGGGCTTGAATTGTTTAAACGGATCAGGTTTTCGGGTTCGAAATTTAACGAATGTTACAGAATGTGGATGATTAGCTTGTGGTTTTAACACGATTCACATGTGGAACTCATCAAAATTAGCCTCAAGCTCCACCTTCTAGTTCTCAAGCATTTCAGCTTGGTTAAAGGTTAGAATACTTTCAACTAAAAGCATGAGATTTCGTTTAGACTTCTCATGGGTTGTTAAGCAAGTTTCCAGAATCAAGAAAGTTACAATATCGATTCATGCTTCAAGGTTTTGAATGGCAAACTAAAGATCAGATTGGTTTTAGGGTTCTACAAAGAAACTAGGTAGGTAATCGCATTTTTAGTTAGTTCTCGCATTTCAGTTGGTAGTTATCGCACTAGTAGTAGTTGTCATAGAATGTAATTATCGTCCTGCTATGGTCATCACGGAATATAGTTATCGCGAAGAATATTTTGTCGCACACTATAGTTTTCGCATATTGAAGTTATCGAGTAGCATAGTTATCTCAGAATATAACTAGGAGACAACAATTTTGGCGATAACCTATCGATAACTTGTGTTAGGCAATTACTCTGCATAGCGGTAACTTATGCTTTGTGATTATTTGTTTCACACCCCGACTTAGGGCCTGGGTGCGACGCCCGTTAGTTGGTATCGGTTTTGAAAATATATCAGAGTTGCGGGTTATTAGCGGAAGTCTTTATATAATATTCATTTATAAAATTTCGGGTTAGAATACCCGTTGAATATTGTTTAATAAAATATAAGCGGAAGTCTTTTCAGAAAAATATTATTATATTGAAACCTCGAGATTTGAATACCCGTTCGATAATTTAAATACTTGTCTTTTTCTTTTTGAAAATATAATTCTTTATAATTTTCTAAATAGAATGTATGAGCCATCAGATCATCTCTAATGACTATATCTCCAATCTTCTATCAGTCTTGCCTGTCAGTTTTACAGTTTCCCTAAAATGAGGGAAAAATACGTCAGCACACAGCCGGTGAATGACGCCGACTCAATAATACCATTGCATAAACAATAATAATACCTTTGTGACAATACTCATTAGGCACATAACTCATTTGGGTTAAAATTACCCTACATACATGTACAATTAATCATATACACAATATCATTTCTCTGAACAGTTCATAGACTTCCAGAGGCGTGTTTGATGATATGCATGGCCTCGGGGAACTCCGAGTCACCATGTATGTATGGATCCAGACACATGTATACTCTAAATTTGAGTATGCCCGTTTCTCATTATTGCAACACAAAGTTTAAGGATTCGTAAATCCTATGTAAACAGTTCAGACTCTAAAAGAGTTATAAAAGTTTGGGGCGTATTCACCTTATATGATTGTAATCAGTTTATGACACTGATTCCTGTATATTGATCAGTTTCTGTTACTGACCCCTGTCTGTAAATCAGTTTCTGTTACTGATTCCTGTTTATGTTTTTAGCTTTCTGATTGATTGATTGATTGATTGTTATCTCGAGCCTATAGTACGAGAATAACACTTGTATAAATATCTAGATCTACGATCTAGCTTCAGACCTCGTAGTCTGTTTTGTATAGCTGTAACCTTGATAATTTATTTGTTTGTATAAAACATGTGGACATTTAGTCCCTTTGTTTATTTATTAATTATATATTAGGTTTCTTCTTCAGGAAGAAACATTTATACCAGGTTTCCTATTCAAGAAGAAACATTACATTACCTGTTTGAATAATATCTTTCTTAATCATTAAGAAATACTAATTTTAACTATACCCTTTGTATATAAATGATTACGTTTCTTAATCATGAAGAAACTATAATCAACTATAACCTTTACTTATGAAAAGATATATTATATTTAACAGTGATCAAGGTTTGGGCTATACCCTCGACTATGGTCTAAGCTATTAAAATAATAACTTAATCAGAACCCCTACCTCATACGGGTATGCGAAGTTAAATGCCTATGATTGATCGGGCAGCACTGCTACTCTATACCGCGTACTAGAGCTTAGATCGTCAGAGCTTCGGAGCTTGGCACATTCCACGAGATCGGCATGCAAACCGAGGCTAACTATGTGAAAATGTATGTGTTTGGTGTGAAATGGAATGTGCCGAACACCCCTCTATTTATAGTGGCCTGGTTGGTTCGCGTATCGTGAAGATGCTTTAGGTTTGCTGAGTCATCAGTAGGGTTGCCACGTGTCACCAGGTGCTTCCACGTGTCGCGCATGCAGAGATGCAACTTCGCGTATCGCAAAGATGCCTGATCTGCAACGTCGCGTATCGCGAAGATGCTTCAAGGTCGGTTCAAGTCTTTTTTCTTTCGCGTAGCGTGAAGATGCCTGATCTGCAACTTTGCGTATCGCGAAGATGCAAGTTTCATATTTTCATTTTCAGTCCTTATACTATCCAAAAATATTGCGCCATCAAAACGCCACATTACGCCCGTGTCCGAGTCCGAGTCCGTGCGCGTGCGCGTCGGGTGTTTCGCACCCTCTACTAGGACTATGGAGAGTGATTAGTCACATTAAAGCATTTTTATGAAAACTTGCTTCCTTATAAAGAGCTTCCATTTCTTTACTTGTTTCCATGTTGGATGAAAATTTCATTCCTTATTTATACTTATGTAGAACACTTCCATTTTCTTTCATACTTCCATGTGAGATGGAAATTTTTCTTATTTTCTTAACATAAAAATGCTTTAATTTTTCTCATCTTATTTTTCCCATTACTTGTCTTTGAGATTATTTTTAATCCTTCAACTTTTCATGTTGACAACTTTAGTCCAAAATAAATATGGGTTTTTTCTAGATGTTACAATTTGGCTAAGCTTTAAGTTTGGAAAGAGGAGACTGCCATGAAGTTCTTTGATGATTTAAGTGATAGTTTCTAGTATGAACCTTGTAAAATCGTTCAAGGGTTCTGTTAAAGGAGACTAGAGGCAAAAATATAAGTTAACGGACCAGGTGACTTTTAGAACCATTTTCACTTGCTTTTACGATGGTGTGCATACTGGTGTGGGAAAGCTAATGGGTTGTTTGTTTTCGTAAACATATGTATGCTTCTAAGCATGTTTTCATAAGTTAATGCATGGCTTAGATTTACTTTGGCTGACGTGGTCGTATGTTGCCATTCAGGGTGTATTATTGCCCTTCGGGGTGTATGTAACCATTACGATGAGGGTCAATGCCGTTGTGGCATTTTCAGCAATTGTACAAATGTGTAATGTTGAATGATGAAGATCATTCATATGGAGGAAGATCGCAACCTGAATGAAACATGGTAGTATATGTAACTAAAGTCGTTTACAAACTAATCTCAACGACGCGGATGACGAGTTTGAAATCCAAAAGGAAATGTTTCGCCCTCCGGGATGAATAACAAAGGGAAATGCAAAACATCTTATAACTAGTCCAACTACAAACAAAGGTTGATAATATATCGTGGAGTATACCAGACTTCCTCAAGTTAAAGAGCGAAAAACAAAAGAAATTTGATTGGAAATCGCTTTGGGCTAACATCGATCATTTGATGCGGTGAAATTGTGAAATCGTGGAGAAGATGAAACAAGAAATTAGGAACAAACACACATGTAATAATTTTAAGAGTTCGTTTGGTTCGTTTATTATGTTTTTTTATTTTAATTTTATGAACTTATGTTATGTTTGTGGTTTATTTATTTTATACGTTACGAAAAAAATAATTGTTTAATAATAATTATGTGTATAAAAATAGTTAAAGACGATTAATTAATGGTAACTAATAGTTACTCTAATTACCTTAATTACCTGTGTTGTAAAAATCGTTAGTTAGACGGTGGGGTGAAAACTAACGATTAATAGGGATTAATCGAAATTAATTAGATCGGACTTTAATGTATAATTTTCAGTTTTATATGTACACGTACACATTTTTATATATAATTTTCAGTTTTATACATGCACAAACATATTTTGGCCGGAATCTCGATGAAAACCGCTGAGTTTTGCTGGAATTTCACCGGAAATTGTTGATTTTTTCCGGAATGTCACCGGAAACCACCGATGGTGACCAGAACCTCATCAGAAAAAGCCAATTAAGTTCGATTGATCCTGATATTGGCCAGATTTGACAATTGACCGATTAGCCCAAAATTAATCAGTGAAATGGAAACTAACGTTTAAACGGGGATTAATCGGTGCATAGTCGGGATTTTTGCAACATTGTGAATTAACTCACACTGATCACTTGACCATTATACACCTTAATGAGTATGAAAGATGCACCCATTTATGTTAACGTGACATGTTTTTATCACACTCAGCAGACTATAACACATTGTAAAATAGAGTTACGAGAATCTCATGAAAGCAAAAAGAGTGGACCTTGGGTAAAAGGTGAGACTAGTATTCTATAAGATCGTTTTAATGATCTTTCCATATTTATTTTGAGGTACATTGATGCAAGATGGTATGTAGTGTGGAGTCAAAATCTGTTTGATGATTCTGTGACAATAATAACTCCAAACCTTTATGTCTTATTTTTTTATCTTCTACATTTTACTCCCTTGCTTTTCGTATGTTCAGTTTTGCAGACAGGGGTAACCGCAGAACACTAGTTACACTCATTGCTGATGGGGTTCAGATTCTTTGGACCTTTGCCTAAAATGACGCGTTCAGTACATCTATTTGGATATGTGCATTTAAAATTTACAGTAAACCTAATCTTTTACTTCCATTTTCAACTTAGTTATGTAATGTAAATTTTAGATACAAAAGACATCTTTTTATCAAGCCTATTTCCAAAAATATTTTTATCTTATCACATCATGTGATACATTAAGGAGAGACATCTTTGGTCCTAAGCTATTTGATAACAAACACTCTTATCAATAATGCTAGTCATTACTGTACAAGACTTAGATTAATATTGTAATTATACTAAATAATTTGTATACAAACTTGTTATAAGGTTAAGATTAGTTTAATTAGCCAAGTGTTTGATTACATATTTGATATTTTTATACTGAGTTAGTGAAACTAGTGATGCCTAAATTGTCACTAACAACATAAAAAGGAACTACTCAAGCAATTATTACATTAACACTCAGGTAATCGTTATGCTAGGGGTGTCGTAAGTTGGCATACAACACTAATGTAAGATCTTGTTTCCTAAAGCGAATATGTGTACCATGAAGTAATTTGGATCGCTTTTATATGATTACAATACATTTAAAAGTCAATTGTTTTAGTGATACAACTGATTGATTACTATCTGTTGTTCCATCAAGATGATGCTAGCTAGAAGAAAGAAATAAGAATTCAATAGCCAGAGAAACATATATATTTGGATGAATGTGAATTAGGTGTTTTGAGCTTCAACAATGGCAAGTGTTCTACATGTTAATTAGATTTAATTTATAATAGATTAAATTAGATGTGAAAGCGAAGACGATCTCTGTCACACCCCAACCTAAGGCGGAAATGTCGGGGCGTGAGCCGATTGTTCACAGCTGGAAAATACTATCATAAATAAGAATGTAACAATATCTATTAAATTAATTATTTCAAATTACGGTGTACAACTATTCATAACACAAACAAATAATCCAATCCAGATTTAAATAAAGATAGTCTTCATTAAGTTCCCTATGGTCTTTCTAGATGTCCATCACTTCAAACTTCAATTCAAATGGCAACCTGCATATGCGTAGAAAATGGAATAGAATTTGTCAACAACACATGTTGAGTGAGATGATCACCAATTTTCATGAAAATAATAATAGGATATATATAATAAATGATAAATGTTAAATTGCGCAAACAAACATATGTGAGTAATAATCAATCAAACCATAAACAAACAATGTGTGACATTTAACCGTTGCCACGCGAATGGGCATTGCTACAATGATTGACTGAGATTGTCGGTTTACCATCACCATGCGAACGGGCTTTGGTTACTACGACGGCGTATGATCATACTGACTGAGATATATTATGATGGACCTCTCCAAATGCGATAAAATAAACACTCAAACAATTAGCGAATAGCATTTAATTGAATTACACCCAATAATTATGTTTGCCTGTTTATGTATATATAGGATATAAAATCTGAATAGGTGCACATATATCCCCCAAAATGCTTAAAAACAGTAAAATAAAGGGGAATGATCAAACTCACCTTATTGCGTAAGCGAGCAAATAAGAATATGAATAAACGATTAAGAATTAAACGGATCTTCCACTAATGCGTCAAACAAAGAAAACCAAACGAACCTGAAACTTTGAGATACATAAATATGAGTAAAACCGAACTCATTTCCGCTAGAATAATTCCAAACGGATGTCTAGAACTCTAGTTATGATAGTTTAAACGTTTAAGCGAGCTGGTGCTGACCAGAATCCGAACAGCGAGTCAGAAGTCGGGTTTTGGTCAGTAGCCTTAAAATCTCGTTACGAAAATAAAAGTATTCTGGACCGAAAGTTGGTTCCGACCAGAAGTGTTAGAAGTCGAATGGTTAAAGTTGTTGACCAATATGCCCTTAAACGGGTCGGAAAGCAATTGACCACCAAAACTCACTCAATCACTGAAATTGATTGAGGGCTTTTGTTAAGTGAATGAAAATACAAAAAAACACAGAAGACAACATACCCAAACGATAAATGGAACAAGATATAATCGAGGTCAAGAGGTCTTGAAGCTTGAAAGTCAACGAACGCTTGAAGAACTTGAAGAAATTGAAGAAACCGACAATGGAGTGAGGGAATTTCGTGGGTTTTGAGACGGTGGCTGATAATGAAGTAATAATTTAGGGTTTTAGGATATGCCTTGTTTAAATATTAAGGGTTAAGACTTGTTTAGTAGGAAATAACTATTTTATGAAACCAAATAATCAATAAATGACAAAATCGAACCAATTAACAATCAAAATTCGGTTTGGACAAGAATAAAACGAAATTGGAATGTTTTATAACATTATTTGACATATCTTGGAGCTTAACTTTCGTTAATTTAGTCGAAAATATGAAAGATTTGGCATAGTCCCTGTACTTTCATAAACGCGATTTTTAGCCGTTTTAAGCGATTTTATAGGTTTCTAAGGGCTATCTGGCACAATTGAAAGTTATAAAGTTATAAAATAAGTTAAACCAAGTTAATACCAATAAATACAAGTTTTAAATAGTTCGAAAGATCCGAATTACGTTCCCGAATCGGTTTAAACATAAACGAATGCAAATACGAAAAATCTGAGATGCTACAATCTCATAATTAGTATATGTTATTTAAATTAAAGGTTTTACTTAATTCAAAATCTATTGGTGGAGCATTGTCACTCTCTCAAGCTTATCTCTACATCCTTGACCTATAAATACAAGTGTTTCACAATTATTTTTAACTGCTCATAACATTCTATTCTATCTAAATTCGGATTTGCAAGGTTTTCTTTCCCTTTGTTCTTGACGGTTTGACTTTTAAAGTCAAACATAAGCTATTTCTTGCTTTTCATCCGATTTGGGTAATTAAAACTTATGCTTTCTGCTTATTTATGTTATATTACTTTGTTCCTTTGTTTTCCCATCTTCAACCTTGGTTGATTAGGTGCTTATGCTATCCTAAGGCAAGCCTTTGTATATAAAGGCTATTTTGGTCCATTTAGAATTTTTACTTGTTTAATCTTTTTGTTTCATTTAAGTTCTAAGTTTATAAGATTTTGTATTGTTCTATGGATTTGGATATGTGGTAACCAACCTCGGTCTCATACTGAGTCACGAATCAGACCGAACCAAAACCAAACACTTGTTTAAATCCTTTATTTAACGTTAAACATCCGATTTGCATGTAAAGTGTAAGATTCTAAGTTTTTATTACTTTTACACATTTATTGTTATAATATGGAAGTGTTGGAACCAAACTGGTCTCATACCAAGTCTTGAGCCAACCAAACCGAGCTAAACCGAATTCACTCACTTAAACACACTTGTTTTGTTTCGAGCCACCGAATTTCATATTTCCTTTAAGTTTCTGTTTTAAACTAATTTAGAAATGTTTTCTCAAATACTTGGCATGTCGAAACCAATTTGGCCTTATATCAAGCTTGGACCAATATAACCAAACACTCGCTTAACGTTAACGTTTGGAGTTTTTCTCAATAAAACTTCTAACTTGGTTAAGCTACTGATTTTTATGAGTTATCTCATATTATTTATTACTTGAAAATGTTGGGTTCAGACTTGATGGCATATCACAACCGAACACTCATTAAAGTCCCGTTTTGGTATTTATCTAACAAGGGGTCATGCACTTTTGCATTAAACCAATCCCCTCATATTAACAACCAAGGTTGAGTAAAACTAATAGATAAAAACACCAAGACTCGTTTTCGTTTTAGTTTACTTTACAAGTCATTTATTCTCAACACTTAAGTTTTACACTTTTAACTTAAAATACCAAAACATTTAAACCGAAACCTCGTTTATTCAATTTGCTTTGTAACTTTATTTTACTTTAAATTTCTCAAGACCAATATTAATTCAAGCCTTTGCTAATCTAGGGCGGGCGTGCTAAATCGAACCTTCCGAGTCGTCTTCTTAAAGATCTTCTAAGACCTTTCGGTTCCATCTTTCGAAGTGAGTAGTTTCACTCCCCGTTTTTCGTTTTATATTTTAGGGGTAGCTTGTATAACCATATTCAAAGATTAAATGTTTTAAGACTTAGATCCTCAAAACCACAATTCTAGATTATGTGTTACTTAGATGAACTTGCTTGATTGTTGTTATATGCCTCGTATGGACTAAGTGTTTATTTTGTTGTTTGTTGTTGTTGTTGTTGTTGTTGTACCCCAAAGAGTATAGGCTCTTACTATTTTGGTTTCGTGTCAAATTATCTGGGCCTCATTTACGTCCTTCTTGTAATTCGGTTATTACCGAGTTAGAAACGAGTCTCATTTATTTTATTGATTTATACTCCAAAGTTGTTGTGATTTTATCTTAAGTTGCCACATATGAATTGTGTAATTTGGCCTCATATATATATATATATATATATATATATATATATATCATATGTATAGAAAAAGTGACAGCATTGCCTCCTCAACTTGCTCGAGTTTTGTAAATTTAAGAAATAGTTAGAACTTTGGACCTTTATATATATATATATATATATATATATATATATATATATTCCTTCTAATTTTAATTGTAAAAAACCAACTTCCCACAAACGATTTGTCAACGACCATAATCGTATCATACGTTAATATTTAAAAAAAAAAAAAAATTGCACCATAAAAATGAGCATTTTATTGTTTTTAATGTGGGTATGATATTGCTATAGTTTTCTTCCGTTAAAAAAATTGACATACTACGTATGAGTGTTCACAATTCGGTTTTAACATTTTGTAAGTTAAATCGTGAGCCAAACTGTTGGTTCGATTTTTGTCATAGAAACTAAAATTGAACCGTTGAAAAAAAAATTAAACTGAACAGTTACTAATGGTTTGGTTTCATGCATTGAGCTTCAATAATAAATTTTCGTTATGAACTGTAAACAAAATCGTTTGCTATGGTTTGAACATTCAAAAACCGGTTAACCGAAAGTGATGATTTCAAAGTTTCAAACGAACCTTGAACATCCAAAACTGTTACATGATTACTAAGATTTCTTTTTCCTGATGCATCGCGTAAACACCCATCTAGTTATAACATATTAAAAAAAGAGATTAACAAATCAGATTTTTGTTTTTCAAAAAAAGGTTGTTTTAAAGTTGAAATATAAAAAATAAAGAAGAGAAAAACAAAAAAGAAAAGAATAAAATAAATTATCCTGATAACTAGTTGGGTTGCCACGACATGAGTGATTCACCTTGAAAGGCTAAAACCTTTACTGCCTCGTCATTCTTATCCAATCTGACCTTGACACCTGTATCCCTCTCACCCTTCACGTGTAACCCTACCCTACCCTACCCATCCCCAATCACCTCACCGCCACTCTCTTCTCTTCTCTTCTCTTCTCTCACGGCGGTCCAATTTAATTACGATTTCACCGGCGGATCTCTCTATTCATCCGTTTAAATCGCCAATAGAACAGGTCAGAGACACTCTTCTAATTTATCTAATTGTGTTTTTATCAATTATTCTTCCAAATCTGATTGCTAACATATATTCGTTTCATTTGTGGACTTAGTTTCTTATATTACTAGCTTAGGGATTTGGAATTATGATTTAGGTTTGATTTTCATGATACTAGTAGGTTAGGTTAGGGTATTATGCTTATGCTTCCAGACTGGCAAAATTATGGAAGAAAATTGGCTAAATTTGATTAGGGTTACAGAACTACCTGCTTGACAGTGTAGAGATTTGGTTGATATTGATGTGTTAACTGAAAACACAAATAACTTAGGAAGCCAAGGCTGGTTGACTAAAAGCCAAAATGCTCACCAAGTTTTAACACACACAGCCAAAAAAGCTCTCTTTTTAATATGGAATGTTTATTTTTTAATTAATATATAATATAAGAGACTGTAATGTAATATAGGATGCTTCTTGTTGTTGAGCATGTATAGTTTAAATGAACATACAGAAAAGAGATTAAGGAAGAGTTGATGGTTCCATATCTGCAAGTATTTGTAAACTGTGACAGCTAAATAAGTCTGATGTTGATTTAGACAAACTAAAGCTTGAACGTATTCCCCTTAACCTCTTTTATGTTCTACTCGATCAACTTAATTAACTGATATATGGACAGCGATATTGATGACCTCTTTGATATAAACAAAGAAAAGAAAGAAGGCTAATATAGCTCTCTAATCTGTACTGTAGTTTTTTTTTTTTTTTTGCTACTATCTACAAATTAGTGGTGAAAAGCATACATGGATGGTTGGATACTCTTAAACTTTAAACAGTTCCGTGTCTGTTTATCTTCTGTTCCCCTGGTGCATTTTCAAAAATCAGTTTTTGGCATCATCTAGGACAAGTTTATTTGTTCATAAGTTGTAATTATTAAAAATTCAATAGTTGGTTCACTTTTCCAGGTTTAAAAATAACAAAATTTGCAATTTTAGAGAAACATTGTTTTCGAAACGAGAACATTAAAACGACTTTTGGATGCAAATCAATACTGTTGAACATAAATGATTACTAATCAAAATATTGACAGTTAAAACAGATATTTGGAAATATGTATTATCTATAGAGTTGGTTTTTAACCAAGATCGATCAACTAACTAAAGAAAATCAAACGGTTGATGTGTCTCTAGATCTGTATCCGTGTTTGTACACCAGGTTCTGTGTTTTTGTGGCCCATAAAAATTTGCAGCCACGTGGAAAGAGAAGTAACTTCTGTGCATTATTGGTGCTCCAGATTCTGTTGAAGTGAATTTATCTCTAATAAAACTGTATTTAGTATAGTTTTGATATTGTTTATATTCTTCATTTTATCATTCATACTAAATTAAGAATCTTGATTTTGGTACATGTAACAGCAATACAAGTTTTCATTATTACGCCGGCTAATACTTTGCCTTCATTATTTAATCTGTCCGTACTTTATCCACTTTCTTTTACCTATTGCATCACTTATGAGATGACAATGGCATCTTCACTATACTTGATTTATGCAGGTGCTTCTTGGTTATATTACAAAGACATAAAAAACCTTTAGATTTTCAATAAATATCAGCTGCATATTAATATCTCATCCTGAAGCTTCATGGGGACTGGGGAAGAAAGCTCACCTGCCAAACATACCAAATCAACTTCAACTCAGGTTTTCTTATTCCTTACATTAAATCACATTTAACCCTTCAGTGTGTATCATACAAACTTATCTCACTCTCTTTAACTACAGGATACACCCCCACCCGCATATCCTGATTGGTCAGCGGCTATGCAGGTGCATGTTATAAGTTATAACCAGTGGCTTAATAAATTCATGCTGAAATAGATTATTATAACAATTAGTTATATTTTTTTGTTCAGGCTTATTATGGCTCTGGAGCTGCTCCGCCTTTCTATGCTTCAACCGTTACATCTTCAGCTCCTCATCCGTATATGTGGGGAGGCCAGGTCTATATTATCATTAAACATGCAAAATATTATCAATATGCATCATGCGTATGGTGTGCTACTGGCATATTACTAAATAGTCTATTTTCTGTAATATTATTTCAGCATCCTATGATGCCACCTTACGGGGCCCACGTTCCGTACCCTTCTGTATACCCACCAGCAGGAGTTTATGGTCATCCTCGTATGCCACCTGGCACTGTGCAGCCAAGCACAGAAATGGAAACAAAGGCCTCCAATGGGAAGGACACTGTCAGCAAAAAGTCAAAGGGGACTCGAGGGAATGGCAATTCGGTTGGTGCTGGGACCAGAGAGAGTGCGAAAACAGCTTCAAGTTCAGGGAATGACGGCGCCACACAAAGGTTTCAAACCTTAAAATTCAAATTCATTTTAGTAGTAATCATCGATTTTGTCATGCTGATTGTTTAACTTATCACATAAACAGTGCTGAGAGTGGAAATAACGGTTCATCTGATGCAAGCGATCAGGATAACCAACAGGAATATTCTGGAGGCAAAAAGGGAAGCTTCCATCAGATGCTTGCAGATGGTAATTCTACAGACTTTTACCTCAGTTTTATCATTTGCGTGCATACTTAATAATATACTGTATTTTAATATTTCATTTATGCAGCGAATGCGCGAAACAACTCTGGACCCAATGTTCAGACATCAATGCCTGCTATCAATCTTAACATGGGGATGGACCTCTGGAGCCCACCTACCGGATCCGGGTCTATGAAAATGCAGCCAAATCATTCTGGTGTGTCACTACCAGTGGCCCCACCACCAATAATGGCTGATCACTGGATTCAGGTATACAAAACCTAAATTATTTGCTGATTTATTACCTATAAACATCAAAATTTTGAGCAACTAATGGTTGCTACTTTATAACAGGATGAACGCGAATTGAAAAGGCAGAAAAGGAAGCAATCCAACCGGGAGTCAGCTAGAAGATCTAGGCTGCGCAAGCAGGTAATTTAAAGATGCACTTAATGCTACAAAATAAATGCCTATTCTACAATAACAAAGGAGTAATGTAAAATGGAACATATTTAAACATATTTGATTCGACTGTTTTCGAATAATATACCTTATTTATGCAGGCTGAGTGCGAAGAGCTACAGGCAAGAGTAGAGACATTAAATAATGAGAATCACTCACTCAGGGATGAGCTGTGGAGGCTTTCTGAGGAATGTGGGAAACTTACAACTGAAAATGATTCAATAAAGGTTTCTGTCACTTTCACGTGTTAAATTATTTAGCATTTCGCATCGTGTCACGTGATGTTTTACATGGTTTATGTTTGCTGGACAGGATGAGTTAACCAGGTTTATTGGATCTGAAGCTGTGTCAAAGCTGGATGCACATCTTGAATCTCAAATTAATGAAGGTGAGAGTTGACGAGAAAGTTAGTTATACAATTAGGTCAACACAACGATTTTCAAAGGGATTTTGTTTTTAGGATTGATCAAGGAAGTCGTTAACAAAGTTAACTGTAACAACTTTAAATCTTTAATATGTAGAATCTCTGTTTCTGATGCTTGATGTTATACAAGTTAAAGCTATACTAGGAATTAGGTCAGAATTATGTGCTTATTTGAACTTGGTGAGATATTTGTTGTTCAGTTAATATATCGTGAGTATTTGTCTAATCATTTCTTGGAAGACCAACTTTCTTCTCCATGCCTTGCCTTGCTCATATGCAATGTTTCTTATTTTTATTGAAAATTTGTGCTCTGTTCATTTTTAGGGGTGTCAATCGTGTTTTGGTTGGCGGGTTGAATAGGCGAACATAAACACACGACCTATATATTTATTTTTGTTAAAAATATTAACCTTAATTTGGACACATTTAAAATTGTGTCTTGTTCCTCCCTTGTTTTTGGTACCAATACTCCATGTTATTGTTCATTTGTGGATACGAATAGCCTGGTGACTTGGTAACAGCTAACAAACAATTACCTCTAAATCAAATACCTTTTTCCAAAACTAACCATCTGTATTTTGGTTTTCGCTCGTTGGATAATTGAAATCGAAATTCAACACTTATGCTAGTCTTACAACGAAGTTTCTTTCTATTCTTTTCATTTACTTTTGCCCTAATATGGTATGGTGAAGATCTATTGATTTTTACCCAAACTAAACTAGAAACATATTACTCATCGTCATAGGTTTGATGATCAGAATCAAAAACAGATTCAACGACTTCCTAAGAGTTATTCAACTCCTTTCAAATTTTGCTAAACTGATTCAAAAACTGGAATATAATAAACAGATAAGTCAGATGTACAATCAAGTCATTAAAATAATTAAGGAACGCTTACAAGTGTTGAAATTAATTGTAGAGGTCCCGAACAAATTTATATCTAGCACAAGACGTATTAAAAGAAAGGCGCGCGTTAGCTAATTTGTTTGTTGAAGACGAAATCAAGGGCAGAAATCGTTTGATGGATCCATAGGTTTCAAGCTTTCAACTTTCTTGTGTAGTGTTCGGAAGATTGACGTTTATGTTTAGAATGCTAATTGTGGCATTACTGGAAATGCTTTTCTCAGTGGTAATGACAGTAGCATGAGGAAAAAAAATGTAATCTTCATTTTTCACTATAAAAAATTTTATGAACCAAACGCGCATAAATGTTTTCTTAAACAGAGACTACAGAGTTCTAAATCAATAGTCATTAGTCATCTAATTATCATTACCCATCCAAAAGTGGCAAGTATTATTCCAACCCCTCAAACCTCTCTAAACCAAAATGACATGAATACGTACGTGCACTAATATTATTACCTACATGGAAGTACAACTAAATAGGTGGACCGCTAGGGGCTCTGTCCATCCGGACTCGTGGCTGGCTCGGGCTACATTTAACCAATGGGGGCCGCGTACGAGGTACCTGGCGTTACTTAGTTGGTCGTTCCAAAAAAAATAGCAATTACCAGTTAGTTAAGAACTCCACACTGACGTGGCAACAAATGGCCTATCATGCCAGCAAAGCATCATCTCTGCATGCTGCTTCACCACATGAAACCCCCTGACCTGTACTCGCCGGACCAAACACTCCGCCTGAAAGTCAACAAACTGACTCATCCCCACCGGCCGCAGCCCCGCCCTACCGAACGCCTCCCGCCACGGACTCACATGCCGCCCGCAGTCCTCTACCATCGCTGTTATCTTCGGCAGCAACACGAACATCTCGATACTCCTGATCCAGTCACCTCCACCTACACCACCGATATTCGCCGCCTCTAACGATTCCAGTATCGTCGTGTACAATTCCAACCCGTCGATCACCTTTTTACTAAAAAACGAACCTCCGCATCCGCTTAATTCACCGTACATATATGCTACCACGTTAGGCGACATTCGATAAATATCGTTAACAAAACCTGAACCGATCCTTCGGAAAACCGAAGGCGAAAGAAGAATGGCAGTTTTCTCTCCGCTCACTGACTTAACCGCGTTAAACGACGCGTATTCGAATTCGCGAATCGACACGAACTCGATAGTGAAGCGTAACTTCAATTCGATAGCGAATTGGTACAGATTGTCTCGGATCAATCTCGATTCCAGCTCATACGCTTCCGGAACAACCGCGGTGATTCTCACCGCGGGCGAGGTCATCTTCTGAGCTTCCGCCTTCTCCGCAACAGCTTTCAGGAACGACGCCCATTGACCACCAAGGCCGATGTCGAAATCGATGACGTGGACGATCATCGCACCGTCCACCGCATCAAGGATCGCTTGATTAGCTGTAAAACTAGAAAATAACGGAATCGGTGAGACGGTGGAGAACGTCCGGTTAGCTTTAATCGTCTGTACAATCTCATACGACGTACAACTCTTATAGCTTCGAGCCGAGCCGTTGAACAGCGCCTGAAGCGCTTCTTTGAAATAAAACGCGGCTCGCTGAAGCGGTTTTCCGCTAGGTGAACACAGTCGTTGATTAAGCCGCGCGAGTATCACTTGCGCGAGCTGAAACGACTGCGTTTCGGAACACTCGGCTAGCCGAGTCAGCTCGTCCCTAAAATCAGACTCGTTTGCAGTGTCTTCATTCAGGCTCATCAAGTCGAATATATTTTGGCTGGGATTTGAAGCTAGGGTTTCGAAATCGGAATAAAAAAAAGGTAGTTCGGGTAAATCAAGAGGATAAGCAGATGATCTGTTGGAATCATCGTAAAGCCCTAATTCTCTCATTAGAGAATCAGAATCCCATTCTTCACCCTGA